>NC_037338.1:25232591-25538695 GCF_002263795.3 Bos taurus
TTAAGTGCAAAGGAATCAGAAACATATGGATCAAATTGCCCTCAAATTATACAGACTTTAAAAAAAAATGTGTTGGTCTTTAGCAAGCCCCAAATATTTGAAAAACAGATAGAGACATTTTCCTCTTCTCCAGACAGAGCTCAGCGAGGTCAGCTTGGAGTCCAAAAGGAGGTAAGTGGGAGTGGGGCGGGATTCAGAGGGAGACAGAAGGATATTTCTGCAGGTGGCGCCTTGCCATGGAGGCAGGGCTCCAAAGGTCAACTGTGTGGTGTGTGTGTGTGTGTGTGTGTGTGTGTGTGTGTGTGTGTGTGTGTGGTGTGTGTGTGTGCACATAAGCAGCATATATGAGTGAGCCTGGGTACATATTCTCCTCTGGGTCTGCCCAGACTCTCCTGAGCCTACTTCCCATGGCCAGTCCCATCTCTCTGTGTCCTGGCCATATATATGTATTTGTGTGTCCAGTGTTGTTCCCAACCTAAGGTTTGCGGAGTAAATCCCTTTGGTTCATCCTTCTGGGGTCCATCCTCTCTCTCCAGGCATCTTCCTGCAGTGGATGAGGTGCTGCCTGTCCCTGGAAGCTTTAAGCTGAGATCAACACAAGCATCGCTTGGCCCAGAAGTGATAAAACATTTCTCAGCTGTGAGCTAGTTCTGCAAATGAAATCTTAGGGATAAAGCCCAGTTGTGTAACTGATAAAACAGGAGTTACTAAGGCCCTGATTCTTTCCTGTAGAATGCTTGAGCTCTGACAGCAGAGTTTGAAACCCACAAATCTCATCCTCAATCCTTGTTTTGCAGACAAGGAAACTGAGGCAGCACACCAGCAGAGCCAGAGGAACACTGCTGCACACATTGCTTTAGCTGTGTGTGTGTGCGTGTGTGCTAAGTCTCTTCAGTCGTGTCCAACTCTTTGAGACCCCATGGACTGTAGCTCACCAGGCTCCTCTGTCCATGGGATTCTCCAGGTAAGAATACTGGAGTGCATTGCCATGCCCTGCTCCAGGGGATCTTCCTGACTCAGGGATTGAACCCACATCTCTTGTGGCTACTGCATTGCAGGTGGATTCTTTACCACCGAACCACTGGGAAAGACCTCACTTTAGCTTACCTCAGTCCAAAACATTAAATATTTACTGCCCCCTCCCCTTTCTTCTGATGCAGCCCAAAGTCCTGCTTGGGGTGGTAGATGGCAGAGCCCACAACACCTTGGTGCCAGTCTCATGGTGACGACAAGGTTTTGAAGATGCCTCTCCTGTGCTTAATTCCACCTCTGGAAGGAGGCAGTTGGGGTGGGAGTGGGGAACTCATGCTTTTGAAATCTGCTGCTGGAGCCTTAAAAAGGAGGAAACAGGCCACACCTGGAGCCCTGAGATGCGGACAGAGTGGCTCCAGAGGAAACAGGAAGGGGGTCAGCTGGTTTCCCATCTCCAGCTCCTTCCTTCAAGGTCCTCCCACCCAGGGGAGAGTCTTGGGTGAGAGACCAGTGCTTTGATAGGGATGGAAGTGACTCGGGAGGCCCCGGGGGCCTTTGTGGGGCACCCACCTCCCTAGCTAGACTCATTTCTGGGCTGGGAGTTGGCCCTCCGCACTGGGCCCCTTATGCCTCCATTTCTCTTGCCCTAGGGAATGTGCCGGATCCCAGGCCTGTGACACCTCCACAGGACAGGGGCTAGTTCTCTGTCCTGGGCCCAAGAATGGCTTGGGGAGCATTGGCCTTTGTCGGGGTTGGGGTGGGGGCTGGTGGGCCCATTAAGCAGGCTCTAGTTGTCTCCTCGCCTCTCCACCCCCACCAGCGCCACCAAGGAGGCTTGTTAATTATTGCAATGATTTCCACCTCGATGGGCAGATCTCATTGGCCAGAATAGAGGCTTGGGGCACTCCCTGCACCCCATACACACACACACACACACACACACACACACACACACACAGGCTGAGGAGTGGGGAGCAGGGTGGAATATCAGAAACGGAAATGAGGGAGAGATGGACTGGGTTGGTCAAGGGTACCAAAGAGATTGGCCATCCACTGGCATCTGAGGCTGGCTGGGCACAGGCTTGTGGGACAGGGTGGACCCCTAGCAGCTAGCCACATTGCCATCATTAGGAGAGCTAAGGGCGGTCAGCTGGCCATCAGCTACCCATGGATTCCTTATAACCCTGTCCTCTGGACCTTCTTCCAGCAGTGCCTGGCCAAACAGGGGAGACCAGGTAAAGGGTGGGACTGCATTGGCATCTGGGAGGAGGGGGAGGGGTGGGAGGCAAGCTGGGGTGGTAGGCCTCGCCTGACATCTATGCAGTGACTCAGGGAGAGATCTGAGGGCTGATGATGGGACCCTGAGGACCTTGGCCTCCTTGCTTAGGACAAACCAGCCTGCTGCCTATTAAATGCAAAGAGAGAAAATCTTCTCTTTGACACCACGAAAGGACAGGGAGTGGAAAACGCTTCCCAACTCAAGGTTCTTGTTTCCGGACAGGTACTTCCTGTCCCTCTGTGCCTGGCCTTTGGAGATTCCATGTGGAAAGAAACAAAAGATCCAGATCCAGTTCCCCAGGTTGGACCAAGCAGTCCCTGGGCTAACAGCCCCCTGAAAAAGGGCTGCCCCCGTAGCATCTGGCCACTGCATCTGAGTGGGCTGGGGTCTGTTCCCTACCCCCAACCCCCAATAGAGGGAGGTCATTCTAAGCCTCTGGCTCCCAGGACCTCAGTGGGCCACTGAGTCTTGGCCTTGGTCTGGGGGACCCCTACAGTTCTGGGACGTGGCCCCTTCTACCTCCGCACTTTTTCTCCCCATCTCAGGCCTTCACCTCAGGCTGGGTGCAAGCTCTCTTTCTCCCTCCCATCTTTGCTGCGTGCTCTCTCTCACACATAGGGTGGCATGGGCAAATAGGAAGTGGCTCTCAGATGTGAGGATTTGGTTTGGCTGAGAGGCAGGGGCAGCTCTGCCTTTAGCCCTCTTCTCTCAGTCAGCTCTACCTTACTGCTTTGTTCTCTTCCCAGGCAACACCCCGTCTGGCTGGGTTCGGACAACTCCAGAGCTCCAGGCCAGCGCCTTCCTTCCCCTCCAGACTCACATCCCTAACAGCCTCCAGATACATGGCTAGGGCTAACCCAGCGTCCTCTCCCCCTGATTTCCTGCCTGCCCCCTTCATTCAGCTGAGCAGACCAGAACCCTGAGGTTACCCTCGGCAGCACCCTGCCTTCGCCCCCTCATGTCTGTTCATCACATGGCTCTCTCACATCTAACCCCGCAGCCCCAGGTCCCAGCCATCAGTGCTCACTGGGGTGCAGGCACAGACTCCCAAATGTCCACTCTTATGTCCCATCAAGGCTTTTGCAAATTTCTGGTAGCGTGAGTTTTCTAAAATGCAAAGCTGCCTGTGTCTTTTCCCTTTTAAAAAGCCCTGGCCCCCTCTGGTCAGCGGACCTTGCCCCCAGTGACCCAGCCCATCCTTCCTCCAGCAACTCTCCTCCCTGAACTTTCTGAGCCAGGCCCAGTGAACTCCTGGCCTGACCCAGGCCCACGGAGGTGCTCCTTTCCCTCTGTGCCTTGGCACATGTGGTTCCCCATCTCTGGCACATCCATGCTGGTCAGCCCATCTCTCAGCCCACGCCTGACCACCTTGAAATATTGTTCCTGATATCTCCAGTAGAGCTGTGGCCACTGAGCACGATTCACCACAATTTTTCTTTGATCATCTTTCTGGAAAGCCTGGGTGTAGCATGAGGGCAGGCACCATGTGAGACCCCAGCTCAGCGCCTGGTCAGTGCCCATGGAGCAGAGGAGTGAATGAGTATGTCTGGGTGGAACACATAGGCCAGCGCCCCCTGCCCTCTTTCTAGGCCAGGTCCCAACTGTACAGGCCCCCAAGACACTCTGTATACCAGGCATCTGGGCCTTGCAGAAGTAATAAGCAGCCCAGCTACAGAGTATGATTTAATTTTTTTAAGTTTGGGCTGTTTTACATCTAGCCCAGGGCTGGAATGGAGAGGCTCTTGGCTTCCTGCTCACCATGTCATTCTGGAGGGAGTTCCATGGAGGTCGTTGTTGTTCAGTCAGTCAGTCAAGTCTGACTCTTTGCGACCTCATGGACTGCAGTACACCAGGCCTTCCTGTCCTTCACCATCTCCTGGAGCTTGCTCAAACTCATGTCCATTGAGTCAGTGATGCCATCCAACCATCTCACCCTCTGTTTTCCCCTTCTCCTCCTGCTCTCAATCTTTCCCAGCATCAGGGTCTTTTCCAATGAATCAGCTGTTCGCATCAGGTGGCCAAACTTTTGGAGCTTCAGCATCAGTCCGTCCAATGAATATTCAGGGTTGATTTTCTTTAGGACTGACTGGTTTGATCTTGTAGTCCAAGGAACTCTTAAAAGAATCTTCTCTTGAGTCTTCTCCATGGAGGAGAGCAACACAAATCTGACAGGAGGCTGGGAAGTTGACTGGTTCCATCTACCCAAGCTATGTAGCTGCTCATTTCTTTATTCATTCCACAAACATTTACCAAGCATCTACGGTGTGCTCAGCACTATACCAGGAGCTGGGATATACATGGTGAACGAAACAGTCTCAAGCCCTTCCCTCTGGGAGGTGAGAGTCTGACCAGAAAGACAGACCTCAGATAAACACACATGAAATCATGTGCACGAAGGGAAGGGAATGGAGAGACAATGCAGTGCAGACCTTTTCAGCGCTCAGACAGGCCGTCTCTGAGGGACAGCTTTTAAGCTGCGACCTCAAAGATGCCGCTCAGAGAACCGAGGAAAGAAAGACCCCAGGGGAGGCAGCCTTTGCAGTGACTTGAGTGAGGGCCTTCATCCCTCTTCACACCTCAGTTTCCCCTTTTGTGGTGGGGAAGCTGCCTGCTCACAGGCTTGGTGAGGAATGGGAAGAAAGACATGTCCAGTCAGACTCAGCAGCCATTTGAATCTGTTCCGATGTTTGTGGCAAGATGGCTGCCCCTCTGTTCTTCCACAGGGAGGCACCACCGTCTTTATCCTCCTTTTAAACCGCCTTTGGAGAGTCTCCTCTCAGCCTTCTCAGCTGCCCACTTCTCAGTCTGAATTCCATCATCAGAAGCTATCAGGAGACCAGATTTCATAGATGAGAGTGCTGGGACCTAGCACAGAAACAAGGGCAAGACACCACCGTGGGGAGAATAGAAGACCAAGAACCCTCAAGAACGAACCCAGTGCCCGGCATCGTGTTTGGATCAAGGCAGGGGCTCCAGATAGGTTTGCTGAGTGAATCAACAAATGTTCCCCACGACCTCAGACCCACAGAATGGAGACTTCTGGGTGACAAGAATTCTCTAGGGCTCCCACTCCCTACCCTTTCCCCCTTTCTTGGTTCAGTTCCAATCTTTCCCTACTTTTCTTGCAAGCTTTCAGTGGTATTAATGTTCCCACTTTCCCAGTGGACTTTTGGCTGGGCTGCTGGGATGGTGTGCGTGTGTGCGGGCACGCAGGCTATGTGGGGACTGGAGACAAAGGCCCCAGAGTGAGATTCAGGGCACAGCTGAACTGCCCTGAACTTTCCTTTTTGTTTTCAAGGAAATGCATAATCCAAGAACCACCCACGGCCCTGGCGGCCCGCTAAGCAGGGCTGGAATGTGCTGCCTTTCCCGTTAGTAATTGTTTTTTCTGGTTAGCCTGTAACCCTTCCCCTGCCATTCCCCGTCTCTGGGTCCAGGCCTGCCCTCTGGGGCATGAGCAGAGCTGAGGTGGACGCCCAGGCTGCCCTCTTCAAGGTTACCCCAAATGCTCCTACCCCACCCCTAGGGCGTGGCCAGTGGGGTTGAGGACCCCACCTTGGCATTGCATCACAGACCGTCTCCTACACAGTGATTCTTTGCTCTCGCAAGAGCTGCCTAGGGGGCTGTCAAGGATTCGGGGACCTCCGGAGGCAGCTTGGTTTTGCCTGGGGCCTTCTGGCCGTTTTTCCACTGTCTGTGTGTCCGACTTTCGCTGTGTCTGTGACTCTGAGTGGGTGTCAGTAGGAACCTGTGCAGGAATGTGAGTTTGTGTAGGTGTCTGTGATCTGGGACGCTGAGGGCACACTTGTGGCCTGAATGTGTGTGTGTGTGTGTGTGTGTGTGTGTCCTGGCGGGGAAGGAGGCTTGCTCCTGAGCTGACTCAGCGCTTCTGTTTCCCACCCACCCAGCTGAGTGACTGACCCTTCCCCAGGGAGGAGGCAACACCCTAGGCTGCCAGGTTTTTGCCTTTGGCTGCCCCACCCCCAAAAGGAGAGCCTTATCTTTAATCCTTAGGGACTCTAGAGGTCAGAGGCTTGTGCTACTTCCTGACCCTCCTAGCCAGGCCCTGTGTTCTCTGGTTCTGGAAGAATCTTTGGGAGCCCTCTGGCTGTGTTTCCTGAGGTGACTGTAGCTCAAGGCTGCCTTCTGCTCAGATGGAGGGGGTTTCTGCCAAGTAAGAAGAGGCACTGGGGTGTTCCTTGGACCCCAACACCACCGCTCTCCACGTTGACCGCAGCTGCCTCCTCCTCAGATAGCCCTGACTGTCGGCTTTGAATTCTTCAAGCAAGCACTGACACCCCAGATGGGGCGTGGGTGCTGGTGTGGCCTGGGTTTCCCCATCTCCAGGAGGTCTGCACCTCCAGACCTCAGGAGCTCAGGATGACGGAGGGGCTGGGGAGTCAGAGGGTGGGAAGAGCGAGGATCTCAGTTCGCAGCCTTGGGGTGGAGGCCTGCCTGCACCCTAAGCAGCTGGCAGGGGAGGCAGTGCCAAGGCCCGGTCCCGTGTGGCCACTGAACATTTGGTGCGAATCAAAGGCTTTTTTCAGCCAGGAGAGGAATGCTGCTGAGTGGGGTTTGGGAACGGGTCTGGCAGGGCAAACACTGCCCTAATTGAGGCCCTTTTAGACTTTTAATTACAAGCAGTGTTTTCCCAAGCTTCCTAAATTGACCGTGGAGACCCGCTGGTGCTATTGGCTGTGCCAGGGACAAGGAAAAAAAAATGTTGTTAAAGCTTTTTCAGCGAGGTTTATTTTTGCCATGTTTTGAGGTGGAAGAGCTCACACAAGTGGAAACCAGAGCCATTTGTTCTCAGAAAGCCTCCTCCAGACACAGAAGGACCGACGCCCACAGGTGTGATTAGACACTCAGATAGAACACGCAAACGCACAGACACACACACCTGGCGAGCAAGGCACAGGTACAGACAGACGCGGTCATGGACGCGGCTGCAGATGCTGTAAACACAAGGCTGGAAATCCAACCCAAGCACCCCGAGCGTTTTCAAAAGGAAAACATTGTTCCTGGCTCTCACGAGGCACACCTCCACCTCCGTCTCCTCCCACCCTGCAGGCTGGCTGGGTCTGGGCCTGCTTCGAGCCCCTGTCCCCTCTCGTGGTCTGTTTACAAGGGCAGACTGCAAAGGCCCAGCTGGGTGTTCCTTATGCCAGCGAAGCCTTTGTCCTGGTCTTGTCCCAGTCCCCAGGGGGTGTGACTATCTGGGAAGGAAGGCCATGCCCTTGTCTGTGGGAAGAGGACAGCTCCACAGCTGAATCCTTGGGGCAGCTTCCAAGAGAAATACCTGTAGTGTCTTGGAGGCAGCCCGTCCAGTTTATAGATTCAGAGGACAGAGGTGGCGCTGGACACCTGAATGCTGAGCTCTGCTTATAGGCAAGCATCACCTGCATCCCAGGACCCCCTTCAGGCAGTGAAATCTGGATCCCAGTGGCTGGGGCCTGGGAGTCTGCATTTCATCCCACTGCTTACCCCTGTATCCTGACACTGGGCGAGCTCAGTGCGTGTTCGCCGAGGCAATGAATGGCTAATGCTGAGCTCTGGGAGCCCCTGACAACTCTGAAGGACAGAGTAGGTTCTCCCTACATGGGTGATCTGAGAGGGAAGCCCCCGTGGAGCCCTCCCACCCTCTTCTCCTCTTTCTATTCCCCTCATGCTCCACGCCTGTGGGTCTAGACACCCAGGTAGACTCCAGAATCCCTCCTCAGTGTTCAGCTGGGAGCCCAGTAATACCGCATGATAGAAATAGGCAGAGCAAGGGAGGGAGGCCAGAGACAACTGCTTCCAATCTGCCATCTTGCCAAGGGTCCCCCTGGGCCTGGGCCATGCCTGGACATAGGACAGGAGGCCAGGGGCCAGGAGCAGAGGGAAGCCCCTGAACTGGGGCTTGGGCAGGGGGAGCCTTGGTGGCAGTTACAGGACGTTGATATCGTCCCTTATCTGGGGCTCCTGGCTCTTACACCACGTCCCCAACCACCCCTGGAGTCAGGGGGCCCCTGCCACTCCCTCCCCACACAGACCGTTACTGGGTTTCCGTTGTCTGAGGAAGGGGCGAGAAGCTGTCTGCTTAATTAATCATTTTAGGCCACCCTGGGAAACTCATTAAGCCACCTCTCAGGGCTTGGAGCAGGAACGCTGCTCTCAAAGTCGGAACTTTCTGGTCTGCCCCGTTGGGGTTCGTTTTCCCTTCCACTCGTGTACACACACGTGTGTGAGAGTGTGCCTGTGTGTGTGTGTGAGTGAGAGAGCGAGCCAACATTCCCCTGTATCCACGATTGTGTGTGTGTTTGTGTTTCCTAGATTCTGCAAGGAACTTCCCCTGATTCTTCTTAATTACCAGCCTAGAAGAAATTCAAGATGCTCAGAGCAAAGGTCAGACTCCACCTGTTTTCCCTGCACTTCATTTTCTGGCAGTTCCCACAATAGTACAGATAAGTAAAAGATTAAGGCAATCTTTTCTAATTAAAGTAATTAAAAAACAGCGATGATTGCACCTTTCATCTGAAAGGGAAAATATTTACTCATCCAAACTGCAGGCCCTTAAAAGCATTCAGGAGGTCTATTTTCACAGACAGAACCTCCTCCCCTCCCCCAGTCAGTTCTCTCTCCTCCAGGACACACACACACAAAGGCAGGTTTATTTAACAAGAGGCAGCTTGACAGGGGCACGGTGAACGCTGGGCCGGAGAATGGGAGCCTGCGGCAGGTTCCAAGTGAGTGGATGCTTCAGCCCAGTCCCTCCCAGGCCCTGCAGGGCTTTTTCGATCTGACCAATCAAACCTTTACTGTTGTTCCTACTCTCCACCGGGGCACCCACCTGAGGGCCCCCGCCTCCCTCTGACAGCTCCACTCCCTTTTGGCCTCTTCGCTCTGAACTGGCTGGCATGGGGAGCTCAAAATGGAAGGCTGGATATAGCCTGTCCATCTGTCCATCTTCTCATCCTTTTAACCAACATGCATGTAGTAAGTGGCCCGTGTACTTGGCATCAGCGGTGAAGGGCACTGTGGTGGAGGGGGAGAGGTGGTACAGCCCCTTCTCCCAAGAAGCACAGTCTCATAACCTTTAAGCAAACGCCCCTTGGTTTCCCCAGGAAAAATCAAACACTTTGAGTTTTTGAGGCAAGTATATTACCTAGTCTCCTGGTGAATGGGAATTGCAAACTTTTCCCTAACTAGAGAGTTTTTCCTGGGATACATGGCAGTGGGGAGAGAGGTACCCTGACATTCCACGGCCAGGACTCGAGGGATGCACAGTCTTTGGGGGGTGTGAAGGGTGTGAAGGGGCGGAGGTGTTGACTGCCCAGTCCCATGACCTAGGGGTGACACAGTCTCTGCCCCATACTGCCCCCCTTCTTATCCCCACTGCCAGGAGACAGGGTGTGCTCTGGAGCTGGCACAGCTAGAGTTTAAAGCAGCCTTGATGGGATAATCCCATTTAGAGGCTGTTCCCCAGTCCATGGAATATGACATGAAGAAAAATCCTGGGAACCTGCTCCAGGAACATCCGACCCCAGCTGTCCCCTGAGAAGGACCTGGTGGCCTCTTCCTGTCCAAGCGGGGCTAGACAGTGTCCTCAGCATGACCGGCAGCTCTCAGCTGTCTTCTCTGCAGAGGCATGGCCTCAAAGAGCCAGCATGGGCAGATCTGTTTCTGCAGGGAGCCTGCTGTCCAGGAGGGCTGGGCGAGGAAGAGTACTCCGTGTGCTGTGTGTCCAGCCTGTTTGTGGATAGGCTTACTTCATACCCAGAAGGTCTCATCAAAGACTGGATCCAAACATACAGGGTTCTCCCTGTCCCACAAGCTCACTCAGTGTCAACTGTCGTTGGACTCTGGACTCTGGCAAAGTGTTAGTCGCTCAGTTGTGTCCGACTCTTTTTGATCCCATGGACTGTAGCCCACCAAGTTCCTCTGTCCGTGGAATTCTCCAGGCAAGAGTACTGAAGCGGGTTGCCATGCCCTTCTCCAGGGGATCTTCCCGACCCAGAGATTGAACGCCGGTCTCCTGCATTACAGGTGCATTCTTTACCACCTGAGCCACCAGGAAAGCCTTAAGTCAACTCAGCATTTCCCTCTTTTTTTACCTGGAGCGACAGGTCTCATTTTACCACTTTTCCACCTGATCACCCACAGTGGCTCCACAACTCCTAGGGAAACAGATTCACTGGCACAGCTTAAAGCAGGGGCTCCCAGTGGCCTACCTCACATCACAGGGGACTTGGTTCAGCCCCAACTGGTCTCCTCCTGCTGCTCCCAAACATCAAGGGAGCCCGTGAGATGCTGTGAAAGTTGTGGGTTCCCAGGAGTGCACATGTCCAGCACACAAAGATGGGAACAGTTACAGAGCTCCTGGGTGCCCCAGAACCCATACCCAGAGCCCAGGTTGGGAGCTTTTCTTTCCCACAGGCCCATCTGCTGGGTTTGTCTCCAGACTACCCCTACCGTGCCCTCCTACCAACCCCAGTCTAACCCACCCCAGGAAGCTGCAGTGCCGGGGCCTGGGCCTAGAGCCTGAGTTGGGTAGGTGGACCTGAGTGACCAGGTCAGCCTCACTCAATGGATTTTGTTTGACTAGCCAACACATTTGGTGATTAAGTTGTTCAGTGGAAACAGTCCCTGGGGGACTGGAATCTTTGTTGCAAAAATAAATTTTCCCTCTAGACCTAGTTTTTATAATCTTGATCTCTCTGCATTCTGGCTTTTTTTTTTTTTTTCTGTCTTTTGTCTTTCTAGTATCCCAACCCACTTTTATCTTTTTCCTTTCCTCCCACTGAGACCCAAACAAACCTCCTGGTAAATAAACTCTCAGGCCGTGCTCTTAAAGAGACAGTGCATGCTTATTGCCAGCTGGGCGCTCATTCCTGCTCACTCTGTGAGAGACCCACATGTGATGGGCTGGGGGTGTTGTGGGGTCACTCTGGGACACTTGCCGGAAGGAGTTGACTATGAGCAAAGCTGTGCTGTGCTTAGGCACTCAGTCATGTCCGACTCTTGCGACCCCATGGACTGTATAGCCCATCAGGCTCCTCTGTTCATGGGATTCTCCAGGCAAGAACACTGGAGTATGAGCAGTTTATCAGAAAAGTATCCTAGGAGAGGCCTCTCCTTTCCCACACCTTTCTGGAGGACACAAACCAGGTAGAAAATAGTTTGGGGTTTTGCTGTAGCAGAGGTCATCCTGAGCGGTACTTGTGAGGTTTGACCGTGAGACTACTATTTTCTTTTGTGTGTATGATCTGGAAAGGGTTCCTTCCCTTTCAAGTGTGATTTTAAAAATCTATATTTTCATCTCTGCACGCCGCCACCCCCCCCACCCCGCCTCCACCACCCCTCCCATCGCCAAGTGAATATATCTCTGAAGTGATCATGTCAGATGAAGAGAAAATAGGATTAAAAGGACAAATCTAGTTTGCACACAACCTGCAGCTTCGTTCTTTTGTGACTTGAGGAGGCTCTGGTCTAGAATAGTATCATTTGTGTACTGCTGGGTTGGTTGCTGGGTTCACTATGGGGTGGAGTAGTGTGTGTGCGTGTGTGTACACGCAAGTCAGCAGAGCCTGCGTTGGTGCCAGATCGCTGCCTTGAGTGTCTCTGTCCTGAACAGGGTCTCCCCAGCACTGGGGCTGTACACAAGCTGAGTTGTCAGGGCTGAGGAGACAGCAGTTCTTGGAGGAGGGGCTGGGCCATTTCCACCCGCCACGTGGCCTGGCCCAGGGAGGACGGTGTCCACTCCAGGACCAGGGCTGCAGGTTCAGGGGGGCTGAGAATCGGCCTTTGTAACAGTTTCCTGGCCGGGCTGAGCTGCCTGTCCCGGCCCACGTCTGAGTAGCAGACCCAGAGAAGCAGCGTGGTCCTGCAGGGCCCCCTGTGCCCTTTCCTTGTCCCTTGCATCAAGGGCTGACCTCCCCCAGGACTGGCACTGCCATCAGGCCCAACTACAGACACACCTGCACCAGAGTCCCCTGTGGAGCAAACAAAACCTCACTCAGGAGGGTTTCCCCTTTAAGAGAATACACTCCTCAGAGGGCCAGTTGCCCCCAGGGCTCTCTCCCACTCCCTGCTTGGAAGCCAGGCAGAAAAATTGCCTGATGGGCAGGATTATGGGATTAGTCAACTTTCCCAAAACAGGCCCAGAGGCTCTGGGTCCAAAATGAGTTTTGGTCTGAGCCTTTCCCTGTGATTAGTGACAGATGTGTCAGTCGGGCCCACCGCCTCCCTCTCCCAGCTTTGCCTCTTCCCTGAGTGCTAGGAACTCATCGTGTTTGTTTCTGTAAAAATGGGCCCTATGGTTCAGTGGCCCAGGGCCTAAGGAGGAAGGTATTACCAATTAGACCAAGTGTCTGGCTTTGCCAACCTCTCCTCATCTTCACCAGAGAGCAGCCCCTCCCCCAGAACTCCCCCTGGACTAGAGGGATTGAGGGGGCCTACTGGGCCTTGATAGTCCGTGGTCTGTCCAGCGCCTTTCTCAGATTCCCGTCCCCACTCACTGCGCCCTCTGTTTCCGGGTCCAGCTTCCAGGATCCCCCTACATTCTAGGCTAGGCTGGGCCCCTGGCCCTCCTGGACTTGGGCTTGCCCTGCAGTTTCAGTAAGGTGGGGAGCTGGCCAACACCAGTTCCAGAGCTGGTGTTTCCCAGGAAACCAGCTCCTAAAGACCACTCAGCTGAGGCCACCCTGCTGGGACAGTCAGACATCTGACAGTGTTCCTGTGGACAGATCTAGGGCTTGGGTCTAAGCCAGGAGGGGTGCCTCTTCATACCGTGCATGACCTAGAGGTCTTGTTTGCATTTAGAAATCCCTTGCAGAGGGGTTGGGAGACTCTCCTTGGAGTTCTGAGTAAAGGCTGGGGACAATGAAATAAAATTTGTTTCTCATTATAATGCCTATGATCCCTAGAGCTAGCATAGTCTTCCATTTACCTCTTTGCCTTCTCCAAATCTTCTGGTGGAGCTGACCTGGAAGTTTGTTTGGAAATGAGATTTTGTGACAGCCACTGGGGTTCCCTGAACTTGGCTCTTCTGGCCTATTATATCTTAGGCCACATCCAGAATCCAGAGTCCTGAGCCCAGGCCAGATCCCAGAGCACAGTAGGTACAAGATCTGAGTTTAGGCAGAGCTCAGAGCTCTGATGAGGCCAACTTCATACCAGGCTGGAAATGGGGACAAGACTGAGCACTCAGTCTCTCTCAAGGGAAGAGCTGGTCCTTCTTTCAAGGGTATAACATAACCTGGGGAGTAAGTAGGTCTTTTGGGTAAAAGAAACACATTTGATTAGATACTAGAGCTGGACAGAAATATGTAGCTCTCCTGACTTTAGCTGGGCTTCCCTGGTGACTCAGTGGTAAAAAATCCACCTGCCAATGTAGGAAACATGGGTTTGATCCCTGGGTCAGGAAGATCCCCCGGAGAAGGAAAAGACAACTCACTCCAATATTCTTGGCTGGGAAATCCCATTGACAGAGGAGCTTGACACTTCATGGGATCTCAAAGAGTTGGACACAACTGAGCAACTAAACAACAACAACTTTAGCTGGCATCCGAATCACCTGCAAGGCTTGTTTCTGGGTCCTGCGGAGAGATTCTGATGCGGTAGGGGGCGGTTTTGAGGATTTGTATTGCTAACAAGTTCTCAAGGGGTGATGGTGCGAAAAGGGACACTCTTTGAGAACCGTGATGCTAGCCCTCCTCTCCCGTTTTACAGATGTTAGGGACGAAGCATCTTCAGCCAGGTCGGCGGGAAGTGATGGTGCAGCTGGGAGGGCAGGGTTCTAACCTCCCTCTTAGCAGACCTTCTGCCCAGCACTGCCTTGCGTCAGTCCTTAAGCCTAGGGTCACACAGCTGGTAACCAGCCCTCCCTGCTGGCGACCATGGCCCACTGGGCACTGTTTAGTGCTGGCTGTGACTTAGAAAATGGTTTTGTGCCCGTAGCACCCAGTTGGTGCTAGAAATGGAAGTGGCATGTTTTGGCGTGTTCTGGCCTCCAGGCTGAAAACTGTTTATTTGGACAATTAAGAACATGACTTCGGCTGAACCACAAAATTGGACGGAAAGCTTTATCTTGGGTGGCACGCTCTCGGTTTCCTCCCCTACCCTTGCAGGCTTGTGGAGTGGGGCTGGACGGGGTGCAGCTGGGAGTGGTTCTAGGGGCTCTGGCCTCAGCTCGGGAGAGATCAGAGCATCAGGAGCAAGCCTTCTTGGTTGCCCTTTGTGCTGCTGATGGGATGGCAGTGGGGTGCTAGAAGAAGACTCGAGTTCTTTAATCAGGGATGCTAGGGCCTCTGGGATCCCTTGAAGTGAGGTTGGGATTTTTCCTGCAATTGTCTGAGACTCAGGATTTGCTGGGCTGTCTTCCTCTCCCCAGAGATCACTGGCTCCACTTAACTCCTTGTCCTCCTCCAGCCAAGAAAGCTCATGTCGCCTGTCCCCGCTCCAGCACACCAGAGGGCCCTTGGTGCTGGTACCACCCAGTCTTCCTTTAGTCCCCACCCCCTGGGCATTCCTGGGCCTCTACCACAATGAGGGGCTCATGGGTAGGTAAGTCAAAGTGTCTGGTTAGAAACCTCCTTGAGGTTTAAGCTTCTCCCCAAACAAAACCCAAACCTCAGCCTCTCCGAGTGGCTCTGAAAGGAGCTGGCCCACCTCAGCGATAGCAGGTCATGATTGGCCACTGTTTCAAGACACGGTCTCATGACTGGGTGCTTGGGAGCTCTGTGGGGGTGGCCATACCTGATTGCCTTCCTCCTCAAGATGCCCTTGCTCATCCACTCCTCTCTACGGCAGCAGTGTAGGCCTGCCCCATTCTCAAACCCTCTGGGGCCCTATCTGGAGCCCACCACGTCCTTGCAAACAATGGTAGGACTTGTCCCTAGAACCTCAGCTTTTAAAATCCTACATCTTATTCTGTTTCTAAATGGTTCACATTTGTCAATCTCATCTCTTTAGCTGCATGTTGAAAAATCTTCTTGGGGCAGGAGCTGGGTCTCCTGCCCATTATAAGCCCCTGTCACCAACCCCTCTGTTCCTGGGACCCACCTGGGGTCTGGGTTGGGACTGATGAGGGATTTTAGCATTCACCCCAGGGGTGAAGGACCTTTGTTCCAGGGCATGAGGGGGTGTGAGGACAAGCGAGACACATCTGATCCTTCTTTTATCTGACTTGGCAACTACCTCGGGATGAAGCCCCCTCCTGCAGCTCCCTCTCACAGTACCCCCCGCCCGCCCCCCTCTGCCCACACACGCACACCTGGGGGATGGGTACAAAGGTGGAGGGCTGGCAGGCAGGAGGGTGATGCGCCCCTTTGAGAAGTGCCTTCTCGCCCAGTGTGGATTCCAGCGAAGGGGTGGAAGGCAGGAATTTCGATGGAAATAGTCAAATCCCCAGTCTATTTCTTCGTCCTGGCACCAATCCCAATCTTCCAAAAAAAAAAAAAGCACAACAGAGAAAATAAGCCTGCCTGGGACTGAGCTGAGGGTAGAGGAAGTCAGCAGTCCAGAGAGGTGAAAATCAGGCAAAAACGTGAAAAATTCTACTTTGTTTCAAAATTGGTCAATTGCTTCCATATTTGTATAGACGGTAAAGATGACATGGCTGGGGAAATGGGGTTATAATGAGAGAGGAGAGAAGAGACAACGAAACAGAATGTAAATCTGAGGAGACCCTCAGCTGCCCGTTTGCCCACAAGGCCAGAGGCTCAAGGAGATGGGGGCACCTGCCCTCTTGCCTCAGGCCCTCCAGAGCCTGTTGGCTCGGCCTGCATCCCAACCTGGGCAGTTTAGAGGTTCGACTGTAAGCGGGTGCTTTCCCCTGGAGCTGGGCCCTTGGTGCTTTCCGCCATTTCCTGGAGACATTCCAAATGAGAATGGAGGCTGGGGCGAGGAGGAACAACAGACTGAGCACTCTTCCTCCGGGAAGGATACAGGTGTAAGAAGAGGGCAGATGGCTCAGTGGTTCCTGTCCTCCAACCCCGCCCTCCTCGACCCCCTCCCCTCGTCATGCTTTGGGGGAAGAGGCCAGGCTGTGAAGGCTGTCCCAGCCTTCTTCAGAGGCAGCGCTGCTCTGCACAGAGCGCAGCCCACACGCTAACCATCCCGGCAGGCCGGCCTCCTCACCAGAGGTGTGAACATGCCTGGGTGTTGGGACTGGAATGAGGCACTTTCATGGACAAGTTGGAATTCGTTTGTGAACAGTGAATTGCCCCAGTCCCCGGGGCCATTTTCCATCATAAATCTGAATGATTGGACTCAGTAGAGCCCCAGTGCTGGAGCCATTTCCAGGGCAACAGGAAGGCTGGCAGGAGCTCTGACAGGGCCGGGCCTGCAGGGAGCTGGAGCCGGGCCCCCAGCGGGGGCCTTGGCTCTGGGCCACCTCCCGCCCTCCTACCCCACCGCACTGGGCACTGAGGGTCCTGCCTTCCTCCTGGAGAGCCTGTTCAAAGCTTGGAGGGCACATGCTTTCCTGTCCTCAGACCATCGACCTGCTGCTTCTAGCTCCTTTTGATTCCTTATTCAATTGCCTCCCTCCAGGTCCTAGTCAAGGGTCTCCCTCCTGCGGGTGCCCACAGCTTAAAGAATCGTGCTCTGTGTATGACTTCAAAGCTATGTCCCCATTCCTAAGTTCTCTCCAGGTCTGCCTGTAAGATTATCCATGAGAGTGGCCCTCAGGCCAGGAGTCCCCAGCCTCTGGGATTTAATGCCTGATGATCTAACATGAAGCTGATGTAATAATAATAGAAATAAAGAGCACAATAAATGTAATGATCTTGAATCATCTTGAAAAATTGTCTCCCATAAAACAATCCCCTGGTGTCAGAAAAGTTGGGGACTGCTGCCATAGGCACCTCAAATTCATGCATTTGAATTCATGAAACCTGAATTCATCCTCCCCTTGTCCCCATCAAAGCCCAGCCCAACAGGCCCAGAATCTCTCTGGAACTGCCTTTGGCACTTCCATTTCCCTTTTCTCCCAGGCGGCTGCAAGTCCTGTTTCTAGACCCTAGAGGTCACATCTCCATCTTCCCTTCTTCATCCTTCTTGAAACCCCATGGACTGAATCTTTTTTTTTTTTTTTTTTGCGAGAACCTCCTGAATCTTCCTCACTTCCAGTCACAGAGCTCCTGAGCAGTCATCCCCAAGCCGGGCGTGGAGTGTCCTACGTCCACCATCAACACTCTAGATGGCTCCCCAGTACTTCCAGAACACCCTCAAAAATCATTAGCATAGGTTCACAATCCCACCCATCTTGAATGGACTCCCAACCCTGCTTCCTAGCCTGGTTCCTCACTCTTGCTTGGTAGAACCCGTGTGTCCCAACTGCTCCAAGCTCCCCAAATCAGATTACTCTTGCTGACTCCATAATGTGGCTCTAGGTGCCTTCTGCTTGGCATGAACAGGCCTGCCTCTGCCCATCACAATCCTACCCTTTGTTTAAGACCCGGCCTAGAGGATTTCCGTGGTGATCCAGTGGCAGTGACTCCGTGCTCCCAGTGCAGGGGGCCTGGGTTCAATCCCTGGTTGGGGAACTAGATCCCCCATGCCACAGATAAGACCTGCTGCAGCCAAATAAGTGAATATTAAAAAAAGAAAGCCAAAACCTAACCTAGGCATCAAGCACCCAAACTTAAATGGTAGAACAGAGAAGGTGGAGTCAGACTGACCGGGTGCAAAATCCAGTTCTACTACTGTTATTGTTTGGCCTTTTGGTTACTTAATCCTCTGTGCCTTGGTTACTCATCTGTAAATGAGGGTAGTAATAGTAATACCTGCCCCATTGGATATTTGAAGATTAAGTGAGACTAAGTGTAACATGGAAGAGTGTATGGCACGTGGTCCACACTCTATGTGTCAGCAGTAATAACCTAGATTATGAAGCCTCGTCTGATCCTGCAGGGCCAAATCTTCATACTTCCATAGCATTTGTGTTGACACTGCTGTTGGCACTCGTCACACTTGCCTGCCTGTGGAGTGAGAATTCTTTGATGGCAATTGTCAGAAATCCACTGGAGCAAACAAAGGAATTGCCATCACAGGCATATGGTAGCTCTTATAGCACCCAAGAGCTGCTGCAGCACCTTGGGCCCTGGCAGTGGCAGCCAGAAATATAATTTGGGCAACATGCTCTGTGCAAACATTCGCTTAAGCATATTCTTTGTAGACTGTAGCCTTGAAAACCTTGCTGAAATCTGCTGCCCACCACCCTGGAAGGGCTGTCCAATACAGAAAGATGGAGTCTCTCTTGCTCTCCATTCAGGAGATCAACCAGCCTCTCTTGGAGAAGGGCAGGGGGAGAGGTCATGTTATGCAGGATTATTGCTGGGGCTGCTCCACTATGAGAGAGGGGATGAATTTACGGGGATCCATACTACCAATGGCAAATTGGTCCCCAATTTATGTTCCCCTGTCTTTCTTAGTCAAAAGAAAGTGGAAGTGCTAGTCTCGTCTGGCTCTTTGAGACCTCCTCTGGCCATGGAGTTCTCTAGGCAGGAATACTAGAGTGGGTAGCCATTCCCTTCTCCAGGGTGTCTTCCCGACCCAGGGATCGAACCCCAGCTTCCCACATTCCAGGCAGATTCGTTACCATTTGAGCCACCAGGGAAGCCTTCTTAGTAAAAGAACTCCCAGTTTTTGCTGCTCTAAATAAAGGCTACATTTCCCAGCCTCCCTTGCAGTTGAACAGAGCCATGTGACTTAAGATCTGGCCAAAATGTCATTGAAGGGCAAGAAATCCCCTTCTTAGCACCTTCCTAGTAACTGGACTCTGGAACCAAACTGAATCGAAACCCTAGCCCTGCCACCTCAACCCATGTGACCTTGGGCAAGTTATTTAACCTTTTTGTGCCACAGTTTATGTAGCAGTGGTAAAGAATCCACCTGCAGTGTGGGAGATCTAGGTTTGATCCCTGGGTTGGGAAGATCCCCTGGAGAAGGGAAAGGCCACCCACTCCAGTATTCTGGCCTGGAGAATTCCATGGACTATACCCATGGGGTCGCAAAGAGTTGGACACGACTGAGCGACTTTCACTTTTCAAAACAGGAGTAAACATAATATTGCTGTAATGAGTTTATTGTGAGGGTTCCATGAATTGATATTTGAAGAGTGATTAGGGTGGTTTCTGGCACACGCTGTATATTTTGAAAGTGTGGTGAGGAAGATGATAATGAGGATGAAGAAGGGGAAGAGCCGGCTGGAGCTGAATGACACATTGGATAATGGGGTACAGCCGAATATCGAGGGTGGCCTGGATCCTTAACACTTGTTGAGCCACAAACACAAAGGGCCATAGCATTTTTGTGGACATAACTGGTCACCAGAAGAACTGGCTAACTGACAGCAAGACAATAGTAGAGTTTGTCTTTATCCCATTCTTATCTGCCTGTTACTTGATTGTCACCGTCTTATGTCCTGTTAGGAACCTCACATTATCTCAGCAAGGAAATGTTCATCTTGAAGGATGAAAATTAAGAATGAAAAACGTAGTCCCCCAACCCCACCAATCCTAAATGATAATTTCATAGTGAGATTTTAGGCAGCAGATATTTGGGGGTTGGAGAACTTCTGTTTGAATTTTGTTAAAATGGTTTGCTCTCAGAGCACCAAAGCTACATGGAACTTCCCTGGATACTGTTGTAGGAATTTCTACTTTGGGAAGTCATTACAAAAATTTGTATTTATTTGACTATGCCAGGTTTTATTTGAGGCAATCTGGATCTTCGATCTTTGTGGGGACATGCGGGATCTGGTTCCCAGATCAGGGATCAGACCCGGGTCCCCTGCATTGGGAGCGTAGAGTCTTACACACTGGAACACCAAGGAAATCCCCGTAAAGCCATTTTAAAGTGACCTCTTAAGGCTCTTTCTGCCCTGAGATCTAAAGTTTCTCTACTTTTCCTCGTTTCCCCCATGCGGCCTGATTCATTGTTGGGTAGTAGGTGCATAGGAAGGATTTATCAAGCTGCTAGGGTTTCCTCTTTCAGGAATCAAGCATGAAGGTCCCTTGAAGCAGTGGTGGAAAAGTCCTCCTGTTTTCAAAGACCTCCTGACCAGGAGGCCTCTCCAAGGCAGTGCGCTTTCTGGTTTGGGGATCAGCGGGTTTCTGAGGCCCCTGTGCCACCTGCTTTTGGCTGTCCTGTAGTGGGCGCTCTGGAGCCCACTCTGGTCTGGCTGGCCTTGACGCTCCCCTGGGTCCAGTGTCTGGGCCTGCCTTCTGGTCTGGGCTGGACATGACAGCCGGCCCTTCCTGAAATGACTCAACATCCAACTTGGACTCAGTTCCAGGCCAGCCCCCAGCTCCCGGCGGCCAGTCCCACAGGACCAGGCCTGGACCACAGAGGTCCCAGCTTTTCTGAGAAAGATCCTACTGCTGACCAGAGACAGCTGTGCCAGAAATTCTACAAAATGCAAGTGCAAGCATCTTTAAGCCATGGGCTTCACGTTTCCTGTCCCCACGGCCTCATTCTACCAAACTCCATGCTGCCTAGGTGGATCGCGTTCATCTCAGACTGGAGCGTGTGTTTCCCCTCTGACCCACCCCAGGAGCCTGCTTGGGATGGGGCTGGAGAAGAGAGAGAGCCCCTGCGGTTAGGGCCAGGGTAGAGCACCCCACCCCTGCCCCCACCACCCCCGGAAAACGTGGTCCCTTGGGGAGCCCACTCTAGACAAAGCCAGAGGAGGTGTTTGGATCTGGGTTTGAGTTTGCACTGTGACCTGGTGTTCAAAAGCCCTTTAGGTGCCTAGGCAATGGCACCCTGTCCTACTTAGGACCTTCCTGCATCCCTCTCTACCTCCCCAGCACTCTAGCTACAGGGTGGAATGAATGGAAGGGTGACTGAAAACAGGTCGAAACAATGACCCTTCCTTCACATTTGCTTGAGACCCCCCAAGGCCTTTGCATTTTGCCGCCCCTGAGTTATACCTACCCTAGCAGGTTGATTGCACTGCCTGGAATGGCCTCGACACACTCACCCCGTTCACATCCTCCCTGTACTTCAGGCTGTGGTTCAGTCCTGCCATCAGCACCTCCCTTCCCTATCGTGGGGCCCTCAGGGACCTCTTTTTCTTCTCTGAGGTCTTTACTCTCGACGTCTGCATCTCCCGTGTGGCACTAACCCACATTCAGCACCGTGCTGTGGTTCATTGTCTCATGCATCTACGGAGTGTTTTGTGTGCTTGTTTCCCATCCATTTTCCACACAGTTTAAACTAGTTCTTCCAAATAGAAGTATAATATTAACTGTATATGTAATTTAAAATTTTTCGGTAATGACATGAACAAAGAAACAGGCAAAATTAGTGTTTTATTTAACTCAATACATCAAAAATACATAGACACAATATAAACATTACTAATGAGATACTTTACATTTTAAGGGTACAAAGTCTTCAAAATATAGTGTGTATTTTACATTTATAGGACGTCAGTTTGGCTGCTAAAGTTTCATAAAAACTCTTGATCTGTATGTAGATTTAATCATGGACTCCGATGTTCTTATAAATATGACAAATATTTGACCAGAGTGTCTCCTTAGCATTTCCAAGATGGAACCATACAATCAAGGGAATCCTGGGCATTGTAGTTCTCAGCCTCTCAGTGTCATAAGGTGGGATGGTGGTGATGCTGAACTGACAATGAATGTCTGTCCATTATTCCATTAGCTGGGCGCTCCTAGGATAGGAGGCGTTTCCAGGTGGAAGGGGCAGCAGAAGCAGAGCACAGACAGAGAGAGAAAGCGGTAAGTAGAGCAGGAACCCTCGACCAGCCAAGAGGGGAAGAGTCTTTGGTGATGGTAGGTGAAGCAGAGGAGGAGGAGGATGGAGGGAGGAGAAGAAAGGGTCTCTTGGGGGTCCCTGAATTGTCCCGAGCATCTAGATGCTCCAGTGTCATAAGGTGGCCAGGCTTACATCTCAACGACACTCTGTGGGGGAGGAATGGGGGGAGGGTTCTCACTGATCAATGTTCCTCCCCTGACTCTAGGCGCTAAGATTTGCTGCGACAAGAGCTTAGTAACGAGGAGACCCCCAGCTGAGGCCATTAGCTTCTGACCAGTGGATAAACCACTAAGCTCTCTTTCTAGATGGTAACTCCAGAAATTGGAGGCACCCATGACCCTCTGTTCCTTCTCAAGGACTTTAGGGCTGGGCTAGAGCCCATCTAGTGCATCACCATCACCTCACAAATGAGAAACCAAAGTGAATTCAAGGTCAGGTTTGTGGTAGGGTCTAGTGTTCTGGCTCTTCCCAATGGGTTTTCCTTCTTGCTTTGGTCCTTCCTACTTGTCTCGCCATGTATATTCTCTCATCCTCTCTCAGGACTGGGGTCTTTTTTCTGACATTTCATCTTCTGGAGAGTTAGCATTGCGCATAGGTTTATAGAATTTAGCAGTGTCAGAGCAAGCATTGAGCACCTGGTACATCTGAACACATTATGCATGGTTAATGAGGTCACATGCAGTGACCAGCAGGGAAGCACACACGGGACAGAAAATCAGACCCTACAGGTCTGTTGAGTCATCCGAACACCAAAGTCAGACCATAATGTTCAAGCAACGAAGTAGGGTTGATTTAACAAGGATTGTCTCTGGATTCTGTCCACCCCACCCCTCACCCATCTGGTTTTGTGCCTGCAATTCAAATGTCTGGCACCAGATGGCAGTGTTACTCTGCTAGGAATTTTAGGCAATTTCTCTTCTGAGAAAGGTTTTACATTTCATTCATTCATTCATTCAACACATATTTACTGAGTTCTTACGAATGCCAAGCACTTTCTAGATATCTGGGATACAGCAATGAACTGAATACAAAAGCTGTGCCCTCTTGGAGCTTATATTCTTGTGCAGGGAGAGAATGAATGGATGAGCAAAACATTTGGTATATCGAGTGATAATAGGTGCTATAGACAAAAATAAAGCAAAAAAGGGGCAAAGAAGAGCTTGGATGGGGGAGTCTTATGAAGGGGAGATCAGAAGTTATAGACCATAGAAACCTGGAGCTTGGAAATGGTATGGAGGCTTTAGGTAGGGGGTGAATCATAGAAGCAAAAGAGTATTTGCATGGGAAGTGTTATAAAGGGGGCTTTACTTGACAGATAGTGGGGGTGGGGTGGGGAGACTGAGACTCAAAGAGGGAGAGTGACCTTCCCAAGTTTAAAAAGTCTGGAGGGCAGAGGCTGGCAGCCTTCAGTTCCAAGCCTATCCCACCTTCCTTGCTGCCCCCACGTCTTCCCAAACGCCAACTCGGCCTGTGAGGGGCCCTCTCTCAACTTAGCAGAGACTATGAACTCATCAACTGCTGTGTATCTTTTTTTCCTGAGAACATTTTCCAGCCAACCTTGCTATTACTATATGTGGTTACCAAGTTCTGGCCAATGGAAATTGGACCAGTGATATGCACTAATTCTGGCCATAATCCCTGAAAACTTCCTGTATGACCTTCTGTGTACTCCTCTTTTTCCCATCTGTGCATCTGGGAGCACAGGACTCCAGAGCCCTGGAGAATAAGGAAGGCAGTAAAACAAGGGTCCTCAGATGACTGCGTGAAGAGCGCCCCAACACCCTGCTTTGGACTGTAACACGAGTGAGTCTGATATGTTAAGCCGTTGAGATTTGGAGGTTGTTACAGCAGCTAACTCACCCTAAGTGATAACACTTGTCATGACTGAACCTAACTGAATACATGTCCGACCTGCTTTAGTTCCCAACACTATGCATGGGGATGCCTGCTGTTTCTGCCTGCCTGTGCAGCACCCTCCTCTCTTTTCTAGGTCCTAGCTCCCACTTTCATTAGAGGAGCTACTCCTCTTCTTGGTGAAGCTGTTTCTTACGGAGCCTCTTCACCACCATCCAGAGTGGGCATCGGGTATACCATCCTTTTGGCCACATGATTGGTTCAGGGGTAGATATATAGTGCGATCAGAGTCTCACTTAAGATTTGGGCTTTGCATGCTGGAAAAAGAGTCTCTCCTCCACTGAGATCCTGTTATGAAGAGATGCTGAATCATGCGGGCCTGAAGCTACTGGAGCCATTGCCCAAGGACACAAGGAAGAAGCTGTTGGCAAAATGAAACCAGCACATTGAGGAAAGGAGGCTAGGGGGCTGGAGAGAAGATCCAGTTCTACATCCTTCCAATCTTCCCAGAAGCCAGGCCTGCCTGCAGTTTTCTCAGTTACAAGAGCCAATGACTTTTTTTCTAAAAAAAGTTGATGAAGTTTTAATTTCTATTCCTTAGCACTCAAAGAGTTGTGATTAATAAGTAATTATTGAGCCAGTACATATTGAGACCTACAGCTTAAGTTGTGAGCCAGAAACTGGGATAAATTGTGAGCAGATTAGACGTGAGTTGTTAGGACCTCCTGTCCCCATATATTACTAGGTAGGTGCAAACATAATTATGGTTTTGGACCATGAATTTTAAGTCATTATGACTAGGCTCCACCACACCTTTATTAATCAAAATAGGAATCATTACAATCAACACATTTTTGCCAATGAGAAATACGTTTGCTTATTCCTATAGCATAAAAACCTGTGCTTCGGGACTCAGTGAATTCTTGGCAAGCATTTTCTGCCTCTGGCTAGTTGTGGAAGCGTTTTCCCTGCAAAAAAGTTGTCGAGATGCTTGAAGAAATGAGTGATAGTTGGTGAGTGTTCAGGTGAATATGGCAGATGAAGCGAAACTTTCCAGCCAGATTTGTCCGACTTGTAAAGCATTGGTTGTGGAGTGTGCTGTCGGGCTTGTCATGGAGCAAGAAGAACTGGGCCCTTTCTGTTGACCTGCCGCGGGTCTTGCGGTTTTCAGTGCGTCTCATCGACTCGCTGAGAACACTTCTCAGATGTAATGGTGTCACCAGGATTCAGAAAGCTCCAGTGGATCAGACGGGCAGCAGACCGCCAAACAGTGACCATGACCTTTTTCTGATGCGAGTTCGGCTTTGAGAGGTGCTTTGAAGCTTCTCCTTGGTCTAACCATTGAGTTGGTCATCACTGGTTGTTGTATACGATCCACTTTTCTTTACATGTCACAATCCGATTCTGAAATGGTTCATTGTTGTTTCATAGAATAAGAGAAGACAATACTTGAAAGTGATGATTTTTTGGGGTTTTTTTTGGTTAGCTCAGGAAGCTCCCACTTATCAAGCTTTTTCAACTTTCCAGTTTGCTTCAAATGCTGAAAGACTGTAGAATGGTCAACACCGAGTTCTTTGGCAGCTTCTCCAGTAGCTGTAAGAGGATCATCTTTGATGATTGCCCTCAGTTGGTTGTAGTCGACTTCCCATGTCCAGCCACTACACTCCTCATCCTCAAAGCTCTTGTCTCCTTTGCAAAATTTCTTTAACCACCACCGCACTGTATGTTCGTTAGCAGTTCCCAGGCCAAATGCATTGTTGATGTTATGAGTTGTCTCTGCTGCTTTATGATCCATTTTGAACTCAAATAAGAAAATCACTTGAATTTGCTTTTTGTCTAACATCATTTCCATAGTCTAAAATAAACAGCACTAATAAGTCATTAACAAAAATACATAAAGCCAGAAGTGCACGTTAAAAAGCTGTATAGC
Source organism: Bos taurus (assembly GCF_002263795.3). Lineage (NCBI taxonomy): Eukaryota > Metazoa > Chordata > Mammalia > Artiodactyla > Bovidae > Bos > Bos taurus. The sequence goes on from NC_037338.1 coordinate 25,258,397, forward strand.
ATAACCACATTTATTTAAGAATGTGTTCTAATACCAAATGGCAAATTTCAACAATGCAAAACCTGCAGTTACTTTTGTACCAACCTAATATGAATATATTTGGCAGTTGGGCCTGATGCCAATATAAAGCAACAGAACAAACTGTCAAGAAATGGGGTCTAATTTTTCTACTTTTCAGATTGCTGGCTTATCAGGATAAAAGAAGGAGTGTGTGCCTTTTCCTTTACCCTTCTGGAAAGCCCGGCTTTTGAGTTCTTGAGGTTTGAGCTTTCCTTATCAGCAGGAGGGAAATAACAGTCTTTGGTCTGTGTTTCCGGCCAAATGGAGAAGTTGTCAGGCTGGGGTGGGCTGCCCTGTGATTTGGAGGGCCTGTGCCCATCAGGTGGTTAAACAGGGCGGATGTCCAGAGGGCCAAGAGGTGCATGGCCTGTAGGAAGTGTGGGCCTTCTTGGACTGCAGAGGAGAAGTGTTGGGGGTTCTATGGGGCATGAAGCCCAGAGATCAGCCCCCAAGAATTGCTGAGGTGTGGCCCTGGGCGGAGGAGGGGCTGTTCTGTGCCTTGGGAAACTGAACCCCAGGTGCTGAGGCTCAGAAACCTTGAGAAAGGTCCCCAGGCCAGGTCTTCCTCAGAGTCAAGTTACCCGCTCTGCATGGACCATGTGGGTGACAATAGGGACAACCATGCATTGACGATTAAGCCTCTGCCGTCCATCTTCATGGGCCAGGCTTAGCCTGGGGTCCTTCTATTCAATACAACTTTCTTTATCCACTGCCTATCATCATGACAAAGGCAGATTTTAGCTAGATGTAATTTATTTGGGGAAATTAAAAAAGCAACGTTTCTTTTACCTTAAATGGATCTCCATGCATTTAATTATAAATTGTTACAAATTATGCAGGGAAATCACTGGGTTCCATGAATCCATTGAACTGAATCTCATCAATTCTGTGGGAATAAATGGTATTTTTTAGTCAATGTGGCAGTTGCTCTAGGAAACCTCCTTAGGTGCTACTTGCTGCTGCTGCTGCTAAGTCGCTTCAGTCGTGTCTGACTCTATGCAACCCCATGGACGGCAGCCCACCAGGCTCCCCCGTCCCTGGGATTCTCCAGGCAAGAACACTGGAGTGGGTTGCCATTTCCTTCTCCAATGCATGAAAGTGAAAAGTGAAAGTGAAGTCGCTCAGTCGTGTCCGACTCCCAGAGACCCCATGGACTGCAGTCTACCAGGCTCCCCTGTCCATGGGATCTTCCAGGCCAAGAGTACTGGAGTGGGTTGCCACTTAGTCTTAGGTTAAATGGAGTTCAGGGACTCTCATAGTTTCTGTAATTTATTTTCTATCAAGACAAAAAACAATTGCTCATTATGTATGAGAGCTACAAACAGTCTTGATCTCATCACTCAGTATCTCAGAGGAAGATAAAGTCTCTCCAGCTTCCATAAAGAAATCTTAAGCAAAACTCTGGGGACTTCCTTGGAGGTCCAGTGGTTAAGACTCCACAATTCTCCTGCAAGGAGCATGGGATTCAATCCCTGGTCAGGGAACTAAGATCCCACATACTGTACAGTGCAACAAAAACCAATATTTAAATAAATAAATTCAAAGTAATATAAAAATGTTTTAATTAAAAAAGAAACTTCTGATTGGCGTCACTGAGGTGTGTCCATCCCAAGCCAATCAGTTTGTCATGAGGACCGCATACTTGGAATGGCTAGCCTGAAGACCTTATTCAATCCCCACAACAACCTTCTATGGAAAATATCATTGTCTCCATTTTACAGGTGAGCAGATTGATGTGGAAACAGGTTAAAGTACTTGAAATTGTGTCCTGCCTGCCTGCTAAGTCGCTTCAGTCGTGTCCAGCTCTTTGTGACCCTATGGACTATGTAGCCTGCCAGTCTCCTCAGTCCATGGGATTCTCCAGGCAAGAATACTGGAGTCGGTTGCCATGCCCTCCTTCAGGGGATCTTCTCGACCCAGGGATTGAACCCACATCTCTTGTGTCTCCTGCATTGGCCAGAGCGTTCTTTACCACTAGCGAGAAGTTGTGGAAAACATTATTATTACTCACCAGCACTGAGTTCCCTTCTCCTTCCCTGAACATGGGAGGATGGTGCTTCCTGGTCCTCTTGAAGTTAGATGAGGTAATTTGACTTTCATATGAATAGAATGATATGGGTCCCTTTCCGTGGCAGCAGTGAATCACTGGTGCCTGACCCCCATTTCTCTGCCTGCTCCGTGGTGAGTGGGGAAGGCTGTGTCAGTCTGGAGGCACACCACAGGGTCTTCACATGGAGAGCAGCTGCACAGAGCCACCCAGACGTGCAACAAGGCTTTGTGTCCCTGAGCAGAACTTTGTTGCTTTAAACCACTGCCATTTTGGGGTTATTTGTTCTTGTAGCATAACAGCCTATCCTGATTGATGTAAACATCACTCAGCTAATAAGCAGCAGAACTCGAATTTGAAATGTGTCTGGCCCCAAAACCTGTGTTCATAGCTTATTCCTCTAAATTGTCAACATTCTTCGGGAAGAATCTTATGCAAAATTTGCAGTTCTCCTAACTCTATTCTGTATAAACTCTGACTTTAGATCTCCAAGAGATGCAGCTTTCTCCCTCAGCTTTCAGACACTTCCTGTGTAACCATATTCCTCTTCATTCTCATCGAATGAAGTTTGGGCAAAAACAGGGGACCTGCCTCCAGAAGCAGCCAGCATGCCTAACATGAGTCTCTGCCCCTCACTGTGATTCCTACCTGGGAACTTGATTCCTGCTGGAGACTCTCTGGGGGAAGAGCCAGGTAGGAGCCCAGGGTTAGTCCTAGAGTTGTGCCAGGGAGGGAAAAGCCTGAGAGATCAGGTTGCTGTGCCATTTGCTGGGAAGGAGTGGAAGGGAAGACAGTCACTGGCAGGGAATCCAAGAGATGCTAAGAAAATGAGGGAGCTGAAACCTGAATGGGGCGGCCCTGAAGCTCCCCTATCCATGGTTTGATGTCATTGGTCTGCAGTGCAGGCCTGGAGATATATATATATATATATATATATATATATATATATATTACACTTTATTTTTTAGACCAATCTTAGATTTATAGCAAAACTGAACATATGGTAAAAAGAGTTCCTATATATGCTGTACATACCCTGCATAGTTTCTCTAGTGCTAGCATCATGCATTAGTGTGGTACCTTGTTAAAATTAATGAACAAGTGTTGATAGATTAAGATTATTACTAACTGAAGTCCATGCTATATTCAAGGCCCCCTTTAGTTAATCTAATGTTCTTTTTCCATCCCAGGAGCCCATCCAGGATACCATATTACATTGCGTTATCATGTCCACTCAGGGACATGGCATTTTCTCTGCCTGTCCTTGCTTCTGAGAACCTTGACAGGAAAACTTGTCAGGGATATCAAACTTGTCTGTTAGCTTCTCTCATGATTAGACTGGGGTTTTGAGTTTTTTTGAGCAAGGAGACTTTAAAAAGTTTTTCCATGTAACTCTCATTTTCAGGCAAGATTACCCAGATGATTAGTGTACAAGGGACAGGCTCTGGCCTCCCCTGGGCTGGACATACAGGGAGGCCAATACAGATTTGCAGATTGTCTGTGACAAGACTCAGACCTTCTTTCTGCTCTTGGAATCATCAATGCAATTGCACTTAATTGGACTCAAGCCTATTCATGCACTGTTGTTTCAGGGTGAAGAGTAACCCCTAGGGAAGAGGATGCCTCTACAGCCTCAGGGTGACCAGTCAGGAGACAGAGCAGGAGTCTGGGAGGTGGTGCGCTCTCCTAACAACAGGTAATACATTCATGGCCATTGTGTCTGATCTTCAGATACTCTCTAAACACCATGTTTGTTGGCCATCTAAAGGACATTCTCAGTTCTGGCTAACAAGATCTAGGAAAAAATTGCTGGGAGTTGTGGGGAATCGTGATAGAAAAGCTTCTGAGAAAGATTTTTCATCCCTGATCAAATAAGGAAAGCACACAAGACAGCTCTTTCCACTTTTACTATCACCCTACATCCAGACATTGGAGGAAGTCTGAAGATGTGATATATGGAGCTGTGGCAGCCATTTTGCAACCATGAGGGAGACCATTTGGACCCTGATCCAGAGCACTGGCATCTTGAAGTTTCCAAACCAGCTAGATAACTACCCACCTCTAGACTTCTTGGTAGGAAACTCTGTTATGGTTGATGTCCCTGTTGGTCAGTTTCTATTACCTACAGAAAAATCACACAGGGTCTATTATAGACATCATCCTTAGAGCACAGATAAGCCCTGGAGAGGGTAGGGACATGCCTGAGGTGTCCTGATGTGGAAGGACATCGCGCAAAGAGTGGTGTCATCATCGTGGATCCAAAAGGGGATGGCCTTAGGCAGGGGTGGGGCGTCTGGAACATCAGGAGAGGATTAGGGAGCCACTGCAAGTTTCTGAGCATGAGGGAAGGGGTAGTTGGAGGAGGCACAGGGGAGGTTTGGGGGGACTTTGGCCCAAAAGCCACATCCAAACTCGCAGGTGAAACAACAAAGGTCAGCCGCCTTCCAGCAGGGCCTTCCTTATGGCCATCTCCAAAGAGCCTGCAGGAAGGAAGGAAAGGCTGTGGCTGGGATTCAGCATAGACTAAAAGGACCTAAATTTAGATCAGACATCCAGGGAGAGGCTAGGAAAGCCATTTGTGATGCTCTCTGTAATGCTTTTGCCTAAAGAGCATCATCCAGCTGTGCTTGTTTAGATGACCACCCCCACCTCCTGCCCCGGCAGGGCTGAGAACTGTCATTTGCAAGTGAGGCCACAGCAGCACAAAACTGCATGGTGGAGAAAGGCCAGACCCTGGGCTCGCGGGCCCAGGTCTCAGCCATCTCTCTGAGAAAGGAAAAAATGGTGCCCGGGTTGGTAATAGCATTTTCCCATTTCCATGGTACACCTGCTTTGTGGCTGATTTCGCCAACATTGAAACAAATTTCTTGCGAGTTTACTGGCATTTAACGATCCGCTCTTGAAGCCCGTGAAGTCTGCTCTGGCACACCACTGCTTTAGATGTTGCCCACCATGGCCCCTCCCTCCTGCCCCCCTGACCCTCTTCCACTTAGTTCAGGCCCACAGGCTCCTCCTGCCTTCTGGAGGCAGATCTGTCCTTCCTCCACCCTGACCTGGTTGTGGGTTTCAGCTCTTGGCCCCACAATTTGACACTGCCATGTGTATCCCTGCCGTTGCCTCTGATTCTCCAGCCACCACTTCTCCTGGTGGCTGGCTGGATGGCTTGAGGGACCCATTCCCTTCTGCCTTGGCCTCAGCTGCTCTGCGTCACTGCCAGCCTGCTTGGATCAGCCCTGAGGCTTCGTATGGAACATAATGTTCCACTCCATGACATGGGGCTGGGGTGTCTGGATGGTTGCAGATGAAAAGGCCCTGGGATCTCACTCAGGATTTCTTTCATTTTCCAAATGTCACACTCTTCCCTCCCAGTGCTCTGCAACCCCTTCAAAGTCTGGATTCCCTCCCATCTTCCTGAGGGCAACCCTCTCCTCTGCCCACATTCACTGACTCTCTCCTTCACTGAGTGAAGGAACATGTCCCATCTTGACCCACAGCTCTTCCAGCTCTCTGGGACCTCTGTCCTTCCCAGCTCTCCCCTTCAGATCCACCCCACTGATGTCTGCATCTGCTGTCCTATGTCCAAAACCTACTCTTCCGTGCCCCGTCCCTGCCTTTATTAAGGTCTTATCACTGTTCTATAACCCAAATCCTAACCATGGTTACTGAGGTTTATGTCAAACCCCACCACCTCCCAGTCCCACCCCTAAAGTCCCACTGCACTTCCAGCTGAACTCCTCAGCGTGCTAGAGTATCACTTCCTCCAGGAAGCCTTCCCTTCTTCTCTGCATCCTGAGCAAACCTTGATTTTAACTCTCCTCCCACTGTGAGGTAGTCATTTATTTGTTGATCTCTCCCGTCAGGCAATGGTTTTTTGGGAGGAGGAGCTTTGTCACTCTGCCTTGAAGCCCAAGACAGTGCCTGACACATGATAGGTACTCCACGAACAGGGTTTGCTTTGATAATGCCTGGGGTTAGCGGTCATTTCTCTTTCAGCACTCTAGAAGCACTTCCTGTTGGATTGCCTCCCAGCTTCTCCACTACAATAGGAATTTCTTGGGGCCAAGAACCTGTCCTCAGGACCCCTCTCAGCATGTAGTTTTAGGCGGGTCCTGATGGTGGGACACAATAGCTATTTGGAGGATGGTGGGCAGAATCAGCTGTGTCCCAGATTTCTTCAAGTGCACCCCACTGTTGACTGAGGCACCTCAAGAGGCAGTTAAATTTAAGATAAGTTTTCTACATGCTCACAAGCCCTCACCCTAATTACAAAGACCCTTGGAGGAACACAGGCCCATATGTTCTGCATGGAACCTGGGTAATAGGTCAGCCACTTGGAGCAAAGACAGAAGGACTGGGAGCCAGGCAGGCCAGTTCTCAAATGGCCCACTCCATCCCAGAGAGGCCAGAGGAATCTTTGAGTGTGTCTGAGGGGCTGGGGACCTCTGGTGAGGGCAGGCAAGTCTTCCCCTCCACCCCTCCACCCACTGGCCAGCCTGTTAAGCAGGGAACATGGACTCTGACTCCCAACTGGAACCCCACAAGGAGAAATGTTCTTTTGGTTTTCCTGTTGGAATCCCACGAGCAGGAATGTTCTCGTGGTTTTCCTGTTGGAATCCTCAGGGCAGGAATGTTCTCGTGGGTTTCCTGTTGGGATTCCATGAAAAGCACTTTCATTCTCCCAGCCTTGTGCCCCTGAAATTTCAGGGGCATGGGGTCCTGAGGGATTCCCAAGTCTGGCCCTTCCCAGGCTCTACCTGCAGGCTCTGGGTATCTAATGGGTGTGGAAACCTCCTGGAGCGGGGACACTTCAGCCACCGACAATGCTGCTGCTGCCATTTCTGAGCTAAGCTCTAGTGATTTTTGTTCTGTTGCTATAATGGGGTCACCTAGAAAGTGGCCAGCGTGTCTGGGTTACCAGCTAGGGTGGAGCGGTACTGAAATGGAGGGGCGCTGCCTGCGTCTGGATCTGAGCTACTTCGTGGCTATGACTATAAACACACCCGAAATTCTGAGCCTCAGTTTCCTCATCTGGATGGTAATCGAATCCATGACAGAACTGTTGGGGGTGATGATAAATGAGATGACTCTCTCCATCTCCTTTCACACAAGCCACACCCTTGGCAAGGTCGGGTCTCTCTGAGCCATTGCTGGGCAGAATCTTGCGTTTCCTTTTGCAATGTCTCATCCATCTCACAACTCCACTCCCAGCGCCCCTTCCTGCTCCCAACACTCTGGCCAGTGGTCAAGGGTCATATGCAGGTGCCCATGAGTCCTACCCTTGGCCCCCACCCACCTGCATCCACCTCCCCTGAAATGTTTGGCAGGACGAGGGGCCCCATTTAAACCATGGGTGTTTGAGGAAAGAGGCCAAAGGCTGAGGCCAGAGCAAAATGTGTCCAGCTGGCGTGGCTCAGCTCCTGGGACAACGGCTCAGTGATTCTCCCACTGGGCGCGTCCCATCCCTGCCCTCCTTCTTCCACCTCCTCCCCTTCCTCCTCCTCATCCCAGTCTTTCTCAGGGCACTTGTGAATTCACTTTCTCTTTGAATCCCTATGAAACCCTAGTCAGGCGGATGAGGCACAGAGCACCTTCCTCATTTAGGGAAGAAACTGAAGCTCAGACAGAATAATAGTATAAGTAGCTCACGCGTTTATGTTAACTGAAAGTATTTTGTAATAGGTAATTCGCTCACATGGGTGATGGATCAGAATCGCATGAAGATGTGTATAGTCCAAAGGCCTGCTGCCCCACTCCATCCCCTTTCATTCTCCCAACACAAGTAACCCCGTTGACTAGTTTCTTAGGTATCCTTCCAGGATGGTGGTAGTGGTTTATTCGCCAAGTCATGTTCAACTCTTGCAACCCTATGGACTGTAGCCCGCCAGGCTCCTCTGTCCATGGGATTCTCCAGGCAAGGATACTGGACGGGGTGGGGGTGGGGGGTGGTTAACCATTTCCTTATCCAGGGGATCTTCCTGACCCAGGGATCGAACCTAGGTCTCCTGCATTACAGGCGGATTCTTTATAGTCTGGCCACTAGGGAAGATCCTTAGGCTAGGATACCCTTCCGTAAATCCAAGCAAATCGGGCACGTGGTCTGATTTCCTCACTCCCTGCCCAGATGGTAGCATCTTAACACGCCATGCTTTCTACTCAACATGCATCTTGGCAGTCTCTCCCCATCAGTTCCTAGAAGGTGTCTCTGTTGTGTGCCTTTACCATAACTGACCACCTGCCCTGAGTATTTGCTGCTGACAGGTGCTGTGCTGAAGGATCCAGGTGGACTGCTTTATGTAATCCTCAGTTCAGTTCAGTTCAGTTCAGTCGCTCAGTCATGTCTGACTCTTTGCGACCCCATGAATCGCAGCACGCCAGGCCTCCCTGTCCATCACCAACTCCCGGAGTTCACTCAGACTCATGTCCATCGAGTCAGTGATGCCATCCAGCCATCTCATCCTCCATCGTCCCCTTCTCCTCCTGCCCCCAATCCCTCCCAGCATCAGAGTCTTTTCCAATGAGTCAACTCTTCGCATGAGGTGGCCAAAGTACTGGAGTTTCAGCTTTAGCATTACCTCTAACCAAATGCCTGGGGAGCTCTTATCATCCCCGTTTACAGATGAGCAAATTGAGGTATAGAGAGTTAACCTCGTCAGGGGACATGCCATCTTGTTCCAGAAGTAGCGCTTTCATCCGCCACGCACCCTCAAGGTTCTGGAAGGACCAGCCTCTTGATTTTATCTGCCTCCCAGTGAGAAGTTTCAATGCAAACATCCAGCCCTGCTGAAAGCCGAAGTCTTTAGGTTGCCAACGAACACACACCCAATTGCTCTAATTCCCCACCCACGAAAGGAACGGGTTGGGGTGTTATGTAAGTGCTTAGATATGTGCTATTGTCTCCCCAACATGTAAAGATTATTATTCCCATTTTCTGGAGGAGGAACATGAAGCTCTGAGAGGATGAGTGACTTTTGCAAAGGGATCGAGCCAGGATGACAACTCAGGTCTCAGGACTTCCTCCCGGCAGCCTGCACAGTCTGATTCCCCATCCTCTACTTCCCTTCTGAGATGGGGAAAGTGTTGCTGCTGGGGTCCCTCTCTGGGAGGGAGGTGGGGGCTGTGCCTGTGTCCCCACACGGCAGCTGGGGAGGCAGAGCAGGCTCTGGGTCAGCTTAGGTGGGGAATGGGGGTGCTTCTTGAAGGCTGTAATGAGGGATGATGTTCTGTCCCCTCCCCAGAACTGGGCTTCTTAAAGGATCAGACTCTGTCCCTTCCTGGGACAGAAGGCTCAGACTCCATCCAGTGATGCAGGGGTGCTGGGAGCCTTTTCACATGAGACGGTTCAGCCAGGATGACCGACTCTGCTTGGTTTCTTGCTCTTCCCTGATGCACTGAGGGCCGGGGTAGGCCTCGAGTCGCCTGCTGGCCCATCTGGCTGCTGTTCTGCTCCTCTCGGCGCTGCGTGTTCCAAACCACCAAAGGGAAGACATCCCTAGGGTGGGGGTGGGGGGGCTTAGGGTTTGATGGGAGGCTGACCAGTGGTCCCAGCCTGGGCAGCCGTGGAACCAGGGACATGCAGCAGGGGAGCCCGGCTCTCCTAGTCTCAGACCCTGCATGGGGTCCACGTTAGGGTCAGCACTAGGGGTGCCACAGATGGGTCAGGGTGATCTCTGGGTACATCCAGCTTTGGAACATACGGTTCCGCGCATTCTGCATCACCTTCCTCTGGCCCCCTCTCCCTAGACTCCTCTGCCTCCCCATCCTGCCTCCAGCACTCTCCCAGCCCCGCCCGTCTCCTGGGAACACCAGCAACAATACCCACCATTTATGGACCACAGGCTACATGCATTAAGGCTGCCATGTATCAGGCCCTCACTGTGTGCCAAGTCTGTGTGAAGCATTTACACACACGCACGTACATGCTATGTCAAGTAATACTCGAAACGCCCCAGGGAGGAAGGTACTATCTCCTTTTTGTGTGTGAGAGGACTGAGAAACGAAGAGAACCAGAGAACCGTTCAAGGCTGTGCAGCCAGTGCACACAGGAGAAATCTGAGTGAGCGTGGACTGAGCTGTGTCCCCGGGCGGGGAAGGAGCGGGGACAGCAGCTTCTCATGGTGTTCAGGCAGCAGCTGGAGACTTCGTGCTTACCATACCTCGAGGCTATGGGCCATGGACCTGTTGGAGAAAGGAAATGGTCCACAGAGCATGTCCCTCTGTTGTGGTCCTCGTGAACAGTCCCCCTCCATCCAGCATCAGCGATATGAGCTGGGGTAGGGGATCGACAGAGACAAATCTCCTCACTCTTCCTCAAATTATATCTTCCCATCTCTGCATCTTTATGCTTCTGCTTCCTCTTCTTCTCCGTCTCACTGCAGACGGAGAAATCTCTTTCTTTCTCGTCATCCATCCATCTTTCTCCATCTCTTGGTCCTGGCAGTGGGTAGTGGGGAGGCCTCTGAAGCCTTGGTGGGGTTGTGTCCTCACAGGAAAAAAACCTTTAGAGATCTCAAGAACAGAGAGGCTCTCATTATTGCCATTGGATCTTTGCAGCCCAGAGTCCAAGGTCCGCCTCAGCCTGGTAGACCCACCTGGAAGCACCCTCTTGGCCCCCAGACACACCAGCTGCTTGAAGCATCTGTGCACAGACTTAGGGGGCTGGATGGTATTGAGAAGCCGTTTCCTCTGTGTGTGACCTGTTACCCTTTTCTCTCTCCAGGGCAGGTGGTTGTTTATCCCCTCCATCAAATGGGGCCTCCCAGAGCAGAGCTGTGCCACAGACGGAGTGCCCCACCACGCTCGGGTCCCACCTCTCTCTTGCTCCCTTGCTCCTTCCTCTTTTGCCAGCTCTCCTGTATGTCCAGATCTTTCACTCCACTTCCTTGGGCCTGGATCTGGGGCCTGTGCCTGCCGCAGACCAGGGCACAGCCGCAGGGGGCTGCGCTCCCACATACACCTGAGTCCTTTCTGCAGGGCAGGAGGGCAAGCCAGGGGAGAGGTCACCCTTGCAAACTGTTGCCTTTTTGGCTTTTCTCAAATTTGCAAAAATGTGCCTTTGAGCAAGTTAAAAAAGAAATCAGTGCCACCTCCCACAAATGATACCATTTCTCAGGCTCGCAGAGCCGACGTGGGTAGACAAATAGGACTTTAAAAATAGCCTTGTGTTTCTCAATCTTACGGCCTCTGGGGGCTGCAGGGAGAGGTCTTGGTCCAGCCTGGTTTTCTGGCCCATTGTCTGCCTGCCCTGGGTTAGGGGTGGGCGTGGGGGCTGTTTGTAGGCGCGGTAATTCCTGGGCAGAGGAGGGAGGAGAGGGAATTCTCAGCGAGGATGAGCCAGATAACACACACTTGAATGGAGGAGCTGTTTGGTGTTTATTTTTCCCTTCTCAGGCCAAGTAATAGAGCACACTCCATTTTGAGCTTCAGCTTTCATCAACTTTTTTTTTTTCCCCCTTCCCCTCTGCTTTTTCCTTTTTTTTTCAAGTGTGCAGTGGAGACTGAGATACAAGGTCTTATTTCCATCTGGGCTCTGGCCCAATAGCCTCGACCAAAAAGTTACTTAAGTCATATTTCCATCATCTGCAGATGGCTGTGTATTTATTTCTCACCACAGTAAAATCCCAAATGGACTGCAGATATTTGCACGAGTCACAACTGCTTCCTCCTGGCAGGGTTGGGACGCGGCTTTGATCCTTCTGAGAAAACAGAAATGCTGGCCTCAGCCCAGCAACAATGGCGCCTTTGGGACTTCCCAGAACGACCCGAGAGCTGGGCCTGGAGCGGGTGGGTTGGGTGTCTTGGGGTTCAGGGGTATCATATCCTGGAGATGGGTGTGGGGACTTTGAGAAGCAAAGCCGGATGAGTGAGGGGGATTCGAAATCAAAGCAGGTAGGGTCACCGAACAGGTGACTGGCCTAGAATAACCCTCTGGAGGATGGCAGCCCCCGTGTGAGCTCTGTGAGGGAAGGGCAAACCCTGGAAAATTACTCAGGGAGAGGCAGCCTCTCCTGGACACAGAGCCCCTCTGTTCGGCCAATGTGACCTGGCCCCCATCTCTTTCTCTGCTCCCTCACCCTCAGGGCGCTGAGCCTGGCACGGGAAGGCAGCCCCTGGCCTGAGCCTGGCAGGTTCAGCCCTGGGTCAGGACTGGCAGCCAGGTTGCCACCGAGATGGGGCTCTTCTCTGCCACTCAGGGGGCGCCCTTACCTCCAATGGACCGCCTTTGGGTGCTCCCTGTCTGCCTCCCCAGATGGCACCTCCTGCTCCCAGGAGGAGAGTGTTTGGTGAGGATGGTGGGGGGACTCTGAAAGCTGAGGGATGGGATCTATTTAAAGGCTGAGAAGATGAACATAAGGAACCAGGGAAACACAGAAAACGGGAAGAGACAGAATGTGGAAGGCTTGCATTCTGATCTCCTCTTTTCTCTGCCTTTTCTGGTTTCTCATTTCCATTGATGTCCAGTGTATATTTACATCGTTCCTTCTGTTTCTTGGCATTTGTGTCCTTCTGTTTTGGCTTCAGGTTGCTTGCAACAGTGTTTCTGTAAAGTTGTCCCTGATAAAATCTGAGATGTGTCCCCGTCATGGTGGGCGGGTGAGTCCTGCGTACCTCCTCTTGGGAGTTGAAGGCTTTGCAGAGGAACAGAGCTTACCCACGAAGGGGGCAGAAAACTGCTGATGCCTCTGTACCACTTCCAGAACTTTCCTGGCTTCCTTGGGGCTGTCCTTCTCTCTGCCTTCTTCCCAGCCCCATACAGTTCCTCTGACCTAGCCTGGGCACTCTTGGCATCCCCGGCTGCAGGGTCTGCAAGGGGCTCTGTGCCCCAGGGTATACTCTCTGGGTGGAGGCCCCCTTGGTAAACCCAGCGCCCCGTGAAGGACTCTGGGTCTCTGGTTTGGTTCCTCCCTGGCTGCTGTCCATCCGGGTCAGTCAGCAGGCCCATTCCCCACCCCAGGCCCGCCCTCTCTCCCCGCCCCCCCCCCCCCTCCACACACACACATCTTGGCTCAGTGCTCTGTTTTGCTTTAAGACTTTCTTTCAACAGAGCACAGAGTTGGCCACCAGTGTCTCTGGCCTGGCCCACCTCGAAGCCTGACCCTGACTCACGGCCCCGGGTCCCGACAGGACCTGGTTCACACCGGTTTAAAAACTCTGGACGGCAAAGTCACAAGCCATCTGCACCCTCGTCTTCCGCTCGAGACGTTATTTATGTGTGTGGCTTTGTACTCGTTGCTAAATGCGGCCTGTGTGAAGGCTGTTAATTAACCCTTTGAGAAATGAGCTTCCCATCAGGGCAGGGACAGGAACCAGGAACATGTTTGTAATCAGGTTGTTAAATGCCAATGATTTATCCTGCTTCAGATTAGCGGCTTATTGAAGCCAGAGGAAGGGGTAGAAGAGATGCCCTCCAAAAGTGGTTTAAATAAAGCCTGTTTTGTGCACACTGATTGTCAGAAGGGCAGGAAATGCTAAATCAACGGTGCTCCTGGGCCTTGGTGAGGAGACAGGAGGTGTTTTGGAAGGGAGTGGAGGTGGCGGGCTGCCAAAGCCTGCCCCTGTGATCAGGAGGAGGCACGGGCAGCCCTCCAGGTGATCAGCCATGTGGTTGCTTTACCCCTTCGGCCATCTATAAAATGGGACCCTGCCCTCCTCACTGGGCAGTTGTGGAGAGAGTGGAAGAGACAGTCTGAGGTTTTACCCAAATATAAGAGCAGCCATCCAAAGGGTGGTTATGCTGTGGGGACATACTGTGGGTGGAATGGGTGATCGCAAAGGAGGAGGTGAGACTTTACCACTTGGAGAGGGAAGGGTCCGGGGAAGAAGATGTTCAAAAGTTTTCCAGAGGGGCCTCTATGCCCTCACCTGTGAATGAGGGTCATTCTAAAGTCTTCAAAGCTGGTTCTACGAGTATAGTTTCCCCAATGCTGAAAATAGTCCTCCTGAAATGAGAGGCCAGCTTTTGGGCTGGGAACCTCAGCCTTGGTTTCCCAACCCAGGATCTGTTGTTCTCTACCCTCCCCAGACGTGTGGAGGGGGATTCAGGCTAGGGGTGGGCGGTGGAGGAGGGCAGGTGGGCTTGGGTCTCAGGGACTGAGTGGGCCATCAAGGCCTGCTGGTATTTTTGATGGCGACTCTTTACATTCTGGGTGAGACATGCCTTAAAAGCACCATTGAGAGCAAGGGCTCTGATGCCTGCACTCAGCCAAGCTTCCTGTCAAAGTCGAATAAGCCCAGAAAACAAGAAAATGTATTCACAGCCCTGAGCCTTCCCTGCTTCCCAGGCTTATTTCATTCGAAAATAGTCAGAGCTGGAGAGAGGGGAGGAAGACGCGAAGTACAGCCTTATTCCTGAGTGACCCTGTGTCTGCTGGGGGTGGGGTGGGGGGCCTTGTGTAACCTCTCAGAGCCAACTTCTTAGGGCATTGTGAGGAGATGAGGTAGCGACTTCAGTAGGGGAACACAAAGAGTACTCCCTCCAGCCCCCACTCCCTCCTTCCTCCCTTTCCCTTCCCTTTCTTTCCTGCCCCCTCCAGTCTCTTCTGAAATCGCCACATCACCCTCTGCTGATCCATTTATAGCTTATAAAATGTGCCCAGATTAAGCCAGTCCAATACCTCTCAATGATTTACCCAGACAGCCAAATGCGAGTGAACCCTCAGACGAACACAACCCAAATATCTGTATTTCAACGTTGACTCCTAAACGAAGTAAAAGTATATGTGTTTCGAGTTTTCACTTAGTTAGCTGTGGTTTAGCAAGCTTCCAGGTGATTCCGAGGCAGGCTAAAGTTTGAGAACTTTATTCTAGAGCGTGCAAAGGTGTGCCCTGAGTCTAGAGGTGAGGCAGGAGGGAGTGATGACATTTCTCACTAGGAGATGGCTCTGGGAGCCCTTTGCTAGGAAGGACACCTGCTCTGGCCGCCACCTTCTTCTTTGGGGCCTCTGGTCACTCAGTCAGGGTGACGAGCTGAAGCTGCCTTCAGAGTTTCTGTGCCCCTTGGAGGTTGATTCCTGACTCCCCTCTATGGCATGTCCATCTCCTCACTCTTGAGGTCACCGAGAGCATTTCTCAAACGTGTCCCCGTCACGGCCCTTGGCCTACCCACCCCCAGGGTCAGTAAGCTCCCAGCATCCCCTGCGCCTTGATTTTCCCCCACTGGCAGACGTGTCTCACTGTGTCGATGAAAATGTCCTGTGTCTGAGCTGTCCAAGATGGCAGCCGCAAGCCACACATCGCTGTTGAGTGCTTGAAATGTGGCTAGGGTGGCTGAGGAAATGAAATTTAAATTGGCTTTCACGTAGATTAATTTAAATTCGTATAGCCACATGTAGCTCGTGGTGGCCACTATACTGGACAGTGACATTCTAGACTCTCTCTCAATGCCTTCGTCTCTAATTTCTGCCTTCCCCTCACCCTTGGCAAGTGCTCCATTCCTACCAAATCCCGTCCCACTGCATGGAGGGGAAACTCTGGCCTGAGAGAGGGGGTCCTCTAGGATACACAGGAAGCCGGGGGGGCACTGGGGGCCATCCCCTACCCCTACTCTGCCTTCAAGGCCAGGCCTCAGGCCAGCAGCCCCATCAGACCTTGGCCTCTGGCCGAGGTGTGGGAAGTCGAGTGTGATGAAACCCAAGCCCCCTTGGCAGGCGCCCAGCTGTGGTTTCACACTTGAGCTGCAGAGTTGGGAGGAGGCGGCTGGAGAGGACCGTCAGAGGATGGGAATTCGGGTGGCCTGGCCAGCAGGCCCTATGAGCAGGAGCTGTCCCCAAGGGGGTTTCCAGGCCGAGCAGGCTGCCAGATTGCGTGGGTGCCTCCTGGTGGCTGAGGGCTCAGTGTGACCCAGGCCTTCCTGTTGCCCATCTGTGGGGAGTGACAGAGAAGGGATGGAGAAAGTGCTGAATGAGTATATGTGACTGCATGTGATGACTGTGTGTGTGTGTGTGTGTGTGTGTGTGTGTGCATGCATAGAGAGGGATGGCACCAGCTTCTCTAGGGAGGAAACCAGCCAGCTCACCCTACCTTCACCACCATCATCACCTGCTACTTAATTTGCAGGGCCCAGTGTAAAATAAATACTCAAGGTCCCTTGTTCAAAATTATTGAAGATTGCAAGAAGGTGACATCAGAACATTAAACCAAGTACAGGGCTTTCTGAGCACGGAGTCCTGAGTGACTGATGGCTTGCCAACTCATGGAGCTGGCCCTGCCTCCAATGCTGGAGACAGACGTGGGAAGGTCTCAGAACAGAGGACCTATGTTCTGGGCCAGCCTGAGGGCAGGAGCTGGCCCATTTCTCTGCACTCAGCCCCTCGGGGCTCCTGGAGGAAGACAGAGGTTTTGAGTCTATCCCAAGTCTTCTGTTAGATGGGCTGATGCCTTCACAATGGGGAGGAGAAGGCTTCAGAGACACCATTGCTGCACCTGCCTCCATCCCTGCCCCAGCCTCAAGGGGGCACCGTGGAGGCAAGATGCAGTCATAAAAGTGATACATGTTGACGGAGTACTTACTTCACGCCTGGAGCCTTGCTGAGTATCTTGCCAGTATCACCTCATTTGCCTTTCCTGACATGCCAGGAGACAGGTACTCTCATTTGCCCCTTTTACAGAAGGAGGGGCTTCCTGCAGGGAGGGAAATGTTCTGTATCTTGATTGTGTGGTTTGTGACAGGCATGTGTACATCCATCCAGAGTCATCAAGCTCAGGTGAGTCAAACACACTTAATCTGTGTGTTTATTGTGTGTAAATTATCCCTCAATAAAGCTGATTTTTTTTTTAAAAAAGCATATTTTGAAAAGCGAGACTTTGAAGACTTGCCCAAGGTCACATTCCTGGTGAGTGACAGAACTGGGTTTCTCAGTTCAGAGTAGTGCCAAGCTGGCGCAAAGATCACAGACCCTGGGGTCAGAGAGATGAGGTTCCAGACCAACCAATTTGTTCTTGAGCAAGTTACTGAGCCTCTCTATTCCTCGGAGTCCTCATCTACAAAATGGCCTCCAAGATGGTGGTTTAGTTCAGGGGCCTGTGGGTGAGATGAAAGTTGCTCAGTCGTGTCTAACTGTGTGACCCCAGGGACTGTAGCCCACCAGCCTCCTCTGTCCATGGAATTCTCCAGGCAAAAACACTGGAGTGGGTAGCCATTCCCTTCTCCAGGGGGTCTTCCCAACCCAGGGACTGAACCCTGGTCTTCTGAATTGCAAGAAGGTTCTTTACTGTCTGAGCTACCAGGGAAGCCCATGGGTGGGGTGAGGACCCCACAATGTCCCCCGAAGTTGCACGAGGTACTCTTGTCCTGCTGCTAGTGGCTAGGTACGTGGGGCAAAGCCAAGGGTCTCGTGCTATCACCCTTCTCTGCCTCCACCAGCCCTCTGCGGCTTCCAGCTCAGGCTCTGCCCCCTGACCAGGAAGCAGGGGGTATGGTGGGGCATGGCCCGTGCAGGGTGAGGGTAGCAAGCTGACACCAGAGGCCTGGAGGGGAGGTGGTGTGGGAGGTGGGACCTCCCTTTGTGGAGTCCCTGACAAGCTCCCACAGAGAGAACCGATTTGGGATTCTCTTCACAGAATGTGAAGGGTGGGAGGTGTCTGGAGGGCACTTTCTAAGGTCCTGGTCTTTGTTGGAGGGAGGATGGAGTTTGCTGTAGATTTTATTAGAAAAAAAAATCAAGAACATCTTAAAAGTCAAGGATCTCCACTGCACAACTAAAATAGAACGTGTTACTTCCAGCCTCTGGCCTCATTCCATTCATATCCCCCGCACTCTGCTGTGTTGGACTGTATTTATTTACTTCTAAGTTCCTTGACAAAAAGCTTAAGTTGTATTCATCACTTTGGTCTCCCGACCCCTGCCCACCCAGGGCCTGACACATCCTAGGTGCTTAATAAATGCTGGTAGACCAAGAACTGAGAGCTGGGATTAGCCTGGACGAGGACTTAGGCCCAAACCCCATCAAACTGCCCCGGGGGGAGCCCAAGCAGGTAGGGAAGTGGCTCTGGGTCCTCAGCAGCTTCCTGACATGCGCCAGCTCCACTGGTTCTGTTTCCAGGCCAATCTATTCTCAGTTTGGCTTTGGGGAAAATTCCATTATTTTCATCCTAAAGAATCACCCTGGTCCCCCAAGTCCCCATAAGATGTCCATCAGTAGAGTAACACATGTGTTATTCATGAGAAAACAGGCTCAGAGAGGCTGGGGACTCCCCCAAGGACACACTGCGAAGTCTTGACAGAACCACCCCAAGCACTCTGGCCTCCTGCCCCCCACCCCCGCCAGCTCCATGACACACCCACTGCCTCTAATGTTCTCTCAGCCTCTACCCCCCTCCCCAGTAATGGAACCCAGCTGGGTGGGGCTGGCCGCTGAGAGGCTCCAGCCTGGGCTTGGGCCAGCGACTCATGGAAATTGGGCCATTTTCCTGGGGCGGAAATGAGAAGCAGATGTGGGTCGGGAGCTGGGGTGCAGGCTCATGCCGGGTTGGAGGCTCAGGTTACACGAAGGAACACGTGATTGTGGCTACAAAAACAGCCGGAAACCCCCAAGGCCCACATCGTCGGGGGTCCATCCCAGGCCTGGGGGGTGGGGCGCCAAGTCTTACCCCCACCCCTTACCTCCTCGGTACCCCTGAGATAGTAGGAGGAGCGTGAGACTGGAGGGGCGGGGAGTGCGGAGGGGGGCCTGGGCAGCGGCCTTCTTGCTCCTCAGCTCAGGGCTGATCCCTGCACAAGTCCGGTCCTCAGGAGGACACCCAGGAAGGTCAAGGCACCCTGTACAGAGGCCACAGCGGCCTCCACCCCGCTGCCCCAGTTTGAGCCACGGCCCAGGCCCCGGAAGCCTTTTACAGCCCGAAACACCTGGTGTTTGACCGCTTTGCTCCAATCCTCTGGCTTAAGGGATTGTCTCTGGTTGCAATGTATCACCTTTCTAGGAAAGCACCCAGTCTTAGACAGTATTCAGACAGCCTTACCTGGGTGGAGGTAAACTTATCAACTCCTTCTAAACAAACAGCCAGTGAGGCCTGGGCCTGAGGGGAAAGGGCTGAGGCAGGACCCTCTGGGAAGATGCGGGAGATCAGGGTACAGGAGGAGCCCAGGAAAAACTGGGCGTTTGTGTGGAGGGCTCAGGTCCCTGCTTTTCTCCCTCAGCCAAAAGGGCAGGGCCTAGTTTATTCATCCCTCCAAACAGCTATCCATTCATTCAATAAGTGGTTCTTGTCCAACCACTGTGGCCAGGGCAGTGGGCTAAGCCCTGAGGGTCCAGAGGTGGCTGAGCATGGATTCCATCTCTAGGGCCTCACTGCCTACTGAGGAAGCCCACCAATAAATAGCTTTGGTTAACTGATTCATGCATTTATTATTGAGTGTATACCATGTTTCAGCAATACTCTAGGTTCATTGGATCTATGAGTAAACAAACCAGATAGTTTTGGAAGGGGAGACAGGCTATAAAACTTTTTAAAAAATAAGTTAACTAATAAGTTTAGAAGGTGAAAAGTGCTATCATTGTTGTTCATTCGCTAAGTCATGTGTGACTCTTTGTGACCCCATGGACTGCAGCACTCCAGGCTTCCCTGTCCTTCACTATCTCCCAGAATTTGCTCAAACTCATGTTCATTAAGTCGATGCTGCCATTCAACCGTCTTGTCCTCTGTCGTCCCCTTCTCTTCCTGCTTTCAATCTTCCCCAACCTCAGGGTCTGTTCCAAAGGGGTGGCTCTTCGCATCAGGTGGCCAAAGTACTGAAGCTTCAGCTTCAGCATCAGTCCTTCCAATGAGTATTCAGGGTTGATTTCCTTTAGGATTGACTGGTTTGATCTCCCTGCAGTCCAAGGGACCCTCAAGAGTCTTCTCCAGCACCACAGTTCGGAAGCATCAGTTCTTCAACGTGCTGTAAAAAAGGAAAATGGAGCAGATAAGGGGGGATTGGGAGCCAGAGGCTGGTTGCAGTGTTCACAGGCCTGGGAGGGTGGGCTTCCCTGAGAAGGTGAGACCGGAACCAAGACTTGATCTGATAGGGGAGATGAGAGTGGGTTTCTGGGGGATGTGCAAAGGCCCAGGGGCAGGAGAAGGCCTCAAGGTTACGGGAGCAATAAGAAAGCCAGTGTTTCTGGGGCGGGGAGGGAAAGGGGAGCAGGGATGAAGGTCCAAAGTTAAGGAAGACCAGGCCAGGAGATCTCAGAGGCCACTCTAGGGTTTTAGCTTTTATGGTGAGTGAGATGGGAGGCACTGGAGAGTTTTGAGCCGGGAGATGTTTATTGACTGGTTTTTCCAGAGGACCACTTGGACTGTTGTGTCCACAGTAGCCTGGAAGAGGCGAGGGCAAGGGCAGGGGGCTGAGTCAGGAGACACTTGGAACAGTCAGTCCAGGTGGGAGGTGGTTGTGCTGTGGCCAGGCTGCATGGTGGAGGATGGGAGGGGCACCCAAGGGGAAACGTGAATAACGTTCCATGGTAACAGAAGAAGGGCGTGATTAACTCTGACTCAAGATGCCTTCCCAGGGGATGTGACTCAAGCAGGATCTTGAAAAATGAGCAGTTCAGCAGGCACTCAAGGGAGTGAGCATTCCAACAACACGTGTGACAGGGAAGGCAAAGAGAGAGCCAGGCCTGTCTGGGTACCCGCGAAGCTGCTCATAAACATCAGAGCAGAAGGGTCAGGGTAGGCTGGATTAGGGCGCAGCGTGCCGCCCCGCCAAACCCTGTCCTGTGATTACCGGGAAGTTCGGGAAAGAGTTTAAGCTTGAGGGCTTAAGACCCAACTTGCCCTAAGAATAGTCCTGCAGTCACCATGAAGGGCTGGGAGGGTGGTGGAGAGAGGAGACCCAGATGGGAAGCGGAACTTGAGGGCTGACTCAGTGCAGTGGGAGAGAGAGGGAAAGAGGGGAGCTGTTTAGGGAGCAGAGAGGACCAGATGCGTGTGGGTTTGGGGAAAGAGGAGCAGGTAGCTTAAGGAAGAGGACGAGTCCGTTTGGGACAGGCTGAGTTGGAAGAGCCTCTGAGAGATCAGAGAGTGGAGTCCAGGAGCAGCCGATGGAGGGGTCTGGAGCCCAGCGAGGGGACTGCGTCCAGAAGCCTCGAGTGGCAGGAGGCATTTAAGCCATGGAAATCCACCAGCTAGATGGGCACCTCCAAGTTTTTATCCTTAGGAAGATCTATAGTTCCCTCCTCTTTGCCTCCCTCCCAAGGCCTTTGAGAGATGGGGAGAAAAGAAAACAGTCTTGAGAGGGAAGACAAAGGATCAGGGTGGGGTGGGGCTCCTGGGGTAACACTGAGAAGTCCCTGAACTGGTCCCTATCACCCCAGGGTGTCTACCATAGCGCCCTGAGTAGATGGACATCTTGATATTGGTGTCTATGGATCCCTGCATGCAGATATGTAAAGTGATGTGTTTTCATTTTCTCATGATTCCTGTTTCCCTGTAGCCCTCCCTGATGAAGCTTATTGCCTAGTGGAGGGGGCTTCGAAACAAGGCTTCAAGCAAGGTTGACGCAGACAGGCTGCAGAGAAGCTGCTGCTAACAGCAATGGGACCAGGAAAGGGGAATCCAAAGAAAGCAGCACCATCCTTCAACCTCAGAGGCTTGTGTGGGAGAAACCCGTTAGGTCTGAGGGAAAATCCTGCTTCGAGGGGTGGGTAGGGCTTGACTCAGATTGCAGCAGGGGAGGAAACTTTAGTGACACTCCCTGTGCAAAGCAGCGATTCTAGATGCCACCAAAGCAATAGTATGCCACCCAGGAGGTGGTTTGAAATGGCTGGGGAAAGTTGTCTGGGAGACAGCTTCATGGCACACTGCTTGTTCTGGAGTGGGTAGGAAGAATGAGCCCAGGTGGTCCTAAGTCCCGGGGACCACAGAGGCAAGATCTGTACCACCAGCCCAGATCAGGGACCACATGCTTCAGCATCACTCCTCTCCAGCCTCACCCCTACCAGTGAGCCCCAGGGACCAGGAGGCTCCAGTCCTGTCCCACCTGTGTGTGTGTATAAAAATGCAGAGGACTCCACTTAGAACTTCAACTCCCTCTTCCCACCACCATGAGGTCCATAAACATCTCCCTGCACCAGGAAATTATCTTGGCTAGGAGAAGGGGAAGGGATGAGAAAATCTTGGGAAACTCAGCAATTTTATACAAAAGAGACCAAGCTAAATGTATGGAAATGGAGATATGTCTAAGGAGCAATTTAAAGGTTTTCTTTTTTTTTTGCTTCTTCTTTTCTTTTTCCCCCTGCTTGTCAATAGTAGGAATGATCAGATCAAGATGAAAAGAGTACGAGAAAAATGAAGAATGATTCTGGTTTGACCCATCTGGGTAGGTACGTGTGACTCAGCTCTGCAGTAATCATGTCTGTACACGTGTGCTGGGGCAGCTGTGGACTTTCAGTTCTAGTCATCAGCCCTTTCCTTGAAGTTCACTGTGTGTTTCCTTGTGGCCAGGAGTTGAGAATCATAAAATTGTCAAATCTCTATTAATTATCTATCACTCTATAATAAATTAGTCCAAAATTTAGCTGAGATTCATGCAACCTGGGGATTAGAAACTTGGAAGCAGTTTAGCAGGGGGTTTCTGGCTCAGGATCTCTCATGAAGTTACAATCGGGATGTTGGCCTAGGCTGTGGTCATCTGAAGGCTTGACTGGGGCTGGAGGACGTGATTCTAAGATCCACCTGACAAGCTGGTGCTGGCTGTTGGCAGAGGCTCTCAGTTCTTCACCTCATGGATCCCTTTCTAGGGCTGCTTGGATGTCCTCATGACATGATGGTGGCTTCCTCCAGAGTAAGTCATCTGAAAGAACAATGTCTTTTTATGACGACCTTGCCTTAGAAGTCTCACTTTCCCATGCGGCCCTTGCTCTCAAAAATGGTATGGCATCGCAGAATAGATGAAATTTCCCTTTTGCAAAACATGATGTCTGAGGTCCAAGGGAAGTGATGCGGGCTTTCCGAGGATCAAGTGAGCTGCCCAGTCAGGCAGCAGGAGGCTTCCTGGGAACGGGCAGAGACATCCTGCCTCCTGGTCCTGATCCCAGTAACTACTCCCTGTGGAAGGAGGCCTGGTACTGCAGAGGCCTGGCTGAGTGCGGGGCTGATTCTTGCTTACTGGACAACCAAGAGTATGTGGAGGAGGGCACTCTGAGACTAGAGAGAGGCTGCCAGGGGGTTTCTGGGGGTGAGGTCGGGTAGGGACCCTGAAGGGCTTAGAAGTGACACAAGGAAGGGGATTGTCAAGTGAGGGACAGGGCTCAGCGGGTGGGGGAGGGCAGAAAACCCAGAGGGTCACATGGTCCTCCGGTGGTCAGCATGCCATTTTCCTGGCTGTCACCCCTGGCCATAGGTGCGTTCATTTGTTCATCCATCCATTCATTCCTGCATATCTACCTGCTACAAAGACCAGGTCCCCGTCCTAGGTGAGGTTGAGGGTTGTTTGTGTAATATATGAGGAGCTCACCTTCTTAGCGGGGGTTGGGGAACTGTCAGGAAAGGCTGGCTTCTCACGGGAGGTGAGGTCTGAGCTGCTTCATGAAGGGGAGGAGTGAGCCAAGCAAAGGGAAGGTGTTCTAGGCTAGGGAAGCGCTCACAGGCCCCGGTGTGGCAGACCACAAGGCGCCCCTGGCAGGGCCATGGCAGGACGAATGGAAGGCTGTGGAGAGATGAAGCTGGAGGGGCCAGAGGGCGTGTGGCCCTGCCTGCCTGGTGGGGCAGTTTGGATTTCTTCCAGAAGACAACAGGGAGATTAAGAAGGAATTTAAGCAGAGGCATGAAGGGATCCTGGCGTGCTGCAGTCCATGGAGTTGCAGAGAATAGGACACGACTGAGCGACTGAACAACATGAAGGGATCACTTGGAAGTTTGGAAAGATTGTCCTGGCAGTAAGGATGAGGATCTGGAGAGGGAGAGTCCAGGAGGCTATGGGTGCGGGAGAAGAAGCAGGGGGAGGGAAGGAGAGAAGGAGCCCAAGAGGCCTTTAGAAGGCTGAAGAGCCCCCAGCCCTGCCTATAGATTGAGCAACAGCCAGGACCACAGACTGAGCTGTCTCAGCTCATCTCGGAGTAGTGCATTAAGGCCAGCAAAGATCTCCAGGGTTGGGCCCAGCCCTGACACTGACCCAGCCAACCCCCCTGCCCCCCAGCCCGCTGCCTTCCTCTCTGGGGGCAGAGGGTATGCTCAGTTTGATCCAACCCAGACTTTAGCTGAAAGGTGGTGAGGAACTGTGAGTTGGGAAAAGTTGGGGTGGGGAAGCCACTTGGGAGCTGTAACCACAGGACAGCCAGAGGAAAGGAGACACTCTACTGGGGTCAGAGAGGCAGGAGAGGTCAAGCCAAAGGGGAGAGGTGTGGCAGGGTTCCAGCCCTATCTCTGGGGACCTGGAAAGCGAGGAGAAAGAATCTGGCCGTCTGAGAGGTGTCTGGGGGTCATAGGAGATAACCCCACACTGAAGGCTATTTACCAGATCCCAGAACAGAGGCTGCGATCCCTGAGATTCATGAGATGGGAGTTGCATGCTTAGTCGCCTAGCCGTGTCTGACTCTTTGTGACCCTATGGACTGTAGCCTGCCAGGCTCCTTTGTCCATGGAATTCTCCAGGCAAGAACCCTGGAGTGGGTTGCCATTTCTTCCTCCAGGAAATCTTTCCCACCCAGGGATCGAACTCGCATCTCCTGCGGCTTCTGCACTGGCAGATGGATTCCTTACCACTGAGCCACCTGGAAAGCCTGAGATAGGAGTTACCCTCACCCCAACTTCTCAAACTTCTTAATGGAGTAAGCTGTGCTGCTCACTCCTCACAGCAGATGGCGCCATCGTGCTGGAATTGGTGACGGCCAGCAATCCCTGCTTGGGAGTGGGAGGGGCCAGGAGCCACTCGGGGGTTGCTGGAGAGGGGTGGAGGGGCGCACCCCAGTTCTGTCTCCCTCCCAGAGGGCCTGCTACTCTCCTTGCGCCTACCTTCTCCACTCACTCCTCCCCATTGTCTGGGTTTCATTCCCAGCCTCTTCCTGCCCCTCCCCTCTGTCCCTCTCCCCTCCATTTCTGCCTTCAGCTAGGGTCACTGTCTGTGAGCTGGTTCACTTGGAGGCAACATCACAGGATATGGGAACTCTAGGCCCAGCCAGGGGAGAGACATATGCCAATGGGACTGTCACCATGGGGTCTTCCCTGAGTGGCTCCCCCTAGGGCTGGTCACATCTTATGTCCTCAGGAGGTGCTCAGTACCCCTAACTAAGGGAGGGAGTTACCAGGAACATTTAATAGCGGCAGGAGAGGCTGGGTAGAGAGAGCATTTGCTCTGAATGAATGAAGGACAAAATACATTACGTCAGCTTTCAGTATGGGGAACCTCCCGCTGATGACCAGTCCTGTACCTCCTATTCTCTAGGTCTTTAGCCAAGAAGGGAAACCTGAAGAACCCCTCCGTCTCTCCCTACTTCTTCCTTCTCTGGGGTGGGGCAGCTCCTTTGTGGCAGAATGGATATCAACTGGTGCTGGAGATGCATGGAATTGGGGGGGTGGCGCCCAGAGGGCAGTGGGACCCGGGAGCTAGGATGCCCGTGGCAGAAAGACCAAAGGGAGTCAGCTGAAGGGTCTGGGCTGGCAAGGCTGACTCTGGGACCTGCTGTGCATCTGGAATCTTCTGACAGATGTAAAAGTTGTCTCCCGAGTGGCTCTTCTGCAAGAAAGTAACTTGTTGCTTGATTTGTGGCTGAGGGAGGCATTGCTGTTAAAGCTGCTAATGTGCTCATTGCCTGTGGTGGTGGAAGGGGAGTCTTGGCTCCTAGCCCCTAAGGACCTTACGGTACAGCTGGAGAGGGGCCCCAGGCCCAGTGAGATGAGAGCTTCAGTGTGAGGGAGCCAGGGCAATGGGATTAGGTGAGCAAGGAGGACTTCTTGGGGGAGGAAGAGATTCAGAGGGAGAAAGAAGAAGGGTTTCCCAGATTATGGAAGAGTACAAGCAAAGGCATTGGGAAGGAGCAGAAATTTGGGGGGATGGGGAGAGATGGGGGACACTTCTGACACATAGAAGACACTCGGCACATTTCCAAATGAAGGAAGATGAGGGGATGAAGGGGGAGAGGAGGGGGCAGAGAGCAGCCCCGTGGCACATGCTGCAGAAGCAGCCTACCTGGGGAGCCCCGAGGCAGGCCCTTGCTTCCCCAGCCCCCATCCTAGTCTTACCCACAAATATGGAGCCGAGGCTTAAAAACAGGCTTGTGGCCAAACCCCACCCCGTCCTCCTCTTCTTCCAGGGCCTATCTCCACCCAATTCCTTGCAGAGAGGCAGCCACTCCAGCGCCCTGCTGGAGGCAGGGTGTTGCCACTGTGGGGTGACTGGCCAGCCAGCAACCCCCCACCAAGATGGCAGCTCAGGGAGACAGCAGGGCCTTTGTCTGGTCCTGACCCTGCCGAGGGGCCCACCGGCCTGCGTTTGCTTAGTGTTAATAATTGACCAGATGCCCAGGGACAGGGCCCCTCCGGCCACCTGGATGAAGGGCACTCGGGGCTGGGGCCTTGGCCTCCCACATCATCAGGTGAGACTCACCTGGGGCCGGGGAGGAGAGAATCCTGGCCTTGGGTGAGGATCAAAGAAGCCCGATGCCTCCCGCACTGCTTCCGGAGCCCAGAATGAAGTGAGGGGCAGAAAGGGCCCAGACCAGGCTGGAAGGATCAAGAGAGGCAGGAGGAGCACCTTTCAGAAAGGGGATGAAAGCTGGAGAGAAGACCCGGGATGCAGGTGTAGGGTTCCGTGAGGAGGACAGAGCCACACTCTTAGAGCTGGCAGCCCCCTCCCAAACATCGTGTGGCCACAGGCCCCTTCCTCAGGCCCTTTGATGAAAAATGCCCAGCCAGAGAGAATGTTTACGTTGACTCCTTCTGGGCCAGAGGGAAGAGGGTTACAGACCCACAGCCTTGGTCAGACCATCCGTGGTCTCTGGTCCTGAGTGAGTCCGGCACTGTCCACCCCATAGCCATGTCAGGGAGGCCTCAGCTGAGGGCAAGGAGGAAGGTCTGTGGTGTTGGTTACTTCAAGCTACAGGAGGGAGGGGAGAGGAGAGCAAAGAGAGAACAAGGTGGGGAAGTGATGCTGTTCACAGCAGCACCAGCTCCAAGTGCTTCTTAGAGGTGACCTTGGTCAGTCACCCTAAGGAACCCTGTGAGCCGGGTGCTGTGACTACCCCATGTGACAGCTGAGGAAACCGGGCCTCAAGGCGATCCCCTGTCCACGTCGCAGAGTTGGGAAACAGCAGATCCAACCCACGACCTGGATCGCTCTCTTATCTGCTTGGGTCGGGATGGGGGAGGGGGACAGGCAGGGGAAAAGGCCTCCTGAGCAGCAGAGTGGAGAATTGGGGGCGGTTGTGCAAAGGCAGGGATGACTCTGAGGTGGAAGGGGGTGGGATCCAGCTTCTTTAGCTGCTGCAGCCTTAATACCCAATGTTCTCCTCAGGGAAGGAGATCAGGTGGGCTGGCCCCTGGGTGTCAGGCAAGTGTGTCTCAGGCCTCAAGAGGGAGGGGTGGGTGGCAAGTCTCACCCCCTCCTCAACCCCACCTCCTCTTCCCCTTTGGCTTCACCTGTGAGAAGTCAATATTGATGTTTTATGACCCAAGATAAACACACATTTTTTTTCCTCCTATACAGGGGTTATCTGGTCTGGAGGGTTAATCAGTGACCACTGGGGGTGGGGGGAGCCTCTGAGAAGAAAGCAGCTATTCAATTCAGCCCCCACCCCCACTCCTCCCCTGCCCTCCTCCTCCCACCTGTTGCCCCCACTCCCTCACCCAGTGGGAACTGACCTGTCCCTGCCAGTGGGCGGGGACGGGGCATCAGGGAGCCTGACTGGAGAATGAATGGGTGTGTTTAGGGGACTGTTGCGTGGGGCACCTCCTGAGAGAGTATCCCAGGCAGTCTGCCCTGTGCACAGTGGCTTTCCTTACAGTGACCATCCCATTCTGGTGGCAGGACAGGCGGGCCTGCACGAGGCTGCCGTGGCCCCAGCCTGGCTAGGCATCTGCGAGAAAGAGTAAGCACTGTCCCCTGGGAGCCGTCCATGGCAGAGATGTGACTCGTGTCACAGAGCGCACAGGGTGACCCGAGACGGCGATGCCGGCTGCTTCCCAGGCTGGGCCGTTGGAGCCCAGTGTGTGGGCCCGCCCTGCCTCTCACCTGCTGTGTGGCCTTGGACTGTGGCTTAACACCTCTGGACCTCGAGTGTCTCACCTCTTCTCGCAGAGGGGTTTCGAGGGTTGAATGAGATCTTGTATGTAGAGCGTGGAGGAAATAAAATGACTAAAGTTCCGATGGATTGTGGCCTCCTCTGTCTTCTACTAGAGAAGGCCATGATTCACCTCTGGGTTGATGGTCCTTTTACCTGGAGAAACAGAGATGGACCTTTATTTAGAAAACAGAAAAAAAAAAGAAAAAGAAAACAGAGTACCAGTGAGCACAGCGTGGAGTGGGTGTGGCTGAGCTGAAGCAAGGGGGGAAGTTTTGACTCTGTGAGGGCTGTTCCTGGGAGCACTCAAGGCACCCCGAAACAAGTGAGAACAGAGAGATGTTGAATGTTGAGAGAAGGCTTGAAAAATGTGCTGTAGGGCAGAGCGGGGCCCAACAGAGGAATTCTGCCAAGGGGAAGTTCCCTGGGGCAGGGAAAGATCGACACGTCCTGAAAGAGGAGTATGTGACCTTGAATTTGAAGTGCTTTCCACATGATGCTAAAATCACTGTCCATTATTCCTAAATATGTTTAAACATCTGCTACACCCTTGAGCCTTGGGTTCCTGGTAGGTTGGGAAGGAGGAAGGAGGAGACTGGCACCAGCTTAGAAAGAGGCGGTTCTGAATGGGGACTCCTGGCACAGAGCTAAGGACCTCGATGAGGAGCAATGCCCTTGGAGGGGCACGCTGCAGTGGGAGAAACAAACCACCCACCTCAGGAAGCCCTCTGGGCACGGGACGTGACTCCACAGGGCTGGAGAACTCGAAAACATGCAGCTTAGGGGCACCCAGGTTACACCGGTGAAGATGCCTCTTCTTTGGTAGAGGGCAAAATATTTATTCTGAATCCTAATTCAAGACTGTATACACATCAGCAAAGATGCCTTTTAATCATGATCATGGCCCAGAGGTCTGCCATCATGGGATCGGGTTATGGTCTGGGAAATTGATGTTGAATATGTGCAGTCACTGACCCTGTGCTGGGCCCTTGGCTGTGCCTAGGATGATGTTGGTGAGACAGGTCTCTGCCCTTCAAAGAGTTCTCTCAAGAGGAGACAGGCTGTGACGGACATGACTAATTGTTCCCTACATCAGTGGTTCCCAAGCTTTTTGGCACCAGAGCTAGTTTCGTGGAAGAAAATTTTTCCATGGCCCAGGGGTGAGACGATGGTGTAGGGTGATTCAGGTGTATTACACTTATTGTGTACTTTATTTCTATTATTATTACATCAGCTCTTCACCTCAGATCATCAGGTATTAGATCCCAGAAGTTGGGGACCCCTGCACTACATCACTCCCTCCCCTTCTCTCTGTTTGTGATAGAACACCCGAGTTTTCATCTGGGTACATGGCCATCCAGAGTAAAGAGTGCCTTTCATGGTCTTCCTTGCAACTGAGTATAGCCATACGGCCAAAGGGAGGTGAACAAGAGCGGTGTGTTCAAATTCTGAAATGCACATTCCCCAGCCCCTTTCCCCTTTCCTATTCCCTGGAGTGGAAAATTGGGAGTGAACTCTGCGGGACCACAGGGATGGCAACATCCTCCTGGGACAGGGAAGCAGCAAGGCAAAAGAAATCCAGAGTCCTCATGTCACAGAGCAGAACCATCAGACCAGCTTGGATTCTCTCATGAGAGAGAAAGCAACTTCCATCTTGTTGAAGCTGCTATCATATTTGGTTTCCCAGTTACAGTCACCAAAATCTTTGCCGTGTGTGATTTAAGACTACCTGGCAGTAGAGGACTGTCATAAAAATTACTCACATGTGTGGCACTCGCTACACAGTCAGGTGGGATGGACACAGATATGCAGACTCGAAAGTTGGTGACCCTTGTTAGGCTCTGGCAGAAAATTTAGTAAACTGTTATCTGTGGTCAGTACCTTGACAGGAAGATCCCATGCTCTCTGAGCCTGCAACACTAGGAGAACTTGAGAACTGGGGGGTCCTGACTGCTTCTTGCTGCATTCAGCAGATTCCTAGAAAGGGGAGATGAGCTCAGATTAGACTCAGCCAGTTTGCAAGCAGAGACAGAAGGGAACGCGATTCTGCTGAGGGGGCACCGTGCCTGCTGCCTGCATCTAAGTTGACTGAGAGTCTGGAAACTTGGAATGTCGAAGAGTTGTCAACACTAAGTGCTTCTGTACCCCAGATAGAAGGCGTGACCAAAGTTGGCTCTGCACAGCCTTGGTAGGAGTTAAGACTGAGTCTTTCTCAAGCTTTCCCAGGTGAGAAGTCTCTGCCAGACTACGGGAGCCAGCTGAGCAGCCAAGATCAGATTAAGGGTGTTCCCTTTCCACCCTGGTCTATTGTCTCAGATGGCCTGAAGATAGCAGCCATGAAGCTGAGAGAGGGGTCTGGGCAGAGCACGGAAGCCACTAAAAAAATACAACCAGTTTTCAGCCTGACAAACTCTGTCAGGACAAGACCTTTGGCTGAGTTACCTGCCCACGGAACTGACTGGAAGCAAATAAGTCCAGGAGCCTGAAAGAGGCATATTCTTCGATGCCCACTTCAGATGTGGTTGTGGAGGGTGGTGACCAGAGTCTCCCAGAGGGCAAAGCCAGGAGCCAAAGAGGACAGTGGACAAAAGAGTTACTTCTAGAAAACAGAAGGACAAGGAGTCTTTATAACATCTGACTAGCATGGCTTGGTAATTGCTGTGGACTGGGGCCATCTGTGTAGTTCCCATTGTTTTATTTTCCGCCTAAGAATTGTTTTAAAAATGCGGTGTGCGGTTCTTGTTCCATCACTGTCTGTTGGAGGAGGGTGGGGGGCAGATGTATCTTTCAAGTGTGTTGGTCTCTAGACCACAGGTAACCATCTCCAGATCTGACAGAGGTGTTGGGTGCAAGATGGCCTGGCGTTTGAAGTTCCTTGTCTTGGAAGACAGTATTACGTGTGTAAAGAGCGATCACAGACAGTAAGATGGCTAAAGGTGTGGACTGTGGCCAAGTGCCAATTTGCTCCAAGATCCATTTGCCCTTGCCTGTCTAATAATATAACACCTGATGTGTAGTGAAGCCAGTGAATAAAACTGCATTTCCTTGATCCCTCCGCAGCCTTATGTGGCCAGAAGGATGTGAATACAGTGATGGTATGAGTTGTGGATCATTTCAAAGAAAGGCAGGAGACAGTCTCTCCATCCCCTTTCTCTGTCCTGTTGGCCAGAAGGTAGATGTATCGGAGAGTCATGTATGTTGGTCTATGCATATGAATGCAAAACGCTAAGGATGGTGGAGCAACAAGATAGAAGGAGCCAGGGTTCTCAATGTCGTGGAGCTGAGCCAGCATGCTGGTGGGACTTATAAGTGAGACAGAAAGGAACTTGCTCAAACCACCGGCATTTGGGGGTTTTGTTTTTGTTATAGCATCTTAGCTGCTAACCTAAGTAATACAGATGCACCTTAATTACTGCAATACAATAGAATAAATGTTCTAGCAGATGTATGTGTAAGGTGCTAAGGAGAGTGAAATGAAAGATAAATTTTGTTCTAGGGAAATCTGGGAAGGCTCCCAGGAGGGGGTGATATGTGAAATGCATCTTAAATGATGAGAGAGCTTTCTAGATGCACAAGTGAAGTGAAAGGGAAGCCCATTCTGACAGCTGGACAGCATGAGGCCAGGCTCAAAATGGTGAAAGCGCCTGGTCCAGATGCATAAACACAGAGGCAGTTCTGAGAGATGGGACTGGTGACATAGATGGAGCCAGTTAGGAAGGACCTTGAATGACATGCTGTGGAGCTGAGAGTTTACCGTTTGGAACCACTGAGGGGTTTAAACTATGACAAACCTAGACTGCATATTAAAAAGCAGAGACATTACTTTGCCAACGAAGGTCCGTCTAGTCAGAGCTATGGTTTTTCCAGTGGTCATGTACGGATGTGAGAGTTGGACCATAAAGAAAGCTGAGAGCCAAAGAACTGATGCTTTTGAACTGTGGTGTTGGAGAAGACTCTTGAGGGTCCGTTAGATTTCAAGGAGATCAAACCAGTCAATCCTAAAGGAAATCAGTCCTGAATATTCATTGGAAGGACTGATGCTGAAGTTCCAATATTTTGGCCACCAGATGTGAAGAATTGACTCATTGGGAAACACCCTGATGCTGGGAAAGATTGAAGGTAGGAGAAGAAGGGGATGACAGAGGATGAGATGGTTGGATGGCATCATGGACTCAATGGACATGAGTTTGAGCAAGCTCTGAGAGTTGGTCATGGACAGGGAGGTCTGGCATGCTGCAGTTCATGGGGTTGCAAAGAGTAGGACATGACTGAATGACTGACCTAAACTGAGGGGTTTAACAGGGAAGTAACATAATCTATTTTTTTAAAAAAATAAGTCTGGCAACTGTGTGTAAGGTGGATTTGAGAAGAGAGAGCCTGGGGGCAAAGGGAAGGAACTATGAAAATGTATTGCAAGTCAATTTCAATTTTCCCACAGAAACAATGTTATTAAAGAGGATTATGTTCCTGGCCATGGGCCTGATATACAGATTTTTATAGAACTGACCACAAAACCCAAACCCCAGGAGTCATAATGGTATACCCATAATCTCTACATTACAAAATTTCTAAACAGTATATGAATAATTAAGCAGGGCCACACAGTAACTAACCACAAAAAGATGTGTATAATATAATACAATGACTTGAGTCTCTTATTGCTGTCCTTTAAGAATTTTATTGTGTTACAAAAGTAATCTGTTTATTTTTAATAGCCTTATTGAAATATAATTGACCTATAGTGAAGCACACATACTTTAAGTGTACAATGTGGTAAGTTTTGACATTTTTAGACAGTCGAAGTCATCACCACCATCAAGAAAATGAACATTTCCATCACCCTAAAAGTTTCCTCCTGTGTAATTCTTCCACCCCTCCCTCATCTACCCATTCCCAGGCAATCACCAATTTGCTTTTTGTTTAATGTTCTAGAATTTTATATAAATGTTATCATGCCAGATGTACTCTTTTTTTTAAATAAATTTATTTATTTTTGGCTGTGCTGGGTCTTTGTTGCTGTGCAGGCTTTCTCTGGTTGTGGCGAGCAGGGGCTACTCTCCAGTTGTGGTGTGCAGGCTTCTTACTGCGGTGGCTTCTCTCATTCCAGAGCATGGGCTCCAGGGCACGGGCTCTGTAGTTGTGGCTCATGGGTTCAGTTGCCCCTCAGCATGTGAAATCTTCACGGACCAGGGATTGAACCTGTGTGGCCTGCTTTGGCGGCTGGATTTTTATCCACTGGACCACCTGGAAAGTCCATGTGAACTCTTTGTAGTCTGACTTCTTTCTCTCAGTGTAATTATTTTTGAGACACATCTATGTTACATAACATATAAATAGTTGTTTTTTTTTTAATACCGAGTAATATTCCATTGTACAGATATACCACAGTTTGTGTATCCAACCACCTGAAGATGGACCTTCGTTGTTTCCAGTATTTGGTTATTACAAATAAAGCTACTATGTGCATTCATGAATAAGTCTTTGTAGAAAAATATGCTTTCATTTCTCTGGGTAAATCTAGGAGTGGAATGGCTGGATCATGAGATGTGTATGTTTAACTTTTTAAGAAACTGCCAAGAAGTTTTCCAATGTGGTTGGTGGTTGTACCATTTTACATTTTCACCAGATATGTGTCAAGTTCCAGTTCCTCCATATCCATGCCAAAACTCGATAGGGCCAATCTATATCCATGCCAAAACTTGATAGGGTCAATCTATTTTAGCCTTTCCAATAGGTTTTTAGTGGTATCTCAAGTGCTTTATCTGTTATTGATTAGGTTGTTTTCTTACTATTCCTTTCTGAGAGTTCTTTATATATTCTGGATCCAAGTCTTTTATCAGATACATGATTTGCAAATACTTTCTCCAAGCCTATGGTCCCTCTCTTCATTCTCTTAATAGTGTCTGTTTGGATAAATTTGGATAAAGTCCAACGGCTCAATTTACTCTTCTATGGGTCATGCTTTTGGTGCTATAGCTAAGAAATTTTTGCCTACTCCATGGTCGTAAAGGTTTTATTCTAGATGTTTTACTGTTTTAAATTTTACACTTAAGTCTATGGCCATTTTGAGTTATATTTTGTGTCTGGTGCAAAGTGTAGATAGAGGGTTACTTTTTTGCTTATGGGCATCAGCAGAATTTTTTGAAAACACCGTCTTTTTTGCATTGCATTGCCTTTGTACCTTTGTTGAAAATCACTTGTCCACGTAAGTAGAGGATAATACTTATAGATCAATTTTACCTCAATAAAGCTGGGGTTTTTTTTAAGTATAAAGGTTTATTTCTGGTCTCTTGATTCTGTTCCATTGATGTCTATCTTTATGCCAGTAATATCAAACTGTCTTGATTTACCGTAACCTTATAATAAGTTTTGAAATCAGGTAGTGTTTTCCAGCTTCATTTTTCGAAAATTGTTTGGATGATTCTAGGTCCTGGCACTTCCATCTGAATGTTAGAGTCAATTTTTCAAACTTCTGCTTACTTTTATAAACAGAAAACAAAATTAAAAAGTAAAGATCACAATAATTTACCACTTAGAGATTATCCCTGATAATATTTTGGTTGTAATACTTCTTTTTTTTTAAGTCCTCATTTTATTTTTTATTTAATTTATTTTTGGCCACATGACTTGTGGGATCTTAGTTCCCCAACCAGGAACTGAACCTGGGCCCCAGCAGTGAAAATGCTGAGTCCTAACCATGGAGACTCAGGCAATTCCCTTTGGTTGTATATTTCTATATATGCTTTAAAATATTTGTTCTATTCAATGTTTATGTAGCATTATATGCTAAGCCAAGAGTCGGACACGACTGAAGTGACTGAGCACCTATGCTAAACACTTTTTTTCAACATTGGGTTTATCAAAATATGATTTATGTATGGTAAAATTCACTTTTCAAGTGTATGTTTTGATGAGTTTTGACATGTATATAGAAGCTTGTAACTACCATCACAGTCAAGATGTATAATATTTTCATCACCTGAAGGTTCTTTTATGTACTTTTTCAGTCACTCCCCTCTTCCAACCCCTAGGAATCACTAGTCTGATTTCTTTCCCTGTATTTTTGCCTTTTCCCCCAGCATGTCATGTAATTGGAATCAGAGTATGTGATCTTTTGTGTCTGGCTTCTTTCACTTAGCATATTGCTTTTGAGTTTCATCCATGCTGTGTATATGAGTCATTTGTTCCTTTTATTGCTAAGGAGTATTCCATTGTGTGGACGTACCGCAATTTGCTTATCCATTTAACAGTTGATGGACATGTAGGTTGTTTCCAGTTGGGGCAATTGTGAATAAAACTGTTGTGAATAAATTGTGAACAAAGAAAATTTGTGAATAAAGCAAATAAACATTGGCATTCTGGTATTTGTGTGCACATGTTTTTCATTTCTCTTGAGGAAATACGTAGAAGTAGGATTGCTGAATCATTTGCTAAGTGAATGTTTATACATTTTTAGTCTTGGTATTCATAATGGCCATAGCTGATATCCTTCAGCTATGATATAAGAGATAGTTCTCTAATAAAAGGTATGTATCATTCTGGACCCATTAAACCATGGTATTTGTATTTCACTCCCATCCATCCATTGTGCAATTTACTTTGACATTTAGCTAGTAAATTTCCACTTTTCCTGGTTATTATATTTGCAAAATACTTGGAAAGCTTTGTTTTTACATTTTTAGCAAACTGATTCAAAATTTTCTTACACTCTTTGTTTGGAAAATTGTCCAAGCTTATTTCTTTAACTGTGTAGATAGAATTTTTAATAGTTGACATATTTACATAGTTTTCAGGAATAACATCACCTTACGATGGAAACACTTCCAAATGACCATTTTCAAAATGCTCTCTCCTTAGTATACTTGAAAAGATGTTCCTCTCTCATTGTTAAAATGTTTCCTATAGGTTGACAGGAAGGACTGATTTTTGTCTGAAATATTGGTTGAGGTCACACACTATCAATAGGCACTCGTCATAGAAAAGGTTAGAGATTAGAATACTCTTGTTTTTTTGTAAAAATAAAAAAATGCACAAATTGTCCTTCAGTTTGATTCCTAGAACACCTGCAGGTTCAGAAAGAGTTTCGTGTTATACCTCTCTTTTTTACAAAGTATGAAAATATTCTGTCTAAGGCCTCGTTTTTATAGAGCCAGCCGCACTGGTGACATTCTGGAGTGCTTAGGATCAAATGAAGCCACCTACTGATGGAGCCAAAGTGGGAGGGTGCCCCCAAACACCCCACACAGCCCTCACCCCCAGGAGTCCCAGAGAAACTTCCGGGACTCAGAATAATATGAAACTGGGACTGAGGAAGGGAGGTGTCAACCCACTTATTAAATATTTGGTAAGTCTAAAGTTTCTAGATTAAAAAAACCTGACTCAATATTTTTTGCTTCACCCAAAGGATCGTACTGCACATTTCACTTTGGACACCAAGATACAGGGAGAGATTTCCAGGGCATCTGCTGAGAGTGTTGGACTCTGTAGGCTGGAAGCCCCCCTGTAGGGAGGAATAGCTTTTCCTTCTAATCAAAAGGAAAGTCCAGGTTCCCACATTGCTCAGTCCCTGGTTCCATCTCCTAAAGGGGGCAGGGGACCACCTCTCCTCTACTGCCTATTCCCCTGGTTGCCTTTGATCCTGGAGGGTGGGGAGAAGCACACCCCCCCACCACCCCCCGCCCACCAGAGGTGGGAAGGGGCCATCAGTACTGTGAGCATTTTCTCAGGGAGCCTCTGGGTGCACCCTCACCAGGCAGAGCCTTCATCAATGACCAATTGGGAGGACCAGGCCCCTGGGCTGCAGGATGAAGCTGTGTGTGTTTGTAGGGAGCAAAGCCTTAAGATGGGACCTAAATCTGGAGTCATCTGGGAGGCAGGCCCTGGGCAAAGAGCCTCTCCCCACTGCTCCCAGCTTTACAGAGCCTTGTGCTTAGAGGTTCTTCTGTAAATATTTGCTGGATTTAGTTGAATGGAGTTGAAATCTCATTTCCTGATTCCAGCCAGGTTGGAAGGTCAAGCTGGGTGGGCTGGGCTTTCTGATTTGTCGGGGGGGGGGGGGGGGGGGGTGGAGTGGGAGGGAGGCGAGGCCAAACTGGGCAGCTCAGCCCTTGGAGGAACATCCTGAACCCCAAAGAGCTTCCTTCCAGCTGCTACTTGGCTGAAGGTCACCATCCCAGATGAGGGTCCCTGTTGGTCCAGGGTGCAGGGAAGCAGCAGGAGGAAGAGGCCGGGGGCAGGGAGGGGCCAAGGGAAGGAGACAGCCAAGCCTAGAGCCCCAGGGAATGTGTGTGCAGAACACGACTTTCAGTTGGGCAGTCTCAGCCCCCATCTGTCAGTACTTCTTTCCCAGAGATGCTTCACAGCCAGTTCTGCCCTTCTTGGCCTGGTGCATGGGGGAGGCTCCCTATTTGACAATGGGGAAGACCTAGGCAAGTGTGCCCCAATGTGCTCAGCAGCATTGCCTGTCCTCAACACACAATCACAGACCCATGTGTGTATGTACTTGCAGACTCGCCCAGACAGCCCCAGGCACATGTGTGTCATAGGCAGACACACAAGTACACACACTTACCTGCCCTCCGTCAGAACTTCCGGCATGAATACATGTATGTGCATCCCTAGGGACAGCCAGCACCCCCAGACACGGGTCATCCTTCGGGCACAGGCAGCCTGTCCACAGGTCCCACTCGGAGGGACATGAAACAGACGGGGTCCCCCAGGCTGTGTGCTCCCCCAAGGCTGGTGTCCATCAGAGTCAGAGCCGCCTAGAGCAGCTGGCATGACACAGGCTCCCATTGTGCTGCCAGGCCCGGGGGGACAAAGGGGGCCTATTTCCTCCCTCTCCCCACAACCCCTCCCCCATTAGCCTGGGGCCTGGGAGCCCAGCCACCGGTTGCAGAGGGTTAGGGAGACTCCCCAAGAGACCAGGTTCCACATGAGGAGCTCGTGGGGAACCCCAGGCTAAGCAGGGGGAGATGTAACTCCTGCTTCAGTAACCTCAGGGGAACCGGGGACCTCTTCTACTCTTTGGGCAGGGAGAGGAGAATTGGGCTTTGCTCTTGTCCTGCTCAAGGTGGGCACAGATTCCCTAAAATGTCTGGGAGGAGAGTTTCGATTCCTCATCAAATGGGAACATGGTCGCTCTGTGACTCTGAATTGTGAGGGTCTGGGGGCTGCAGCCTGCTGGTCGCTTCACTCCTTGACATGCCTCCATGACCATAGCCACTGCCATCATCACGCTCTCCATTTCTGATCTGACGTCTTCATTACTTTTTCCAGCATGCAACCCCACCCCACCCCACCCCACCCCGAGGTGTACATTCAGTCTGCCCCTGTCCCTGGGAGCGCTCTCTAGGTGCAAGCACGGCTCTAAGCACGGGCGTGCTGGGCTCCTCTCATTTCACTCTGTGACAGACTTGCACCAGTGCTAGGTTCCAGGCAAACTGAAGTTTCTTGTTTGGTAGTATTTTATTTTTTAAAAAATATGTATTTATATGGCTGCACCAGATCTTAGTTGCGTCATGTGGGATCTTTAGTTGTGGCATGCAGGATCTAGCCCCCTGACCAGGGATTGAACGTGGGCCCCCTGCATTGGGAGCTCAGAGTCCCAGCCACTGAACCACCAGGGAAGTCCCAAAACTGAAGTTTCTTGCTTTCTTCCGAATACAATGCCTTTTTCTTTCTCTGTGCTTTTTGCTCATTCACACAGTGAGGAATACAATAAACACTTATTGAGCACAGGGTTACCAGACACAATCATGTGGTATTTTTATTCATTATTATTGTTATTCGTTGCTTATTTAAATCTAACTGGGTGTTCTGAATTTTTATTTGCTAAATAAAATTAGCAAGTTAGTGAGGACCTAGCTGAGCACCTACCAAGAGCTGTGTTTGGAAGATACAGTGAAGAAAGACCCAGTGTAGCAGGGGAGATTCAGTGTAGCAGGGGAGGTTGACAAGCACACACAGCCCTACCACAAGGAGGACTGGGGCTCTTATAGGGGAATTTCAGGGTGCCATGGGTGACCCAGGAAAGAAAGTCCATACTAACAGAAAAGAAATTATATATCACTATGTCAGTTACGTTACTGTGCTGGGCTCAGTTGTGCCCGACTCTTTGTGACCTCATGGACTGTAGCCCGCCAGGCTCCTCTGTCCTTGGGGATTCTCCAGGCAAGAATACTAGAGTGGGTTGCCATGCCTTCCTCCAGGGAATCTTCCCAACCCAGGGATTGAACCCAGGTC
Organism: Bos taurus; assembly: GCF_002263795.3. Classification (NCBI taxonomy): domain Eukaryota; kingdom Metazoa; phylum Chordata; class Mammalia; order Artiodactyla; family Bovidae; genus Bos; species Bos taurus. The sequence continues at coordinate 25,297,934 of NC_037338.1, forward strand.
TCCCACATTGCAGGTGGATTCTTTACCATCTGAGCCACCAGGGAAGCCCTAGTTATATTTTATATACATTGGGCTTCCTCCATAGCTCAGTCGGTAAAGAATCTGCCTGCATTAGTTATATATTAACATATTAGTTATATATTATAGTTATATTGCAACTATTTTTAATTATAGCATTCATTGCTATGCAATTAATTCTCTTCTACATCCTGTTTGCAGCAACACTGTGGTCTTGGGAGGGCAGGGAAGGCTTCTGGGAGGAGGGGCACTTCACTAAGACTTGCTTAGTCTGTTCAGGCTGCCATAACAGTACACCACAGACTGGGTGACTTATAAACAACAGAAATCCACTTCTCACAGTTCTGGAGGTGGGAAGTCCAAGGTCAGTGCACCAGCAGGTTTGATGCCCGGTGAGAGCCTGCTTCCACCTGCTTCCAAATGGCCGTCTTTCTGCTGTGTGCTTACATGATGGGAAGGGTGAGGGAGCTCTCTGGGGTCTCTTTTATAAGGGCACCAATCTCATTCACCAGGGTTCTACCCTTATGGCTTAATCTCCTCCTCCAAAGGCCTCACCTCCTAATACCATCATGTTGCGGTTAGGATTTTGACATACGAACTTTGGTGGCACACGGACATTCAGTCCACAGGGAGTCTTAAAAACTCAAGGATGAGGAAGCTCCAGTGAGCACGGGGACAGGAAAGACGGGGTGCGATTCTGAGCATTGGTACAGGAGGCCCCACAGTTGGGGGCCCCCTCTCCTGGGTGGAATCAACTGGGACAGGACTGCAGGCATCTGGAGGAGCACTAGTCAAGGCTGGCATACAAGACTGGGCAGACAGAGACGGAGGAAACTCAAACTGTGTGCGTCGCCTCCGCCTTCTATAAAAGCAGTTTGAGCGCTCGGCACTCAGAAGAGGAAATGGCAGGTGTCACATTGACCTTGTGAACCACCACGACACCCTCCCTTCCACTGTACGACTCCCCAGTTGACTTGGTAGCCGACCCATGGTTGGATGTGAGGGGGGCGGTTTATGACCAGACACAGACCTGAATGTGCATGCGTGTGAGCACGTACAGCTGGGTGAAGTGGCTGGGTGCCTGAGCGCAGGACATCTGTTATTGTTTCGTTGGTTTCAGTTTGCAGGACTAGGGCAGCAAAGAATGTGAAAAACACAAGCATGAGTTTTAGAAACACTCAAGTTCGAATTCTGACCCTGTCCTTTTGTTGTTTAGTCACAAAGCATGTCTGACTCTTTTGCAACCCCATGGACTCTTGCCCACCAGGCTCCTCTGTCCAAGGGATTTCTCAGGCAAGAATACTGGAGTGCCATTTCCTTCCTCAGGGGATCTTCTTGACCCAGATATTGAACCCGCGTCTCCTGCATGGCAGATAGATTCCTTAAAACTAAGCCATTTGGGAAGCCCAATCTGTCACTTACTCACTGGTTAATCTCCACTGAGTTACTTAATCTCTCTGAGCCTAAGTTTCCCTCTTTGTAGAATGGGGGAAACTCCACCTAATTTTACCTTAAAACAAGCAAGCCAACAAATTAATGGGGATAATGCTAAACTTGCAGAATCGTTAGGAGGATTAAATGAGATGATGCAAGCAAAATAGCAGGCACATAATTGACTCTGTAGAGGTTTATTTTTCTTTTCCTCCAAGCACCACACCTGCTATTCACACATGAATAATAAGAGCAGAGGCATTTATCTAATGTGAATCAACCTGTTAAGATTTTCTAACGTATTCATAATTAAGAGATGGAACATCACACTCTTTCAATATCCCAGTGAGATTTCCTGTGTTTACAAACTTTTGTAAACTAAGAATCATCAGGACTTGTTATTCACCAGTGGTTAAGATTTAAAGAACGACCCATATCTGGGGACAGTCAGGTATTTTCATCATTAAATTTCTGCTGGTCACAAATGACTGCAGAAACTGTTTTCCTTATTCCAATTTAGGAATTTCTCTGGGATGTGTTCTCAGTACTCCCAGGGAGTAATGGGCCATCTGTAGCTCTTCTGGTGCTGTCATCACTGACTGCCCCAAGCAGAGGCCTAAATCTGTGATCTGTTCTGCTAATCCCAGGGAAAACCTTGTTTTCTGGGCTTTCCTGGTGGCTCAGATGGTAAAGAATCAGCCTGCCATGCTGGAGACCCAGGTTTGATCCCTGGGTCAGGACTGAACCTTCTCCTTGGAGAAGGGAATGGCAACCCAGAAATTCCATGGACTGAAGAGCCTGGCGGGCTGCAGTCCATGGGGTCCCAAAGAGTCAGACACGACTGAGAGACTGACTCACACTCACTTTCTCTTGCCTCTGCTTTGAACACTAAAGAAGATCTCTACTGTGGACTAAATGTTTGTGTTACCGCCATCCCCCCATTCATATACTGACGCCCTGGCCACAGGGGAAAGACACGGAGAGAAGGCAGCCGTCTTACAAGCCACGAGGAGAGCCCTCCCTAGGCGGCAAATCAGCTGGCACCTTCACCTTGAACTTTCAGCCTCCAAAACTATGAGAAATGAATATCTGTTGTTGAAAACACCCCCCTCCAGTGCTTTGTTATGGCAGCCCGAGTGGACAAATAAGCCTCTCTGTGCCTCCCATGCCTTATCTACCCACAGCGGCTTTGTCTCAAACTCCTGCCAGCACGTGACATGAGTGCCCCTCTCCACTTCTAATCAGTGGGTTTCCCCCAGAAACCAACTTTCCACGCAGCCCATTCCCTTTCCTCTTAATCAGGTTCAGTCTTCATTGAACGGGCTTTTTTTTTTTTTAGCTTTGGTTTTATTTATGCATCTAATTTTCACAATAGTAGTATGAAGGATGTATTATTATAATGATACTCATTTTACTGATGAGGAACCAAAAGCATAGAGAGGTTAAATAAATTACCCAAAGTCCCTCAAGCAACCAAGACCAGAGTTTGGCCTCTGAAGCATTGAATGGACTTCTTTGCTCACTATGCTAAAGGCAGCAGATTCTATAAACTGGCATTTTCTAGCCACTTTTCATCTTTGAAGTGCTTTCTTCCCCCCCAAATCTGTATTTTAAAGCGTACCCAAAGGGCACAGCAGTTTTTAAATGGTGATGCCATTGAGTGGCCGTCTTTGGAGCGCTCACTCTGTGTTCCTGAGGGGTCGGGAAACGGAGGGGAAGATGATATGTGAATGCCCCCCACCCCAAAGGGCTGGGCTCCCTTGGGTTGTCATTTCTTCACTCCTGCTCTTCCTGTCCTCAGCCTCCCTTGCCCACTCCTCACCAGCTAACCCAGTTCTAGCCCAGCACGCTGGCCTGGGTCCACCCCCTCTTCCCCCGTCTCACCTCCCTTTTTGACGGTCAGCCCCCTGCAGTTGGTGGCCGCGTCTCTCTCACCTTTATGAATCTGAATGACCAAGAGCCTGCCGTGATTTACCACTGTGCTTACCTGTGTTCTCTTTCCAATCTCAGTATTAATTCCTTTGGGTAGTTTCTCTTCTCCCCATTTTACAGAAGAAACTGATTCACTGAGACAAGTTTCCCTGCCTAGAATCAGGCAGCAGAGGAAGGAAGTGGGGTTCACACCAGGCCTCCTGGCAACAATCTCCTCTGCTCCCTCAGCCCCCAGCCCAGGCCCAGCCCTCTGTCCCTTTCCTGAGCTGCCGTCTCAGAGCCCCTTTCCCTCTGTCTGACCTGCTCACATGCTCCCCATGCTCCCCTAAGCTCGAGTCCTCAGGCCACTTTATTTTTGGGTACATTCCTCTAGAACACCAGCCTGGGAACCCACAGCACCTACAAACAGAACGTGCACATGCTGAACCCTTGATTATCTTGGGTGAAGAAATGAACCCTGTTTTCCTAACTAGACATCAAGTCCTAAGCAACAGAACATACCTGCTTAGCTTCTGTCCCCAGCACAGGGCTGGGCACACTGCAGGACTTCCTCCCCTGCCCACTGGACACTCCCACCCCTGCCTCCAGCTGCTCATTATAAACCCCCCAGACTAGCACCCATGATCCTTGCCCCTGCTGCCAGAATTCACTTGTGCCATGATTGTTAATATGGCCCTTCCTTTTTCTCCCTGAATCAACATTAGCTTTGCTAACTCCCTTCCCTCCACCTGATAAGGATGGGGTAACGGCATCTGGACAAACTTGGGGTGTGCTTTTCTTGCCTTGTCAGAACAGCAGCTCCTATCTGGCTGGCGATGGGCTGAGAGCCAGCCCCCAACAATGGAGGCCTTGTGAGCCGGCCTTGGGGGTGTGCTATGAGCCTGCAATTCAGCACACACACAGCCCTTCCGGGTGCCACCTTCTTATCTCCTGCCGCGGAGCGCTTGCCAGCGTTGGGGGTGTAACCCAAGCCCTGTAATTGCATGTCCTGATAGAGCATTGCTGGGCTTGGGCCACTGCTGTACATTGTACCCCAGTGAGAGTTCTGGGGATTGTCACCATGTACCGTGGCTCTCCTGTCTGGGGAGCCTCTGGCTGGGTGTCCTCCACTCTTCTCCCAGGGGTCTTGGACTGACTAGGAAAACCACAGCACAAGGCAGGCGGTCTCAGCTTCCCACACCTCAGAATCAGTGTGCTGGGGGACCCCCCTACTCCAGTCCAGTCACAAAGAATGTTTTCTCTTTCCTGTGCATCCCCTCACCCCCAGCTTACTGCGTGCTGTTCTTAGTCTCCCTTTCTCTGCACTCCTCCACCTCTCTCATTCTGCTTGCCCTTGTTATCTTCAGCTTTATCCTGCCTTCTTTCTTGGGCTCTCCCCCTTCATAGGGCCAGCCTCTCTTTCCATTTTCTTCCTTCTCTCTGGGTCTTTTGCCACAGAAGGAGCTTGGAGGGCAACTCTGCTGTTCCCAAGACTCTGACCTCTCCGAAAGCTCTAAGATGTGGTGGGGGGAGCAGTTAACTCCAAGGACCCCTCCCACTCACCCCAAAAACACCATCCTGGCTCACCAGGCACCCCCTCCCCCCTGGGCTGTGAGCTTGGAACAGTGCCTGGGACACAGTGCACTATGGGACTGAAAAGACCCTGGCCCTCCCCAAACTTCCTGTTCGGGAGAGAAAAATGGATACCGAACAAGTCTTCAGGTGGCAAGTGCTGTGATGAGTGACAGTGAGGTCTCATCTGGGACTTCCCCAGTGGAAAAGAAGAATTGGTTTCTTTGCACTGGGACCATTTGTTTCCAGTAGACCCCTCGTCACCACGTCGTATTAAGTTTCGTTTGCAGGTTTTGAGAGGATGGCTCTGTTTGCCATTAACAACCAACAATAAGAGAAAGTGAGCACGCAGAGACAGGGGAGCCCATCAGAATAACACAGGAAGAGGTGATGAAGGCCCGGTATCATGCTGGCGATGGAAAAAATGGAGGGAAGGACCAATTCAAGAGCATCAGGGCGGTAGAATCGGTCTGTTGGGGGCTCGGATGCAGGGTGACATGGGAAGAAGGTATAAGCATGGCTCCTAGTTCTCTAGCTCAAGCTGCTAGATTGACAGAGATGCCATTTACAATATGGGAAAAGTGGGATAGCACATATTTGGGGCTGGGAGGGGAACCAAGAGTTCAGCTGTAGGCATGTTAAGCTTGAGATGCCCAGGAGATGACAGCATTGGCATCCCTACCCGCCTTTGCTGCAGTGGAAGCCTCCTGCCTATCCCCCTACTCCAGCAAGTGTTTCTGGTTGAGTTGTCACATTCACAGCCTCACTTCCACAAGCATACAGAGACACAGAAGGGCGTGGTTCGGGCTGCCCAATCAGAGCACTCACCCTGGACACGGAGATGGTTGTTGGGGCAAGCACACGTGGGGGACACTGAGGAAGGGAGGACTGCGCTCTTCTCTGAGTTTGCAAGCTATAAGGAAAGGTACAGCTAGTGCTGCCAGTGGCATTGTTCAGCCAGAGAATAAAACCCACACAGAGGAAACTCTGATCAGGAAATGGAGACAGACTAAGCTCTGGCAACACCATTTGAACCTCTGGGTCCATCCCTACCTGAAGCTAGATCCTCTCTTTGATCCAATACCTGACCTCAGAAAATCTTTTTCCCCCTAGGAGCTAGTTTGAACACTTCTCCATGTGACTGAAAGAGACAATCCAGTAAAGCTAACACCGCATCCTAGAGGTGTCAGGTGGGCCTTCTGGAACAAAGACATGCAGGCGTGGAGGAAGTCAGGTTCTGAGGAGGGACAGACAAATGAGACCTTGGCTAGAGATGGACGTGACGGAATCAAAGGACACGGGACTCCAACATTCACCTTTGCTTTCTTTCTCAAGTTTCTACCCTCCAGGTAGGTGCGACTGTGGGACTAGATCAGGTTAAAGGGGCGTGGGTGGAGGTCCTGCGGGGGCTTTCCATTTCCCACTGGATGGTGAGAACTGCAGGAGTAGCTCTCATGGACGTGGTAGCCCTGGACTCCAGTAGACACTGCCTGATGCCCCATGTAAAACCGAAGCCCCCTTCCACCATCTGCCAAGAGTATTGTTCACTCACAGTTCAACTGAATCTGCCTCCAGAAACGGCTTTTTATGTTTCCTTCCTGGGGGGTGTTAAAGGGGGCCTATATCCAATAACTAGTGAAGTAACAAGCCCAGCTCCTCGCCTTAATTGAGATAACTTTGAAGGCCACCCCAGCTCCCGAGCTCCTCCGGGACTGGCTGAGTCCTCTGTTATGACTGCATCATAGTTCGGCTCTGCCCTTTGCCCTGTTTTACCTGCATCACCACCACCCCCTGCCGCCACCCACAATGAGAGTCCACTCCCCAATAGGACATCTGGCTGCACATCTATCTCAGAGCTCGTTTCCCGAGTAATCCAACCCCTGACAGAAGCTGTCTTAGACTGTGTTCTGGAAGCAGCATGTTGCAAATAGTGAAGTAAAAAGGTACAAGAAACTTGAGTTCTCGAAAACCACTAAACCCCAGTATCAGCCCTGAACCATCAAGGTATATGATAGAAAAACAAGCAAAAAAAAAGAAAAACCAACCTTCTATTTTGTTTAAGCTAATGTAGTTTGAGGTCTTTGTTACAGCAGTCTAAACCATATTCTGATTAACATAGAATTTGATATCCAGAAGCAGAATGTTAGATGTGGCAAAAATTTAAATATGAGGCATTGTGCCATTGTCAGACAGTGAGCAGGTATATCAGGTTGGAAGGCTGGTGACCCGTGCTATGCAAAACAGTTGGTAACAGTATCTCCTCTGATATCTTGGAAGACAGTTCACATGCCTACTGAGCCTCTAGTTCTGGAGGAAGTGGTTAGAAAAGGTGCAAATGTTGGTGGGTATAGTGTTCTCCCCACATTTAGCAAGGTCCTGGAAGAGAGAGAAACTCAGCAGAGACAGCAGTTTGCAAGCAGAGGTGAAAATAAACAGAGCCCTGTTTATGGAGATTCTTGGTGTCTGGGGCCAGTATCATAAGTTGACTAAGAATAATCTAGTATTTGGAACCTCCGCATGCTGAGAAAGTCAACTGCTTGTGTACCCCAAACTGAGGAAGTGATGTGAAGGGGCCCTGAAGAGGCAGCTTTCCCAGGAGATAAGACTGTGGCCCAAGCCATTCCCAATCAGTTCCCATTAAGAACAGCCTGCCAGACAGTGGGAGTCAGTTCAACAGCCCAGAGCAGATTAAGGGTGTTGCCTTTCCACCCAGACCTGCCAGGTTAAGTAACCGCATGAAATATTGTGAAGTTAAGAGAAGGTAGGAAGGACTTCCCTGGTGGTCCAGAGGTTTGAAGGCTTCCCACCAATATAGGGAAGATGGGCTCAGTCCCTGGTTCAGGGGGGTCCCACGTACCGTCGTTGTACCACAACTACCGAAACCCGTTCACCCTAGAGCCCGTGCTCTGTAACAAGGGAAGCCACTGCAACGAGAAACCCACACATCACAAGAAGAGAAAGCCCGTGGGCAACAAAGAGCCAACACAGCCAAAAATAAACAAATAAGAGAGAGTGAAACGGACAGAGGATAGAGGCTGGGAAATAAATATGCACACGTGTGTCTTCCGGCTTAAGAATTATGTCTACACAGCTTTTTTCACTGGGCTACTTGCTTATGAGACAGATTAGAAATAAATAGACTCTAATTATGCTGGGTTTTTTTTTAAATAGTTTTATGAGGTATAATTCATATATGATAAAACTCACCCTTTAAAAGTAGACAATTCTGTGGTTTTTAGTGTATTCATGGGAGTTGTACAACTGTCACCACTACCTCATCCTAGAACACTTTCATTACCTCCAAAAGAACCTCCTTTTTCACCATCTGTAAAAGCCTCCGAGTCCAGAGTCTCGATTCTGTTCCACTGGTTATGTCAGTCCCTATCCCAGTACCATACTGTGTTAATTACTATAGTCTTGCAGTAAGTTTTGAAATAAGGTGGTATGAGTTTTCCAACTTTGTTCTTCTTTTTCAAGGCTGTCTTGGCTACTCTGGGTCCCTTGCAATTTTGTATGCGTCTTAAAATACATTTTCCATTTCTGCAAAAAAAAAAAAGAAGCAGTTGAAATTTTAACAGGGATTTCATTGAATCTGTAAGGCCATTTGGGAGAGTATTACCATCTGAACAATATTAAATGTTCCAATCCACAGACATGGGATGATTTCCACTTATTTAGTTATTCTTTAATTTTTTTTAATGATGTTTTATAGTTTTCAATGTACAACCCGGGAACTTCTGTTGTTAGATTTATTCCTATTTAATCCTTTTCTATATGATTGCAATTGGATTATTTTTTATATTTAATTTTTGTACATTATGCTAAGTTTCTGAGGGAAATTAATTGGCAAAAGGCTACAGGGCTGGCCAGTACAAACTCTAGGATGGCTCAACTTGTAAAGCAAGCTGTGAGTTCCCAAACCTGCAGCAGTGGGTAACAGGCTGTGAAAAACCCAAAAGGTTATATCCTCCAATGCCCTCTTCAGATTTGGCCCCGGAGGAGCCTTGTAGACAAAGAAAGATGGCCCAGAGGGTGGAGCCAAGAGTCTGAGGTTTTTAGAACACTCTCCTCTCTGAGGTAGGGAACCTTTGGAATTCTTGCCCAGTTAGATCTGCATCTGCTAACTGCTATAGTCCTGCTCTGCGTTTTCTGTGTTTCTCTCATCCAAATGGCAAATTTAACTGTGTATATCCCATTCCTGGGCTTCCCCAGTAGCTCAGCTGGTAAAGAGTCTGCCTGCAATGCAGGAGACCCGGTTCGATTACTGGGTTGGGAAGATCCCCTGGAGAAGGGATAGGCTACCCACTCTAGTATTCATGGGCCTCCCTGATGGCTCAAACAATAAAGAATCCGCCTGGCATGCGGGAGACCTGGAGAAGATTCCCTGGAGGAGGGCACAGCAACCCACGCCAGTATTCTTGCCTGGAGAATCCGCATGGACAGAGGAGCCTGGCGGGCTACAGACCATGGGGTCGCAAAGAGTCTGACGCGACTGAGCGACTAAGTACAGCACAGCACATCCCATTCCTATTGTATATGTGTATGTGTTGCTGGTTGGTAAAGATTAGGGGGCAAATAACTTATTTTTCAGTTTTTATGTCCCCAGACCTATATGTGAACGTCATATAAAGGTCTGACAATTGTCAGGAACACCTGGGCTTGGAGCTGCTTGCACTGATGGATGAAACCTTGTGTGTTTAGGCTTGAGAAGGGGATGAGTATGTTGCAAGTATGAGAAGAATGTGCATTTATTTAGGTCGTCAGAGGTACAGACTATGGCAGAGATCACTAGCTTTCCCTGGACAGCCATTCTCCTCTTCTTCAATAGGGATGGAATCTGACACTTTGCTGCCCAAGCAAAGAATGTATTTCCTAAGTTCCTTTGCAACTAGGTGTGTGTTTTGACCACCCCTGAGAGCAACATCATGTGAGTAGTTACAATGTATGCAGCTGGCAGGCAGTGCCCTTCAAAGGAAGTAGGCATACCTTCTTCCTCTTTTCCCCTTTTTATCTGGCTGGGAGAATGAAGTGCTGGCAAGGGCTGGGGCATAAATCTCAGAGAGAAGCTGCAAGTGAAAGATGGCAAACCAGCAGATGGAAGAAGCTACCATATTACTCCTAAATTGCCTTCCCAGGCTTTACAGGCAAGAGTCAAACTTCTACTTTTGATTTCTACTCTTGGGGGTTTCTATGTTACAGCAGCCTAGCGTTATCCTAACTAATCAGAGAGTTTATCTGTTTTTCCTTTTTTTTTTTCCCAGCTATGCCTCATGACTTGCAGGATCTCAGTTCCCTGACCAGAGATTGAACCCGGGCCACAGCAGTGAAAGAACGGATCCTAACCATTGGACCGCCAGGGAATCCCCAGTTTATCTGTTTTTAAGTTGAGAGAGACTAGAGCATGTTGTGTGCTCATGAAAATAACCCATTAAAGAGGGAGGGATTGATGAGGAAAGAGTGGGCAGATAACCGAAGGAACAAGGTCCTTGAGAAGATGAGAAGGAATGGGATTCAGGAAACAAGAGATAGAATCTTCCTTTCACTGAATAAACTTGGATCTGTCTTCCATTGTGATAATGCAAACATAGGAATATTTGTGAATCTAGTGGTGGGAAGATGAGGGAGACTCAATATAGTTGCAAGGGAGTGATGCTGTTATAACCCATGAAATTTTGTATTTGTTGGACTCCTCCGCATATCATTTGTTCCCTGATGCACTCATCGTTGATCGATGAATTCTTTATTTTTATTTAATTAGTTGTTTGTAGTGATGTGATAGGCACCTGCAAAACCACCAGCCAAACCGGAGCCTTGACAATGACCCACATCTTTCCCTATGATTCCTCCTCCCATCGCATTCCCTGCCTCCCCCATCCGCAGTAACTACCATCTTCAAGTCTATGTACCACATGCCCTTGGCATCCTTTTCGTGTAGTTTTATGGTACCTATGTATATTTCCAAAATTTATGTATTTTATATTAATTGTTTATAACCTAATTAAAAGAATACCATTTCCCCCCACAATCTTCGAGGATGTACATTTTTAATCTAATTGTATATTGCTAAGATTTATTCATGTTATTTTACTTTGCTGTGGCTCATTTATTTAACCTGCTCTATGATAGTCCATAGCACCACCGACTCAATGGACATGGATTTAAGCAAATTCCCAGAGACAGTGGAAGGCAGAAGAGCCTGGCGTGCTGCAGTCCATGGGGTCGCAAAGAGTCAGATGCGACAGCAACTGAGCAACAAAAACAGCGAATGATGGTCCATTATGAGAATATCTCACAGTTTATAAACCATGGGCTCTAAGCTGAGAAGGGAAAGAAGTGAAGAAAGGAAGGGGCTGATGGATAGAGAGAAAGCGAAGGAATCAGTGGACCAGAGTGTTCTGTGAGGCCGGAGAGCTGTGGCAGGGGCACCTGGATTGGGGAGCAGGAAGGCTTGGAGGTGACGGATGGATGAAGAGTGAGGGGATGAGAATTTCCGACTTCAGAAGTGATGAGGCTTTGGCGGCTGTAAGATCTTCAAGGACAAATGAGGCAATGATAGCTAAGGTGGGGATAATTGGAGATGTAGGTGACAGAAGCAAGAGGTCAGAGTGTGGATACGGGCCATTCTATTTGTCTAGGATGGTGGCAGGAGGGGGACAGAGGAGAAGATGAGGCGGTTCGAATGGGGGTCTTCAGTGGGGGAGGGAGCAGGCCTGAGAGGCTGGGAGGTGCCCGGAACAAGGGAGGAGGATGGCAGAGCCAGAAGCAGCAGTGTCTGAGTCAGGGCTTTATAGAAGGCTGGGAGGAACAGCTGGAAATGACCCTGAGGAGTAATAAGGACAAGCTCCGCCTTTCAGCTCTGAGGTGCAGAGAATGTGAGACTCAACAGCCTCCACTCCTAAGGGTGGCAGGGAGGTGGTAGCTCAGGCCCAGGAGTAGGACACACTCTGAGAAGAGGCTGAAGGTGTAGCAGAGAGCGCTGCCTGCGGTGTATCGTGAGAGCAGAAGAAGGGCTGATGGTGGGGAAGCAGGCCTGCATCTCGGGGCTCAGCGAGGCAGGCGAGGAAGCCGCGCAGGCGTGGGAGGGCAGGTGGCCCTGGACCTCGTGGATGGATGGCCAGCCTTGGCCGTCTCTCATCGGCTAGGAGCGCTGCCTGCTCCTGGCCGTGGCAAACATGTGCAAGGGTCATCGCTCAGCATCTCGCTCCCACGCCGCTGTGTCACCAGCCCTGTGTGTCCCTCGGGGCTGATGAACCTCATGTGAAGGGGAGCCAGAGAGTCAGGGGAAGCCAGTGCAGAGAACTGCCTTGGTTAGAGGAGGCCCAGGGATCCTGGACACCCAGTGTCACCTTCCTGTCTGTTCAGGTGGGGCCTACCAGCTCCCAGTGCCCGGGGTTCATCCAACTTGCTCTATGAGAAGTCTTCTGACTCCAGTCTGAGATTAGAGACAACCTCTTGGCTCTTAGGGAGGTCCCTCTAAGGGATGAGTTTGGAGGGAAAGAAGATGAAGTGAAGCCAGCCTCTTGGCAGCCAAGTTCAGTTCAGTTGCTCAGTCGTGTCCAACTCTGAGACCCCATGAATCGCAGCATGCCAGGCCTCCCTGTCCATCACCAACTCCCAGAGTTCACTCAAACTCATGTCCATCGAGTCAGTGATGCCATCCAGCCATCTCATCCTCTGTCGCCCCCTTCTCCTCCTGCCCCCAATCCCTCCCAGCATCAGAGTCTTTTCCAATGAGTCAACTCTTTGCATGAGGTGGCCAAAGTATTGGAGTTTCAGCTTCAGCATCAGTCCTTCCAATGAACACCCAGGACTGATCTCCTTCAGAATGGACTGGTTGGATCTCCTTGCAGGCCAGGGGACTCTCAAGAGTCTTCTCCAACACCACAGTTCAAAAGCATCAATTCTTCGGTGCTTAGCTTTCTTCACAGTCCAACTCTCACATCCATACATGACCACTGGAAAAACCATAGCCTTGACTAGATAGACCTTTGTTGGCAAAGTAATGTCTCTGCTTTTGAATATGCTATCTAGGTTGGTCATAACTTTCCTTCCAAGGAGTAAGTGTCTTTTAATTTCATGGCACAATCACCATCTGCAATGATTTTGGAGCCCCCAAAAATAAAGTCTGACACTGTTTCCACTGAGCCAAGGATGGTGCTAAAAAAGATGCAGCCTGCCAGCCATTGTTTTTCAACAACATCAGGACAGAAAGGAAGAGTCCAGCCCAGCCCAGACTGTATTTCTACGGTCTTAGGCAAGGTTTCCTTCTGAATTTCTCACCTGGGTTTAACTCAGTTATTCCTCTTCAACTATGAAAGCTTGGAGCAAGAGTCTGGGATTATTAGACACAAAGTCCTTGGGTTATTGTTTGTGCCCCCTCTCCTACACTGACCTCACACAGGACCCAGCCACGGCCTCTCCTCCATCCCAGGAAGCCAGGCCCTACCCTGCTGGTGCTTTCTCTTCCCTCCCTGAGGGCCATGGACCACAGGATCTGGGTAGGAGCCCGGGGTTGGAACACCCCAAGGTGGCAGCAGAAGAGGCAAGAACTAGCAGTTTCTTCTGAGTGCTCCACTGCCCAGCTCAGTAACTCAGTGCCCCCAGTCTCTGCCTCAGGGGCAGATGGGCCATCTGTGTGCTGCCCTTACCCTAAAGAGAGGGCTTTAGCTAGTACCCTGGGGTGGGGCGCGAAGGGGCCTGGGGCTTTATACTTCTCCACTGCTCCAGCATCCAGGAATCCTAGTCTGATAAGGGAGCATGGTCTCCACTCTAGAGGAGCCCTGGACAGAGTCTGGTCTAACCCACATATGAAACACTTTGGAACATACCCAGTGAGATGGAGTCAGGGTGTAGGGGAGACATGAAAATCATCTTTTAGGTTGCTGCTGCTGCTGCTAAGTCACTTCAGTCGTGTCCGGTCATATTCTCGGCGAATGAAGGGTTGGTTATAGGGAAGACTTTTCTGGATTTGGATGAAAGTATACATAGTCAGGGAGAAGGCGATGGCGCCCCAGTCCAGTACTCTTGCCTGGAAAATCCCATGGACAGAGGGGCCTGGTGGGCTGCAGTCCATGGGGTCGCTAGGAGTCAGACACAACTGAGCGACTTCACTTTCGTTTTTCACTTTCATGCATTGGAGAAGGAAATAGCAACCCACTCCAGTGCTCTTGCCTGGAGAATCCCAGGGATGGGGGAGCCTGGTGGGCTGCCATCTCTGGGGTCGCACAGAGTCGGACACGACTGAAGCGACTTAGCAGCAGCAGCAGCAGCGTACATAGTCAGAGAACAAATTTGGCCCAGATGCAAGAGATGGCATTTTCAGCTCACAGCAGTGGGAACCAATAGAAGGCCCCAAGATTTATTATTTAAGATGTAGTATTGTGCTCAGTCACTCAGTCGTGGTCAACTCTTTGTGATCTCTGGACTATAGCCTGCCAGGCTCCTCTGTCCATGAGATTTTCCAGACAAGAGTACTAGAGTGAGTTGCCATTTCCTTCTCCAGGGGACCTTCCTGACCCAGGGATTGAACCTGCATCTCTTGCATCTCCTGCCTTGTCAGGCGGATTCTTTACCACTAGTGCCATCAGCAGAAGCCCCAAATAGGACTAGCTTAAACTCCGGTGGCTCAGATGGTAAAGAACCTGTCTGCAATGCGGGAGACCAGGGTTCTATCCCTGGGTCGGGAAGAAGGAATGGTTACCCACTCCAGTATTCTTGCCTGGAGAATCCCGTGGACAAAGACTACAGCCCATGGGGATGCAAAGAGTTGGGCATGACTGAGCGACTAACACACCCTAACAAGAGAGGTGTCTAAACTGGGGCCAAAATGACAACAGGGATTCAGGCTTTTCTAACTGACTTGCTATCGTGCCATCTCTATGGTCCTGTTCTCATCCATAGGATCCAAAGATCATCATCACATAGACTTCCAGACTGCACAGAGTAGGGGAAAGAGGATCCAGAGGGGCTGCTTCCCATCCAGAAGTTCATCCCATTGATGTGAGCAAGGGAAACTGGGGAATGTAGTTTTTATTCTCAGCAGCCATGCATCCAGTAAGCATCTTTTGTTCTGTTAGAGAAAAGGGGAAATTGTTCTTGTGGGGCAAGTAGCAGCTCTGGATCATGAGACCCCAAGTGCACAGCAAGGAGGTTCTTGTATTGTATGTGTCTGGCCTGCACCTCATTCCTACAGGGTTGGGCAAGTGACTCAGTCCGGAAAACCACAGTAATGCACCCCTGTGCTCACGGCCATTGGTCCAGAACTGAGTGCGTGACTCAAGGTAAGCCAATGAGAACACCTCCTCAGGACTTTTCCCTAACCAAGTAGCCGATGGTACAATTTCCTTTCTGATCGTAAAACTGTGAGACGGTAACCCTGAACTGACCATGGTCATTTTTCCTGCCAAAGCAGGGCAAAGCCTGTCTGCAGAAGATGGGGTGCCACCAGTCCCAGTGGGGTGAGCTCCACCCTTGCCCTGATTGAACCAGTTAAGTCAGTGGTCCCTTTTCACCAAGCCGATTCAAGCTCAGTTTTGGCCATTTGGAGCCCAGAGTCCTGACTTAGTACTGAAAGTGATGCTTTCTCCTGGGGGAGTTCGGGGGGCTTTGGGTGGGGGTGACAGGGTGGGACCCAGCTGAGACTGCAGACCTGGAGGAAAAGAACACAGGCTCCAGACAAGGGCAGCTTCCTCCTGCACATTTCACTTGATCTTAGCCAAAAGGACGAGAACCGAGTCTCCTGCACATTTGGTCTGAGGCCGCGTGAAGCTCTCACTCGGCATCTCACTGCACAGAAATCTTCCATTTCTTTGCATTTTTTTCCAGTCAGTTCTGTTTCCTGCAAGGCAGCTCTCCTGGTGTAGCCAGTCCAGCAGTGAGAAGGGGGGCCCAAGGAGGGGCCACCCTCACAAAGGGCGCATTTTCAGCTTATCCAGGGCTGTTATCAGCCGAACCTAAACTCTGAATCACCTGCATCTGTGGGCAGCCCCATAGGTGGGGCGGCTTGATTCCCCTCTGGGCTTGCCTGTGTCAGGACCTGTGAGTGGGGGCGGACTTTTAACAAACACTCATTGTTTTCTGTCCCCTCATGCTATCAGGGTTCTGTCCAAGGCATTCCTGAGCCCCCTCTTCCTCTTCTCTTCACTCACCCTCAGCCCCTGGCTCCCCTCCCTCTGGGCACCATCCATCACCACTTCACCTAGCTCCCAGGCCTCCTATATCAGCATAAAGCCCTCAGAGGAGATGGGGTGGGGGCTGGAGAAGGAAGGCAATGTGCATGCATATCTCTCTCCAACTCAGTCAGAACGAGATAGAATCTGAGAACTCCCTGTACTTCCAAACCTGTTGACTCCCCTCGTCCCTTGGGGCCTCCGGAGCCCCCTGGATTGCAACCAAGCTGTCCTGGGCCTGTGGTGTCCCCTGATGGCCAGCTATGGAACTGTCCGGTTCCCACCTGCTTTTGTTTCTTTTGCAGTTGAAGGGAGGGTCACATATGTACCATAATCTGCCTTTTTTCTGTGTTTTTTTTTTTTTTCCAGTATTCATTACTTTATTAGGCTGCATCAGGTCTTCATTGCAGCATGCAAACTCTTAGTTTGCATGGGATCTAGTTCTTTGACCAGGGATCAAGCCCAGGCCCCCTTCATTGGGAGTGCAGAGTCTTAGCCACCGGCCCACTAGGGAAGTATCTTCTCTCTATTTTTGTTCTTCGTTTCTTCTTCCACACTCAGTTCAGTTCACGTCATTCTTCCTCAGGACTTTTTTTTTTTGGACACACCACACAGCTTGCAGGATCTTAGTTCCCCAACCAGGGATTGAACCTGGGCCCTCAGCAACGACAGTACGGAATCCTAACCACTGGACTGCCAGGGATTCCCCTCAGGGCATCTTTAAAACTCAGATTTCACACCCTTGAATCCTCTTCCTTCATCTCCTTTCTAACAGCCCAACCCCAGTTACCTCAGGAGTTCCTTTCCCGAGTTTATTCTTTCAGCTCAAACAATCCTGGCTGACTGCTTGTCAGGATCGAGCCAGGACTTCTCCTGCATCAAAAGAAAGGCAGACTGGATTCTAGAAAGATCCATCAGAATGAAGAAGAACAAAAGCTTTCAGCCTTCAAAGCCCTTGAAATGCACCTGGAAGTTTCCTTCAGAGCGCCCCACCCATCACCTCATACTTCTATTAGGAAACCTCCTTTCCCTCAAGCACCCGCTTTCAAGAAAAAAGTAAACAGACTTTTCTGGATGCACATTTTCCATTTCTACTTCCAGGTCTTGCAACAGTAGGGTTTTTCTTTCTTCCCCCGTGTGGGCGTGTGACACTCAGCTTTGAGATGCGTTAAATGAGCATTTATGGCTCAACCTGGAAACCTGAGCCCCATTCATAATGCTGAGCCCTCGGTTTTTTCTCTTGGCTCATTGTCTGGAGCCCTAACCCACTTCCCAGAAACCAAGTTTTGAAATATTGCTCACTGGTAAGCAGGGATGGACTGCCTGCCTAGACATTTAAGATAAAGAGATACTTTCCCGGGCAAGATGGTGAAGGCTTTTTGTTGTTTCAAAAAGGATAAAGAACTGTCTGATTTCCCAAGAAATAGAAATCTGCTAGAACTCTTGAGGCTTGCAGGATGGGCGGGGCCAGTGTGCTAAGGCTGGTGGAGGAGAAGGTATGGTGAAGAACCAAGTGATGCTGTAGACCCGAAGACCGGGCAGAGAGGATGCAGGAAGGGCTGGGCTGAGTGGAGGGGTCTGGGGAGAAGGGTTAGGGCCATGCACTGGAGAGACAGACCCAACTAACATCTATTAAGCACCGTCCATGTGTCAGGAAGGGCCCAGTGGGGAAGCATGTGGATTCCCAACAGAGCCTAATCATTTTGTGCCCCATCAAACTGGCATTCCTTTACTATGAGTTCAGCTTTACTGTAGTGGAACTAATCTTTGCTTGGAGAAAGGAGAGAGCAGACAGAGGAGAGGATCCGTGCTGGCAACACTCCATCTCCTCTGAGCAGTTCAGCTCTGACTGTGAACTCACCTGCTGCAATTAGACACACAAAAACTTGAGACCTTGCCCCACGCTCCTTATGAAACAGCTTACTACTACTACTACTAGTAAGTCGCTTCAGTTGTGTCCGACTCCGTGCGACCCCATAGACGGCAGCCCGCCAGGCTCCCCCGTCCCTGGGATTCTCCAGGCAAGAGCACTGGAGTGGGTTGCCATTTCCTTCTCCATGAAACAGCTTAGAGATCAACTATTATTCTGGCCTGTTCTTTTGGTTTCCCCCACCCCACTGCTGATGCTGGGAAAGACTGGAGGCAGGAGGAGAAGGGGGCGACAGAGGATGAGATGGTTGGATGCTATCATCGACTCCATGGACCTGAGTTTGAGCAAGCTCTGGGAGATAGTGGGGGACAGGGAAGCCTGGCGTGCTGCAGTCTATGGGGTCGCAAATAGTCAAACAGACTGAGCGACTAAAGAACAACCCCACTGCTAGTAGCTTATTAAAGCAGAACATCCAACTGACTCTTAAAAGTGTTCCATGATTTTCTTCATCTCCTCAAATTTCCAGTGATGCCTGAGCACCTTGTAAAGATGGTGCCCAAGCAGCTGCCTGACTGGCTTGCCCCCTGCACCAGCTCTGGTGCTGGCACTGAGAATGTTCTCACCCTGCCGTATAAGTAACATGATCTCCATTCTACCTGGTGAAACCCAGGCTGAGGGCAGTTATGTTAGCTGCCCAAGAGGCCCATAGCTGGTGAGTGAATCCCACCTTTGAGATGAGATCTGAATTCAGCTTCGTCCATCTCATTCCAAAGCCCAAATCTTCTTCATTTCCTCCCCCTTGGCCCCAGGAGAAAATGGAAAGAGAAAGGTGATGAGAGCAGGGGGGTGATTCCTCTGAGGAGGTACAGGAAGTAGAGGTTTGAAAGTGCGTGCGTGCTAAGTTGCTTCAGTGATGTCTGACTCTTTGTGACCCTGTGGACTGTAGCCCGCATGGGATTCTCTTCTGTCCATGGGATTCTCCAGGCAAAAGTACTAGAGAGGGGTGCCATGTCCTCCTCCAGGGGATCTTCCTGACCCAGGGACCGAACCTGAGTCTCCTGTGTCTCCTGCGTCTCCTGCCTTGCAGGTGAATTCTTTACCGCTGAACAGGCAGCTGCAACGAGGAGAGTCAGGGATCCGCCTCTGCAAGATGGCTCAAGTTGGGTGGAAGGAGTAGGGTGGAGCCAGCTTGGGCTCCTGGAGTGTCGAAGGGGAAGACGACTTGTCCTGGAGAGAGGGGAATATGTATACTGCCAGGCCAGGATCTCTTCCTCTGCACATGGCCACCTAGTTATGCCCACTGAAAGGACGAGGCAGGCCTGGAGTCTAACAAAAAGAGGCTGGGGTCCAAGAGGAAATTTTGCAGGAGAAATCTCTCCTTCAGCCCTCGAGTCAAGGCTGCAGAAAGTCCTTTGGACCAAGTGGAGACAGGATGCTGAGGGCTCAGGAGTTGGCTCTAGTTGATCCCCTTTCTCACCTCATCGCCCTGCCCTCGGAACCCCTAGTCCAGGCCTCCTTCAGTTCCAGGGCCAAAGAGGGCCTGGCAGCCTACTCCTAGCATCGCCAGCAGAGGGCTCCAGAGCAGAGTCCTCCAGAGCAGGACGCCCCGCCTCCCTCCCTGCAGGGAGTGTGTGAAGTACTGGATGGTCCTCCCCGCCCACAGGTGTCTAGGTGTCCATCTGTACGGGGGTCTTTACTTGTCACAGGTGTATGTCTGTGTGTGTGTGCCCCCCGTGTGGGTCTGTGCAGTGTGTACAGGATCTGTATGTGTGGGCCTGTCCACGTCTGTCGGGATTCGGGCACACGGCCTGTTTGTGTGTTGGTACATGTGTATTTGCCTGTTTCCTTCTTGTATGCACTGGTACTACTTGTGTCCCTGTGTATGTTTGTGTACATGTGGGTGCCTTGTGATTTGTGCCTAAGTATCTATGTAATTAAAAGACGCTTGCTCCAAGAAAAGCTATGACACACCTAGACAGCGTATTAAAAAGCAGAGACATCACTTGGCTGACACAAGTCTGTCTAGTCAAAGCTATGGTTTCTCCAGTAGTCATGTATGGATGTGACAGCTGGACCATAAGGAAGGCTGAGTGCCAAAGAATTGATGCTTTCAAACTGTGATGCTGGCGAAGACTCTTGAGAGTCTCTTGGATTAGCAAGGAGATCAAGCCAGTTAATCCTAAAGGAAATCAACTCTTGAATATTCATTGGAAGGACTGATGCTGAAGCTAAAGCTCCAAAATTTTGGCCACCTGATGCGAAGAGCTGACTCATTGGAAAAGACCCTGATGATGGAAAAGATTGAAGGCAGGAGGAGAAGGGGGTGACAGGGGATGTGATGGTTGGATGGCATCACTGACTCACTGGACATGAATTTGAGCAAGCTCTGGGAGATAGTGATGGACAGGGAAGCATGGCGTGCTACTGTCCATGGGTCGCAGAGTCGGACGTGACTGAGTGACTGAACAACAACAATGATCTATGCTGGGCTTTGTGAGGAGAGAGGAAAAAGTAGTGAGAAGGTATGCAGTGGAATCTCGGCTTTCTAGGGGCAAGGGCGCTGACCCAGCCGGGCCGCCTCCTGCCCTCGCTCAGCACAGTTCCTGAGTTTGTTTGTTAAAATCCTGTTTACAGCAGGTGCAGCTGACATCTACTTCCCAGGAAACAAGTTTTCCAGAACTCTGTGTGTGTGTGTGTGTGTGTGTATCTGTGTGTCTGTGTGTCTTTTCTGGCTCCCTCTTTTGCAGCTTGAAAATGTTGTTCTCCTCGTTGGGAGTGGGGAGCAGTGCCCCAGAGAGTGGGGGGAAGGTAGAGGGTCAGAGAAAACAACAGGGCCCTGGCTGCTTCATCCACAGGTGAGGAAGGCAGTGGCCGGGGGACCAAGGTCTTGGCCTAGGAGTCTGGGGTCCTACCAGCTGGAGGCCCTGGCTGGTGGGCAGCAGCCCCTCCTGGCTTCCTCATGGTGGTCTGTGCCGGTGCCCAGCCAGGGCCATGGGGGAGACAGGTGGGATCCTTCCCTCACCCAGGGTCACGTTGAAAAGGCACTGGTGGAAGGGAATGGGGCAGAGTGTGATGCCTACCACACAGCGTTTTCTATTGCCGCTGTAACAGATCACCACAAACTTAGCAGTTTAAAACAACACAAATTTCTTTTATGTTACTGGAGGTTGGAGTCCAAAATCAGCCTCACCAGGCTCAAGTCCAGGTATTAGCAATGCTGTGTGCCTTCTCGAGGCTTCCAGGGAAACCATCTCCTTGCCTTTTCCAGATTCTAGAAGCCACCTGCATGCATTGCCTTGTGGCCCCGTCACACTGCCTTTTTCTATTACTTTGACCTTCTGGGAGGACCCTTGTGATCACACTGGACCCTCCCAGATAATCTAGGACAATTTCCTCATTTCAAGAGCCTTAACCTGATCACGTCTGCTAAGTCCTTTGCCTGTGAGCTAACATATTTACAGGTTCTGGGCATTAAATGTGGACACCTTGGTGGGGAGGCATTATTCTGTCTGCTAACCAGGACAATCACAGACATGCTGGTGAAAGGGGGTGACATT
Source organism: Bos taurus (assembly GCF_002263795.3). Lineage (NCBI taxonomy): Eukaryota > Metazoa > Chordata > Mammalia > Artiodactyla > Bovidae > Bos > Bos taurus. Next base: position 25,319,461 of record NC_037338.1, read on the forward strand.
TTTTGGGAGAGGGTGCATTCATGGCTTACGGGACCTTAGTTCCCCAACCAGGGATTGAACCCAGGCTCTGACAGTCAAAGGGCCTAGTCCTAACCACTGAGTCACCAGGGATTTCCCGGGGCGGACATTCTTAATCCTCCTGAGGTTATGCTGAAGCACTGAGTGGGACCCTCACTCCTGCCGAGGAGCCATATTGTCCTGACATCTTGTCTGGAGGACTGAGCACCAAGAACCAAGGTGTGCTGGCTGGTATAGGGCCTTTCCTTTCTGCCTGCTCTCCCAGCAGCTCCTGGCCAGGCACCAGCTATGATCTCTGTTCAGACTGACCCCTGGGTTCCCTGAATCCCCCTCTCGCCTACCCTTCCCCTCGCAGCTCTGGATCCAGCCTCTGGCCCTGTCCACACTCCCAGGGCGCTTCTCACTACTTCGTTCCTTTCCCGTCACAGCCCCCACTCCCTGCCCGGGAGGTGCTTTGGACTCCAGCCCACCAGGTCAGGCCCACCCACTACCCTGCCCTCTCCACACGTGAGAAAACCACCGCACATGGGCTCTCTCCAGCTCCCCACAGAAAAGCCCAACCGCATGACTGGGAGTAGAGGAAGGGGGACACGCACCATGGCATAGGCCAGTGCTGGGGGGTCCCCTGGGATGGCGGGCCTCCTGGGTGCTTGGTAAGGCCCAACTCCCCAGCAGGGTCAGCACTACTGGAATTAAGCTGGAAATTCCAAGTGCTCTCTGCTGCTTAAAAAAAAAAAAAGTGTCAAAATTTCCCAGAGATTTTGTGAAAGTGGGAAGCTCTGTGGGGGCGAGTATGGGGGTGGCCACAGGACCCCAGAGCTTTGGGGAAATCCAGATGTTACAATGTGTCCATAGTCCTCTGCTGATGGCTCCCCCAGCCTCTGAACTGTTGCTCCCAGCCCTGTGAAAATTAAAGATGCCTGGAGCAGAAGGGGGATTTTGCTTCTCCCAAGGACCCACAAATTTGTTCGTGTGTGTTCGTGTGACACTGTGACTTTTCTGATAGGGATTAAGTTATTTTTTCCTGGAGAGAAAAATGTTGACATGGCTTAGGTGGATCGTCTGCCCAGAAATTCCTGGTGCACTAAGGTGTGCTTTCCCTCTTCTCTAACACACAGGCGTGTGCACACACCACCCAGAGATCTGGACCTCACCAACCATGCTGTCTGGGTCCCTTCAGGGCCTCAACTGCACTCCTTATTGTTGTTTTAGTCTCTAAGTCACGTCTGACTCTTCTGTGGCCCCATGGACTGTAGCCTGCCAGGCTCCTCTGTCTATGGGATTTCTCAGGCAAGAATACTGGAGTGGGTTGCCGTGCCCTCCTCCAGAGGATCTTCCCAACCGAGGGACCGAACCCGTGTCTCTTGCATTGGCAGTCAGGTTCTTTACCATATGAACCACCAGGGAAGCCCCACCTGACCACCCAGCCCAGCCCCAACCAGAGTGGGATGGGGATTCCACTGAGGTGAGCCTGCTGGCCCAGAAGAGGCTCGACCACTCTAGGCAAGTGGATGTCACCAGGAGCCAAGTGACTCAAAGCAACTCTAGTCTGTTACAGTTCCAGAAGTCAGAAGTCCAAAACCAGCCTCAGTGGCGATGCCACAGTTTGGTCACATGCTGCCCTAAGTCCCAAGCTGGTGCTCAGGTTTCACATTATCCTTTTTGTGGCCGAGATGCTGAGAGCGAGATCAGGAACTGAGTTCTGACTCTGCCTCTTCTGAGCTGTGGGACCTTTTTGAGCTCCCATGTCGTCGTCAGCAAAATGGGGATGATCACTGGCATACCTTTGTTTTGACAACTACATAAGATCATGTTCTATTTAACTGAAGTCTGCAATTCTCTGGCGCATAGATATGCCTCTAAATGGTGCCTCTAAATAGTCTGTCTCATCCGGAACCCTGACCATTCCCTCTTCACAGTCTCATTCTAGGGGCTCAAACTTCTGGAATCAAAAAAGTATGATACCAAGGGGGTGGTGGGATGAATTGGGAGGTAGGGGCTAACATATATACTATGTTATGTATAAAATAGATAATTAATGAGAAACTACCCTGTGTGTAGCACAGGGAACTCTACCCAGTGCTCTGTAGTGAGCTAAATGGGAAGGAAATCCAAAAAAGAAAGGCTACATGTAAGCATACTATTGATTCATTTTGCTGTACAGCAGAAACTAACATAGCATCATTATAGTTTATCATTTATAGTTTCATAGAACAACTATAGTGCAATAAGTTTTTTTTAAAAGCAATCTGATTAAGCTGATTCATACCAATTCCTGCCTCAGCCTTCCTTGAAGAGCTTCTGATTTGATAGGTCTTGAATGGGTTCCCAAACTCATTATTTTTATCAATCTTTTAATTTCTAATAAACATCCTGGGTGATCCTGATGTTTATCCAGGTTTGGGAGCCACTGGAATAAGTGACAATGGGGTTTTATTTTAATAAAGGCCAACTGGTGCACTCAAAATCAGGGGTTTAGCTTAGCGGTACCATCTCATGGCCCCTGGAACCACAGCAAGTGGGACCCTCTCACTCCCTCTGGGGAGGGGGCCTTCCTCCAGAGCAGCTCTGCAGGAAGGGGTAGGGGCCGCGCCAGCTGTGCCCCCTCCTGCAGCTGTTTCAGTGCCATGGCCCCATCTAAACCACTGTGAAATCCATTCTCCACATCTCCCAAAGCTGGGCCAGGTGGCTCCTGGCTGGAGCAGCTGATCCCACCCAACCAGAGAGGCTCTGTGAGCCCCTTCCACTCAGCACGAGGCTCCCCCCAAACCCTGCCCAATGCGGCCTTCCTGGGCCACCGAGTGCCTTCTGTCCCAAATCAACTCATGCCCTCTCACAGGAAGACTGTTCTTGGGAATGCCCAGAAATGCCCAGCTTTCACATTTCTGCAGGTTCACTCAGGACTGTTTTGGCTCTGTAGGTTAGGGGTGGCTGGATTCTGCCTCAACCCTGGAACCCCCAAGGCCTGGGACAGAGCTGGCTGCGCTGGGGAAAATGTAGAGAAAGTGTCGGGTTCCCCTCACCCCTGAGAACGACAGCCGACGGGGGCCTTCCCTGCTGCGGGGAACTCAGCCTGTTTGTTAGCTGCGCAGAGGTGCAGGGACTGGGCTTTGGCTGAGGAAGAAGGGAAAGGCCCAGAATGAGAGCACTGTCCTCCGCCAAGGACACAGGACTGTTGACGTGGGCGAGATGGGCGCAGCCTCTGGATCAAGTCCACGGTGAGGAGGAAATGGTTTTCACTGAAAAACAAAGTTGAAAAACAGTTTACTGAAGGGAAGAGAAAGAGGAAAGCGGAGGGGAAAAAAAAAAAAAAAAACCCACATACCTAAAACTGTCTGATCATCAAAATCACCTAGTTGGTTAAAAATACAGATTCCAAAATGTGTTCCAAGTCAATAAAATATTATTCTTGGTAGCTCTGGGTTTCTTTTTCCTTGTGGTTTAAAAATGTAGATCCCTTGTCAATTATATCTCAGAAAAGCTGGGGAAAAAATTAAGCTACATGTAAAGTCAGCTGAAGAAGGAAAATCAGTTGCACAGCAAGAAAACTTTTTCAGAGGGGATTTTTCAGTGCATGTGGAGATTGAGGAAAGTGAATTAAATTGTCACATTTCTAAGCTGGACACTAATATCTGAACTTGGAAGATTTAATAATATAATCAGCTTTTCTTTTTTTTAATTAAGGAGAATCTGCTATTGGAAATACAATGTAAATCTTTAGAAAATGCAGATTTCAACTCATGTAGCTTGGAAGACCCCTGGGTGGGTAGGTACAATGAGTGAGCGGAAGCAGTGTCTTATGGAATCAACAGCGTGGGTCATGTTTCTAATTTTCCCGTTAGGCTTTGGGAAGGAGGGAGAGGAGATGCAACAGGATCAGGAAGAAAAATCCTAAAAGCCACTTCCCTCCAACCAGGCTGGGTCTTCCGCTGAATGACTCTGTCCCATCCCTCCTTCCTTTTTCACTTGTTTTCCAGTGAATTGTCTCCACCTACCTTCTCCCTTCCCTCTTCTTCCTCCACCTTAAGCCCCTGCTACCTGAACAATGGGAAGCTGGATAAAGCCTTTCAATTCCACAGTGTGTTTGTGTCCCAGTCCCTGGAATCTGCCCTCATATAGGTCTGTGCATGCGTGATTAAATGAAGGATCTTGAGATGGGAAGATTATCATGGGTTATTCTGATCGGTCTAATGTAATCACAAGGGTCCTTTAAGAGAGAGGCAGATCAAAGAGTAGAAGGTGAGGAGATGACAGAAGCAGAGATTAGAGTGATGCCCTTTGAAGATGGAGGAAGGGACTACAAACCGAGGAATACAGGTGGCCACTAGAGGCTGAAGAAGGCGAGGAGATGGGTTCTTCCCTGGAGCCTCAGGGAAGAACCAGCCCTCTGACAACTTGATGTTAGTCTGTGAGACTGATTTGGGGCTTTGGACTTCTAGAAATGTAAGAGGATGAAGCTTTACTGTTTCAGCCATTCAGTTTGCAGTGATTTGTTACGTAGCAATCAGAAAGTCCTACGCTGAGGCTTCCCTCTGGTGGTCCAGTGGCTAAGACTAAGTGCTCCTGAGGCATAGAGGCCCTAGGTTCAACCTGGTCAGGGAACTAGACCCCACATGCTGCAACTAAAAAAGACCCCCTACGCTGTAATAAGACCCAGGACAGCTAAATAAATAAGTACTTTTTTAAGAAACAGAAAGACGTGCACCTCCTGACCTCTTCCCTGTCCACCCCACCACCCAGTCCCCACCTGGGACTGAACTCTTGCCAACACTTGGGCCCTTCTTAGCACTGCTGTCCCTGGCCCTCTTAGCGATGTTTGATATTTTCCACTTTGCTCTTTCTTAAATCTTGCATCAGCCCACTCCCCTGGTCGTCCTTCTGCCTCTCGGGTCCTCTTCCTCAGCCCTTCCTAGTGCTCTTCTATCCCACCTCCAACATGGCTGTGTGTCCCAGGGTTCTCTTCTCAACCTGCCTTTCTGCTCACTTTCTACTTTCTCGGAGTGTCACATTCCAGTGATGATCCCAAAATCAAGGCCATGTGCTCCACACCCCAGTAGCCAGCTGGTAATAGTGGTCTTCCTGCTCCCTCCTCAGCAAACCACTATCTCTATCCGAAAGCATTTTCCACCTTCCCTACCTGTTGAAATCTGGCTCACCAGTTTATTCAAGGTCCAGTTTATAATTGAATAAACTGGCTCACCAGTTTATTCAAATGTCACTTCCTCCAGGATGTCTTCTCTGTCTGCCATGTCACATGCTTATCTTAAGTAAGTTTTTTTTTTTATCTTTATTTTTTTTTAGAGTAGTTTTAGGGTTCACAGCAAAATTAAACAGAAAGTTCCTGAGGAGCACTTACTTTTCATAGGCTATTGTGTGACCAGCTTTTATTGACATTGTCTTATTCATTTCACTCAACAAATCTGTGTAGTAGAGAGGCATTTTATTTTTCTTTCTTTCTTTAATTCCTTCCTTCCTCTGTCCCGTCTTTCCTTTCATCCAGGTTTACTGACATATAATTGACAAGTAAGAATTTCATATATTTAAAGGTGTACAGTGTGATTTTTTGTGTTTGTTTTAAATTAGTTAATTAATTTATCTGGCTGCATTGAGTCTTAGTTGCAGCATGGGGGCTCTTTCATTTAGGCCCTAGCGCTTCTCTCTAGTTGCACTGCGCAGGCTCTAAAGCCCATGGACTTCAGTCAGTATGCAGGCTTAGCTCCCCTGAGTGTGTGGGATCTTAGTTCTCTGACCAGGGATCCAACCTGTGTCTCCTGCATTGGAAGATGGATTCTCAACCACTGGACTACTGGGGAAGCCCCACGATGTTCTGCTCTACATGTCCATTGTGAAATGATTACCACAACCAAGGCACTCAACACATATTACTTCACGTAGTACCTTTTTTTTCCTTTGTGAAAACAATTAAGAGCTACTCCTTTAGCAAATTTCAAGTTTATAATATAATATAATGCTAACTATGGCAGTGGTGGTTTAGTCCCTAAGCCATGTCTCATTCTTTTGCGACCCCATGGAGTGTAGCCCCCCAGGCTCCTCTGTCAGTAGGATTTCCCAGGCAGGAATACTGGGTTGAGTTGCCATTTCCTTCTCCAGGGGATATTAACTCTAGTCTAGTACTATACATTAGATCTCCAGAACTTATTCATACTGTGTGTCTGAAACTTTGAACCCTTTGATCAACATCTCCCCATTTCTCCCACCTCCCAGCCCCTGGTAACCTCCATTCTACTCTCTGCTTCCGTGAGTTGGACTTTTTAAACTTGCACATATGAGTGAGATCATGCAGTATTTGTCTTTCTGGGTCTGCTTGATTTCACTTAGCATAATGCCCTCCAGGTTGACCCAAGTTGTCCCAAATGACAGGATTTCCTTGCCATATGCTTGTTAACTCTGCCCATCTGTTGGCCCCAAGGGACTGTGAAACCCTTAGAAGAAGAGTCATAGCTTGGTCAACCTTGGACCCTCAGCACCTAAAACAATGGGACAGATGGAACTCTAGAACACGCTCCTTACCCACAGTCTGGCCGGGAGATAGAACCCTGCCCCTGCCCCTCTTCCATTCCCTTGTCTTCCAGCCCAGAGAAGGCTGTCACAGCAGAGTCCCTTAACCTCAAAGGTTCATGACAACAGATGTCAAGTGTCCTGTATAGGCCTGTGCTTTAGCAACACTGGATGGTGGAGAGAGAACTCAAGGTGTGTCTTGGAGTTCTGGATCCTGTCCTGCCTCTCACACCTTGCCAGCCTCAAACAAGCCCTTTCTGCCCTTCTGAGACTAGGATGCCCTGTGTGAAGAAGGAAAGCATAATCCCTATTCTGTATCTTCCCCAAGAGGCCACAAGGATGGACTGGAAGGAAATCCTCTGTGAAGGAACTTACAAGAGGGCGTGGTGCCCCATGCCAGGTGCTGGGAGCCCCCAGGGGGCTCTGAACAGGCAGTGCAATGCCCACCAAGCCCAGGACAACTACCCCTCCCAGCCTCCCTTTGCTCAGCTGCTCACAGTTCCCCCTGGGCTCCAGGATGCTTCTGAGAAGCTGAGAGGAGCAGCTGTGTGGCAGAAGAAGGAGCCAGACCCAGCCAGGGAGCACTGGCTTCAGCCTCCAGCCAGGCTCCAAAGACAGTCAGTCACACTAGGTGGGTGGAGGGGGTACACCCGAAAGCCCGGAAATTTCTATAGGTCTCAGAAAGTGCAGCAAATATGGTAAAGCCCTGCTCTGCTGTTCCCTGTTACTTTTGTTCCCATTAATACAATTTAATGAGTATGCATTGACGGGAGACACCAAAAACTTTGCAGAGATTCACGGCCTCTGTCCCTCATGGCTCTTCAGAGGGTGGGCAGGACCTGGGAGTCTCTGGGGGGAGCCTGACACCATTGCTGAAGGAAGCCTGGGTGATTTTGGGGGGAGGGTGGGTTTTGGCAGCCCCCCACAGCATGTGGAATCTAAGTTCCCCAGTGTGCGCCCTGCACTGCAGGTGCAAAGTCGAAACCACTGGACCACGAAGGACGTCCCCTGGTTGGCTTCATAGTCCTCTAGGTGCTGTGTTTCTGTTCCTGTTGTCCCCCTATAGGGTTTACTAACTCTAGTATAACTTGTCCCAGGTTTCTTAGCTGTGCTCTGCTAAAAGAAGCCAAAGACTGTTTTGGTGTGTATCCTTCCAGTATTTTGAATGAATTGACATAGTTTCTAAATCAGATTGATTTTTATACTCATCAGCCTTTTGTTTTTCTGCTTACTATGCTTTAAATTTATCTCTGAGTTATTAACTGTTCTTCTGTGGCATCAACTTTTATTTTATTTATTTATTGGCCACCCAGCATGTGAGATCTTAGTTCCCCAACCAGGGATTGAACCCATGCCCCCGCATTGGAACCATGGAGTCTTAACCACTGGACCAACAGCAGAGTCTCAGCACCATCTTTCAAAGGCATTTTAGTTTTTGGATGGTTCATAATTTATCTAACCAATCCCCTCTCATTGGCTGTTTAGGCTGTCTTCAGTTTTTCAAGCTTATAAATAACAGTGCAGAACAACCCTATAGCTGTCTTCACACATATGATATGTATGCCCCTAGAATAAAGTCTCAGGAATAAACTCCCTGAATTAAAGGCTCTAGGTTTTGTTTTCATCACTGAGCAGGCCCCAGGGAAGGCTGGGTGTTTCTAGAAGTCTGTGCACTCAGTCTGGCGCCAAGTTCTGGGGCCCACCCAGCCCCCAAGTCTGCAAACTCCACAAGCTTCAAGCCATCCTCCTCTCTTCTCCCAAACACACCCCCAGGCTGTGGGCTCACCTGAGAGAGTGAATTACACCTCCAAGCCAGACATGAGGCCATCTGTCTTATGCTCTGGAATCCTGATGAGATAAAATCTGGGCAGAGCACATTTATTTATTTAATGTATTTCTGGGCAGGCCAGCCTCCACTGTCAGAGATCACCTTTCTCCAGACCGAGGTTAAGAGTTCACAGGAGGAGGAGCAACTCATGGAGTGCTGAGCGACCAGCTCCAGGGCTCGTCCCATGAAGGCCAGAGGGGGCCCCATTTTCCTTCACCCCCAGAACATCCCGTCCCTAGTTCCATCCTCCCACATCCTGCCTCCCTACCTGGGGCTCAGGAAACATCACTGATGTAGCTGAGCTGGCAGTGAGGATTCCACTCTTCAGAGGCAGAGCTGGGTTGTGAGCCATGTGCCCAAAGCATTCATCGTGAGAAGCAGAATCTCCCGAATCCCCATTCCTGGGTGTGGGGCACCTCCATGAGGCCTCTCTGGTGCTGGCTTCTGGAATCCTGCTCCGGCCTCTGTCTGAGCATGTGCAGCCATCCCCTCTCTAGGGCTTTATCCTTGTTTTAGGCTCAAACTCTGCCAATGGCCCCATGAGACCCCACAAATATCCGGGATTCTCTTGTGTTCAGACAATCAGGTCACGTTCCCTTACTTGTTGCCTGTCCCGTGTCACATCTCTGACTCTCTTTAAGTTTGGTGTCTCTCCACGTAATTTGGGGAGCATGGGGTTCCTGACCCTGTCAGAACACCAGGGGAGCTCTGTAAATATGTGGGGTCCAGGGCCTCTCCCCCAGAAAAACAGGCTTTGTGGGTCTGGAGAGATTCCCTGGAACCCATTTTTGCACAAAGGGTGGTCTTCCTGGTTCTTTGCACAGAGCTGGCTTCTTGTCCCTCATCTCTGTTGATATGGTGGGGGGACAGGGCATTTGGCCCCTGAGTCAAGCAGGCCCAAGGCAGGGAAAGCAATGACAAACAGATGGGCTGCAAGGCTGCTTCCTCAGGTAACCTGAGTTCAGGAGCTTTGGCAGCCAAATGGGCCTCTCCTGGCAGGGAGACTTGGCCAGGGACAAACTGAGAGCCGCACAAAGCCACCCTCACAGCCTCTCTGGCTGTGCGTCCCCAGGCGCTGGCCTGACCGGGTGCACAGGCTCTCCTCTGTCAGCCAGGCCTACAGGGTTTGTGGCCGGAGAATCAAAGCACCATCCCCAGACTCCTGCGGACACTTCCTCCAGAGGCTCTGGAAGCAGCAGTTTGAGGCGGAAGGGCCTCTGTGGGCCAGAGGTTGGTGTCTGCAGACAGAGGCCCACACATCACCCTTCCTGTTCCAATGCCACCCCCTACCTGGGCCCCAGGTCTCCTGTGCCAGCCTGGAGGACTGGGGGGGTGGAGGGGGGTGGTGGCAGGGAGCAAACCTCTTCTGGCTGCTGCCTTTCCCCCACCCTGAGGCAAGACGGTGAGCCTCCTTCTTTCTCCACAGGGGCTCTTGGGACCACCTAGGGCTGCAGTGGGTGGAGCAATGAGCCAGAGGTCCCTGTGGGTGGTGGGGGACCCCATAGACGTCCTACTCACTTCCAGCCATTCCTGATTTTCGACAGCTGAAGCAGTTTAAATGTTCGACAAAACTCATTCTCTCTCTCAGTTAATGGTTAACTCCATGCTCTCAGTTGCTCAGGTCAAAACCTTGGAATTGACCTTGAATCTCTTCTCTCAGAACATGGGTTCAGTCCCTCAAGAGTCCTGTCAGCTGCATTCTAACATAGTCCAGACCCCAGCCACCTTTCACTAGTTCTGCTCTAGCATCTATCTCTTGCCCAAATAATTTCAACAGACTTCCACCCAGTGTCCCCGCTCTACAGAACAGCCAGGGGACAGAGCTGGATGGGGATGGAGGCTCTGCCACTGACCCTCATGTGCGTTCAGGACACTCCTGTCCAGATTTGATCGCATCTTAGCCAGTCTTACTGAGAAAAACAGTTCATTCAGTCATGTACAAATGAGATTCTTTCTATATCTTTACAGGATATCACTATCTCCCAAATTCTTCAAATCTTCCATCCTAATCCAGGGTTTATGAAACCCACCATCCTCACAGGGACTCCTCTCCGGCATGAGGATTCCAAGCCTCACTCAAAGCAACAAAGTCAGCAGTGCAGGGGCCTCTCTGAGATGATGTGACCGGGGATGGTGGAGCCCCGGCAGAGCAATGCCCTTGCTGGGAAAGCGCTGTGATGGTTTTGCAGCAGGTGCAATGATTCAACAGCTGTGCATGAATGACATGGGAAAGCTGGGCCCCTTTGCCCTGGGGGACGCTTCCACCACCCTCGTCAGCAGGAGGGAGCTCCTCCTAGGAGCTTAAATCAGGACTCATCTTGAGTCAAGCTCCTTGCTGGGTGATGTGGGCAGAAACAGGTTTTTCCTGGGACACTGTGATGTATGGGTGTTCCTGAGTGTGGGGACGCACCTGCCCCGCATTGCCCGCAACTCCTCCAACCTGGAGGTGATGGTAATCAGGCTCAGCCTCTCTCTGCTGGCCCTCCTACCCTTCAAGGCCGCACCTCCCTTCAAAGCCCAGCTTAGTCTTGCTTTCCAGGCCACCGCCATTGGACTGGACTCCCTGGCTGTAGCTGAGCAGCTCCACATCAGGGCTCAGAGGAGCCAGGCCATCCTGCCCAAGTGAGAACTTGAGGCTCAGAGAGGAGGATGCCGCCAAGCCCTTGTGGCCCAGCAGGTCCACGGCAGAAGGGGGTCAAAAGACAGATCCGCTTGTCAGTGCTGGCCCAGCCTGCTGGGAATGGGGTTGGGGTCAGGGTCAGTGTCAGGCAGTGAAGGGAGGAAGTATAAGCAGCTCTCAGACTGGGGTGCCAGAATCAGCAGCTCTCCTCACCGCCATCTCAGCCCTGAGGCCTTCCCACGTCCGCTCTCTGCCAGCCGAGGCCTGTCTGCTTTCTTGGGTCCCCAGGGCCTGCCAGAGCCTTCCCCATTCTGCTGCCTCCGGCCATCCTCTTACAGTTCCCTCCCCTTCTTGGCTGCTGCCTCTGCCAGCTCCAGGCAGGAGAGCAGGACCTGGGAGCGGGGGGAGGTCTGAGTTGGACTGGCCAACCTCACTTTCAGCAGTCAGACTGCCCTCCCCTTAACAGACTTCCTAGAAGGCACCCCACCCTCCCCATCCCTACCCCCACATCCACCCCTGCTTCCCCCAGGCCCTGACTCAGCCCATAAATTACCTGGGGATGGTCGCTGACTCAGCCAGGAAGCCCAGAGCACCCCCTCTCCATCCCCAGGCCTCAACCCCACAGCTGGCTCTCATTCCAGAATGCTTGGGCCCCTCCCCTCAGGAAATTCCTGGAAAATATCAGGCTTCTTCAAGGGGAGATCTAACCACAGCCTCAGCAAAGAAGGGAGTGACTGCAGCCTCATCCATCATCGTGCAGCCAGCCCTGGGCCTCCTCCCTCAGCTGGGGTGTGTGTGTGTGTGTGTGTGTGTGTCTATCAGGGTAGGGGGCATTGGCTGAGCGTCGAGGTGTCGGTCTCCATAAAATGACCGGTATCTGGCCATGGAGGGACTGCAGCAAGGGAGGAGAGGCCAGCATTGGGTGGGGCACTCCAGGCAGGCTGCTGGGAGGTGGGACCAGTCCTGGGCCCCAAAAGATGGTGAAACCGGGCAGTGGGGAGATGGGAAGGGAGCTCTAGGTCCAGGGAACGACCTGAGCAAAGGCTCAGAGGTGGGAAGCAGTCCAGTCTGTATAGAGGATAGGAAGGGAGCTGGAGAGCACCCAGGCTGAAGGGGTTCCAGGCAAGGGAGTCTGGGTTGATGAGACAGGAGGGCTAGGGCCAGGCTGAGAAATTTACAGTGGATGTCCACATGGAGAAGTCAAAGGCACCCCACTCCAGTACTCTTTTGCCTGGAAAATCCCATGAATGAAGGAGCCTGGCAGGCTTCAGTCCATGGGGTCGCTAAGAGTCAGACACGACTGAGCAACTTCCCTTTTACTTTTCACTTTGATGCATTGGAGAAGGAAATAGCAACCCACTCCAGTGTTCTTGCCTGGAGAATCCCAGGAACGGGGAAGCCTGGTGGGCTGCCGTCTATGGGGTCGCACGGAGTTGGATACGACTGAAGCGACTTAGCAGCAGCAGCAGTCCAAAGCCAAGGCCTGAGAGACTCTGGGGCCCAGGAGCAGAGGGGACAGAGTAGTCCAGTGATGGTTGAAGAGATGAGTCTGGGAAGAGATGAATGTTAACTGATGACTGAGCCCAAGGAACATTGGTCTTGGCAACATCCAGGGCCCACTCAGACCTGGAGGAGGGTGGTGTGGGGCAGGGCCTCTGTATTGTTACACTCCAGTCAGATGGCAGAGGCAGGGCTCCTGCCCTCAAGGAACCCAGCATCTTTAAGCCACCAGTCTAAGGGAGGGACAGATACCCTAGGACCTTGCTCCCTCCTCTGGACTAAGTACCTCTTTGAATCCCTTCTTCGGAAACCCCATTAGTTTGTGACGAAAAGCCAGGTCCAGCCTGCAGACAAAACCCCTCTTTTTTTTTTTTTCCCGTGGCTGCTTCCCCTCGGACAAAAACAACTTTTTTTTTAGATACAAAAATTTCTGCCCAACTTCCCCCCAGGAAGGATGGCTGGATGATGTAGCTATAGCCATAGTAACAGAGTCGCCGAGAAGATAAACAAAGTAAGCTCGCAGACCCAAGGTGTGGGTCAATGGCCAAGATTTCCTGAGACCCCCAGGCCCCGGATGGGATGCCACACCAGGGAGCTGTGGAAAGGGGTCTGCTGAGTTTCTAGTATTCATTCACCTTTCCTGGGAATAACATAACAGGTTTACAGGGCATGGCAGGGAATCAGGAAGATGTGGAGTCGGAAACAGAGAGAAAGGTGGGATAGAGCCAGCCAAAGGAACCAGAAAAAAAAAAAGAAGGAAAGACAGGGAGAGGCAGAGTGACCCAGTGAGGAAATTCCTTGAAAGCAAGGGCTGGGTCTCACTCAGTTTGTGTATCCTTAGCCTTGAAGCTGGGGAAGCTGCTCATGAACTGTGTCCCCTGCCCCACCCCACTCCCCAGTCCTGGAAGACGGTCCTTATCAGGCCTGGACTAAATGCTCTACAGCGTGAATGTCTGTCAAAGCCCTAAAACATTGTATTAACATGCTTGAGTTGCCTTTTGGACCACCGCACCCCACTCTGGAGCCCCCAGCCTTGATCACTATTACATGGCAGCTACTGGGACAGGGGCAGCCACACCCCTCACTGTCTATTCAAGGTAAGAAAGAAAGAGGGAAAGACGGTGGGCAGGAGGAGATCCGACAAACCCACCACCATGGGGTGTGGCCTCCTGGGAGAGGCTCCAGGGCACCTCTCTGCCCCTCTTTTTTGGGGAAGGGCAGCCAGGGAGGGGCTGGGCTCAGCTGGCTGTCCCCTACCTCTGCAGAGGCTGACAGGCCAGAGAAGGTTACCTCAGTGGGCCCCAGCCCAGAGAGGCACTAGGTCTGCTGGCAAGGTTGGCATGGTCAGGGTGGGAGGGGGGGCATCCTGCTATATTGTCACTGACCCAGCCGCATTTCCAGAAATTCTTCCCTCCAGTAAGAAGAGGAAAGAGAAGCCTAGAGAGCCTCTTGGGCTGCCGGGAAAGGGACAGGCAAGTGAGAACCAGGGCTCCCAGAGGTCTCACAGGCCAGGCTGGAGCAATGGGGCCTCTTGCCTGGGCCAAAGGCCAATCAGCCCTGAGACAGAGTCTGAGCCCTGAGACAGAGTCTGGGCCCCAGCCAGAGGTGTCAGAAGAACTGACCAATGGAATCGCACCTGGCCGGGTCCACGCCCACCGGGCCACATTTGTGGCTGCAGAGCTGAGGCAGGAAAAAGAAAGCCTGGAAATCACTGGGCTTCCCACAGGCCTTTTCAGATTCTGGGAATGGGGGAGACTAAAGCATAAATTCAACCCAGACTGGTTATTGCCTCTCCTCCCGTTTCAGGGTCTAACCCTGTACTAGATCTTCTTGGGAAGATGTAGGAAAACTTCCTATTGTTATGGTTGTTATTCTCACACATTTCTCTAGTGTGTTCTGCCTACAAGCGTAATCCTTGGTAAAATAGGTTTACAGACCCTGGCACATCAGCTACCCTCTTAAAGACTCCTAGTGCACAATGTGAATGTTAAAGTCTCAAAAAGGGACTTCCCTGGTGGTCCAGTGGCTAAGAATCTGCCTTCCAGTGCGAGGGACACGGGTTTGATCCCTGGCCAAGGAACTAAGATCCCACATGCTGTGAGGGGCTACTTGAGGCTGTACACCTCAACTGGAGCCATAACTAAGATGCAATGCAGCCAGATAAATAAATAAATATTTTTTAACTAAAAAAAAATAAAGTCTCAAAAAAAAATCTTGAAGACACCCAATTAACTTCAGTTAATTCACTGTTTCTTCAGCTTATTTGACCATGGAAACCTTTTTTTTTTTTTTTTTTTCATGAAACACTATAAAGAAGAGTTCCCAGAAACACATTCTGGGGAAAGCTCTAATAAAGCTTTTCAGGGGGGTGGTTTTCTAACTTTGTTCCAGCCAAGGTGTCCCAGGGGTGATCTAAGGCAAAGGGGGAAATGAGCCAGCTGGATGCTGGTTCTCCATCCCAACCCAGTTTCACCAGCAGGTCCTATATTCTGCTTGAATCGGTTTTCCAACAATACAATTTTATTGGGCAGAAGGGTTCTGCAGCTAAAACTAAGTTTGAAAGCAATTGTTTTATGATTCTATATGTGTATATGAAGAAAGAGAAAGAAATAGGCAGAGATGCTCTGGGCAAGGAGGGAGGCAATCTGGAAATAAAAATAGTGAAATTTAAAAAGCAATCGATTAAATGGAACAGGAGCAGAGTGTCTGAGGAAATCATCTAGTGTATAACCTCACAGTTCTCTGACCAAGTATTTCTAATTCCACTTCTGAAGTAGAGAAAGTGGGACAGGAGGAGTTGAATTATCTGTCCAGGACTCTGATCAGATCTCTGACCAGGTTTCTTGCCATCTTTCCTCAGTACCAGGGGTTAAGAGAAGGACCTCTACCCCCAGGAAGCTCCCCGTTTCACGGAGGAGGAGAAATTTGCTCACCAAAGAATGGTGAATGGAAGCAGTCTAAGGTTCAAGGCAGAAGCCAAGGCCCAGTGGTTAGAGTTGAGGAGGTCAGAAGAGAGGGATTTCAGGAACAAGGGGATCCAAAAGCCTTGTCCTTGAGATCTGGAGTTATATTATGATGGCCCAGAACCTGGTGTGATTCTGCTGTGTGAAGACTCACATCTGTCTTCAGTCCTAGAGGTTTCTCAGCCATTGTCTCTCTGAAGATGGCCTTTCATTCTTTCCAATCTGTCTTTGTGAAATTCTGTGTGACACAGATCGGACCATCTCATTCTATTCCCCACACCTTTGGTTCTTCCCTATTTTCTACTTATTTACTTCTTTGTGCTGCATTTTTGGGTGAATTCTGAGATTTCCTTCTCCAGCTCTGTTTCTCCCACTGAGTTTGAAATTTCTTTCTTTCTTTTTTTCATATTTATTTTTACTTATTTATTTGACTGTGCTGTGTCTTCATTGCAGCCTACAGGATATTTAGTTGTAACATGTGAACTCTTAACTGGAACATGTAGGATCTAGTCCCCTGACTAGAGATCGAACCCAGGACCCCTGCATTGGGAGGTTGGAGTCTTAGCCACTGGACCACCAAGAAAGTCACTGCAATTTCAGTGATTATGCTTTTTATTTTAGAAGTTCTACATTCTGGCTTTTGAAACTCAAAACCCACGAATCCTAGACTATTCTCTGAGCCAACAAGTGCTGGAATGGTCAAGATCCCGCTTCCCACCAAGTATCCCGTGGCTGACAATTCCAGCCCCCAGCAGCCTCTCTAGGTCTCCTTCAATCATCCCAAGTGCCATGTGAACACACATGCTCTCTGTGGACCTTAAAGCAAACTAGCTACAGAAAGCGGGCAAAGCTATCGGGTGCAAGAAAACATTGGGGGAAAAGACTAATATTTTCTTTTCTTTTTCTTTTGGCCACATCTCTGTGGCATGTGGGATCTTAGCTCCCCGACTAGGGATCAAAGCCATTGGATGGCCAGGGAAGTCTCAAGTATTTTATTATTTTTTGTGATCTTTTTTTAAAAATTAATTTGTACTGGAGTACATTGGCACTAGTGGTAAAGCACCCGCCTGCCGATGCAGGAGATGTGAGAGATAGGGGTTCAGTCCCTGGTCGTGTCCACAGAGTTGGACATGACTGAAGTTGTCCAACTTCACAGCACGCAGCCTTGCACAGTTGCTTGACATTGCTTTACACTGTGTTAGTTTCTACTGCACAGCAAAACGAATCATACAAATACATACATCCCCTCTTTTTTGGGTTTCCTTTCCATTCAGGTCACCACAGTGCATTAAGTAGAGTTCCCTGTGCTATGCAATATGTTCTCATTAGTTATCTATTTTATCTGCTCTGTCTGATCAGATGCTCCGTCGTGTCTGACTCTTTGTGACCTCATGGACTGTAGCCCGCCAGCCTCCTCTGTCCATAGGATTCTCCCGGCAAGACTATTAGAGTGGGATGCCATTTCTTCCTCCAGGGGATCTTTCCGACCCAGGGTTCAAACCCAAGTCTCCTGCATTGGCAGGCAGATTCTTTACCAGTAGCACCACCTGGGAAACCCTGTCTAGTTTAGACATAGTATCAATAGTGCATATGAGTCAATCCCAATCGCCCAATCCCTCCCTGCCCTCTGCGAATTTTCAAAAGTATCATCCCAGCATGTATCCTGTTTTATATAGCGAAAGTGAAGTGAAAGTCACTGTCGTGTCCGACTCTTTGCGACCCCATGGACGGATTATACAGTCCATGGAATTCTCCAGGCCAGAATACTGGAGTGGGTAGCCATTCCCTTCTCCAGGGGATCTTCCCAACCCAGGGATCGATAGTAGTCGCTACTATTACCATAGTTACAATGATCATGACTAGTCTTCTACCTTTCCATCTAACCTTGGGAATGTCCCCATCCCTCCCTAAACTGTGGCTTCCTCCCCTGTGGCTGCACTGATCAGCTGCATTTGATTCCTTTCTTCATCCATCCCTAAAGCTGCCCCTCTCCATAATCTTCCTCCCACTCTTTTTCCTGGCCCAATAAAGGGGCAAGGCTGGTAGGGACCTGAGCCCTGATAACAGTGGAACAATGACAGCGAAGGCCCTGGGCAAGGGCGTGGGAACCAGCCGAAGTTATGGGGAGAGGGACAGGAAAAGCGAAGGGGAAACCCAGCAACCGGGACAGGCAGGCACGTCCGCCCCAGCCTTGCCCTGGAAGCTCTGCTTGGCGGTGGGTGGAAACCAGGCTGTTTCTCTTGGATGGTTCCTCCCGGCTTCTCACTCATTCAACGGCTATTTACTGGACACCTACTAGGTGGTAGGCCCTATGCCAGGAACAACCTTGCCCCTCGGGACTGTCCCTTCCACCGGGCAAAAATATTCACGACTGTGGCTTCTGGGCCCACACAACAGTCCTGTGTAGCAGGGAGGGCTGTGATGGAAAACACTTTTCCTTCTTTTTTTTTTTTAAATAACAAATCTCATTTGCTCAGTGCCTTGCAATTCTTTTTTATATTTTATTTATTTATTTGTCTTGGTTGTGACGCACTCTGTGGGACCTTCGTGGTGTCACGCGGGATCTTTTGTCATGGTGCACGGACTCTCTAGTTGTGTCGCTCACGCTCGAGAGTGTGCAGGCTCCGTAGTCGCAGCAGGCCATCACAGTTGCCCTGCAGCATGTGGGTCTTAGTTCCTGGACCAGGATCAAACCCATGTCCCCTGAATAGGAAGGCAGATTCTTAACCACTGGACCACCAGGGAAGTCTCTGGACAACACTTCCTGACAAATCAGAGCTTCAACAAGGTGCCGAGAGCTCTATAAAGGCACACCACAGAGCAGCCTTCACTCCCCCTGCTGCCCCCTGGCTTGAGAATGAAATCCTCTCGACCTCTTACCTGAGGGCAGATAAAATATGTAGATTTGCCCCCATTCTGTGGCTTCCAGTGGACTGGTGGGGAGGAGAATGATTCTTACTGTGAACACTTGGATTAGGAGCTCCAGCTCACTGGCAACCTTCTCCCTTAGCATGGAGCTACTTTTCAAAAAAAGGTATACCTCAAATTCATCGTAGAAATTGCTAAGCTTTCTAGTAAAAAGTCACTGGGAACATTTCCTACCTTTGTCAAGTGGTGGGAAGGTCTGAAAAGTTTGATGAGCAATGTTTCTTGGAAACAGCAAGCTGCAAGGTTTTAATCAGCCTTCACCAGCTGGCAGCTGGGTGCCCACTGGATCCAGTCTTTTTCTGCCTGTCTGGACTTCACAGGATGTGGAAAGAAGAGCTCAGAAATTCCTGATTTCTTCTTGGAAGAGCCAACCCTAAAAAAAGACTCAGGGCTTTTTGTTCTCAAGCTCTGATGATACTTCACGTCATCGCCAGGACCTGCTCAAAGGCCAGAGCATCATGGGACATATAAGCCTCACCACTCTGTACAAGGACACCATGTGCCTACCCAGAATGCACACGTCACAGGTCATGCAAACGTACACAGTGCACACATATCCTGCACGAGTACACACTATACCTACTTAGTCTGCTGTCTACTATATACAACAGGCATGCTGTACATACCCCACACACTGCTGACTCGGAACACAAGCCATGTCCATGCTCTACAGGCATACCTGCTGCAGAGCACACACTAAGTACACACACATGATCATGCCACACTTAGGCTACACAAATATGCCCTGTGCATCAACATGCGTTATACACATACAATACATTCACAAACACGCACAACATTCACCAACTCATACATATATACACACTCACAGATACCCATGCATCTCACAAACATTCTATCTTCTAATTAAAGTTCTCAAGATCCAATGAAACTCATTTATGTAACTCATCAACTTCTTTTGGACTCTCCTTTTCTTTCTTTACAATTTTTATGGATTTTTTTTTCTGTTTCAGCAAAAAAGCAACAAAGCAACAACAAAACTTTCCTTCTTATTAGCTATAAATAAATGCAGCTGGACATACATTTTTCAAAATGCCAAAAAAACAAATGGACCAAGAACTCAGATGTGGGTGTGTTTACCCTCCCTCTTCTTCCTCATGAAACTGTGGCTCTTCCTGTGTTTATACCAGGCCAAGAGACGGATGCTTGGCAACACCTGCTCCCCATCTAGATGTTTGGCCCTGGAGAATACACAGATTTGTCACAAGGACAGGAGCACCTCTTTTCACAGAAGGTTGGTCCACCCCCTCACCCCCTGCCTGCTTTTAGAATGTATGAAGACTGGAGGTAGAAGGCATGGGTACCACGCCCCCCACCCCCAATCAGGAGGCCACATCAGACATCACTAACAGATCACAGCATCTGTTCCTCCCAGCCTGGACTTGGTGGCACAGTCCTCCACTAAGCTTTACCGGTTAGTCAGGGCTGGCAGGTTACCTGGGAATCATTTGAGATGCCACGGATTCCAACCCCTTTGATTTATGGGTGAGGAAAATGAGGCCCAAAGAGGCAGAGTGACTCATGTGAGGTCGCACAGCACCATTCAATCTGCTCAGCTCTGTGCTCCACAAGTATGGCTGGTGGAGGGGCAGGGCCCTTCCCAGGGGCTGAAGGAGATGGGCCAGAGGGAGGTGAGGCCAGGCTGGGTCTCCCTGGATGCACTGAGCCCCTGTTTCCTTGATCTAAGCCCTGTCCACCCCTCGCTGGTAGAAGCTGAGTGTCGCTGCTCTCTCAGATACAGTGCCCTTGGCCCTGCATCCCCGGGCCTCTGGCCTGCAAGGTCCAGGTGGGAAGTAGAGGGCCTTCTAGGGTTCATGGATGTCATTCCCCTGAAGTGCTCTTCTGTCCTCCCTGAGGCCTTCTTGACTCAGGCTCACCTGAGTATTTCTCAGAAATACCAGGCTCGCCTAGTATTTCTCCCCAGAATTGCCACACCTCACAACAGACATTTGTCCATACACTGACACCTACCAACTTTTATCTGGGCACCAGATATGATCCCTCCAAGGAATCAGAAGTGCCCCAACTGATGGCCATTCCTCTGCCCTTCCCACCTTCCCCGGGTTCCCGCCCACCCTTTAATACCCGTCACAGGAGTCACCCTGCCTTTCCCAAAGGACACATGTGCCTTGCTCAAAATCACCAAAACTGCGTTTCTGGGCTTTTCTCACAACCCTGGTCAGGTTGCTCACTGTTGCCATGAGAGTGAGTGAATGTTGTCTGGGTTCCAGCCCCTCAGTGCAGTGGGCCTGGGACTCGTGATAACTACAGAGTTCCTCTCCAGGGGGCAGCCTGTCCCTCCTGAGGCCACAACCAGACAACCAGGACCAGCATGGGAACTTCTGCTCATCCTACTGAAAGCTCCCTGGCCAGGCCCCAGACCCCAGAACACTTTAGATGCTGGTGGGGCACCATGGGGCACCCTTGCCCTCCACGGGCTCCCAGGCAAACCCACTCCCTGGACTAGGCCCCAGGCTGAACACAGGAGGGCTCCCGTGGACTGGCTGCCCAGCTTCCAGACACTTCCTTTCAGGGCAGTCGGTCTCTTAGGGCAACAGCTGTGGCAGGCAGCACGGATGGGGACACTGGAGGGGTGGCTTCTCCTCCTGGGAGGCCCTGTGATGGGGCCAGCTGGACACAGCACCCCCACCTGTGCTGCCGTTCCAGCCTGGGGTGGGCACTGAGGCTGCCAGGGACATTCTTTCCCTGGGGGTGGGATACAGCTGCTTTGAGAGCAGCGGGGTGATGGGGGAGGGTGGGAGAGGCTAAGGGAGTGTGAGCCTCAACATTTGAGTCACATCACACCCAGACAGACAGATACTGACCCAGAGAGACAGATGTGCCATCGTGGGTGCTCATCACACACCCACACAGATACCCCAACCCAAGTACAATCCATACACGAAATGGCCACCTCCACCAGGAGTTTGGGCAGAAGCAGCACTGGGAGAGGCTGAAATGATTTCCAACAATGAAGGAAGAAAACGCAGTAACCAAAGGCAGAACAGGAAAAACTCTGCCCTTATCAGGGTGAAAACCCCAGATCCTATTGATTCCAGCCCAGCTCAGACCCAGGGCTTTAAGGACTGTCTGTATCTTCTCTAGACCCCAGAGCCCACAGCCCAGAGCTCACCCTGGTCAGCCTCAACAACAGCCCCATGACGCACATGGTGGAAAAATGTTGGATGGGGACCCAGGGGCTCTAGGTCCCCAGCCTCAGCCAGGACCAGCTGGGCGACCTTGGCTGAGTTCCTTGACTTTTCAGCTCCCTGGTTTCTGAACAAAGAGCAGCTCCACTGTCCTTTCAGCTTGGAAATTTTGTTAAATGGGGATGGGGCAGGGTGAGACAAGGGGACAGTGAGGGAGTGGAAGCTTTAAAGGGGACCCTCTATCAAATGTGGGAATATGGAGCATTTCAGAGGTTGCCCTTTGAAATCTTCCTAAAGGAGAGGCCAGGTGCTCCCTCCACTGGGCTAAGAGGCTGTTTCCTGAGGCAAACCTTCCCCACCCTCATGGACAAGTCAGGGTTGGTGAGACCGTGGTGGATCCCCTTTCCTGGACCAGGCTTCCCAGGGCCCTGAGTGTGGTTCAGGCTCTGTGCTTAGGTTCCAGAGACACTCCTGGCATTCTCGACTCTAAAAGAGGCTTGTGTGTGTGTGTGTGTGTGTGTGTGTGCATGTGCACTCTGTCGTGTCTGGCTCTTTGAGACCCCGTGGACTACATGGACTAGCCCACCAGGCTACAGTCTGTTCACGGGATTTTTCAGGCAAAAATACTGAAGTGGGTTGCCATTTCCTTCTCCAGGGCATCTTCCTGAACCAGGGATCAAACTTGTGTCTCTTGCATCTCCCGCTTTGGCAGTTAGGTTCGTTACCAGCTGAGCCATTGGGGGACGTTCTTACAGGAGCCTTGGCCTCAGTGAAACACTTGACGGGCACTGTCCTCTCTCTTGGGACCCGGCCATATTCGAACAAGGCTCAGCCACACAGGTGGAATCATTGCAGAGGCAGGACCAGGGTGGGGGCAGCCAAGTGACAGGGTGGCCACCATTCCCACGCCCCAGGGAGCGGTGAGCTCCCACCCTCAGGGAGAGTCTGTGTTTCTAGCCTGAGGGGCCCGATGCTTCAGTGTGGGAAATGATAATAGAATAACAATGTCCCAGGAGCAGCCTGTGGCTGTCTGTCTGCTGTTGTTTTGTTTTCTGAGTGTTTTTTCCACCTAGGCTCTCACTACACTACTTACTTTATGAACATGACCTCTAAACATTAGAGCAACCCTGTGTTAGAGACATTGTCTTCATCAATGCTTTAAAAACAAACTCATCAAGGTGCGTAAACGTTAACCCCCACGCGTGAGGCCACACAGTAAGTCAGGTGCTGGAGCCCGGGACCACCTCACCTGACAGTCTGTTCTGTGCTTCCTTCACCCCAGCGATGACAATTCTGCATTAGAGGTGTCAGAGTTCTTCGGCGATTTATCAGTGTCTGCAGTCATTTGCTCCCTTGCTCCTGCCAGCCACCTAGCATGACGGGCATTATTTTCCCCATTTTACAAGTGATGAAACTGAGACTCAGAAGGACAAGTGATCATCCCAAGGTCGCCCTTCCTGGAAGTGGCAGAATCAGGACTAGGCCCCAACCTGAATTTCAAGTCACACGTGTCTTCCTGCTGCCACGATTCGCACGCACAGAAGAGAGAACCAGGAGTCTTCCCGGCAGAACTGGTGGAAGACGAGGAAGGAAAGAAGGAGGAGGAAGGAGGAGAGATAAGAAAGGAAAGGAAAAAAACACTCCAAATCTCTTTATCTGCTTCCATTTTATATAATTTATAGATATTCCTGCTGTGCCCACCAGACACAGGATATGTTTTCAGTCCTTCAAAATGTGGTACTGACTGCTATAAAATTCGAGTTTCCTCATCAACGTAAAATTTTTTTTTAATTTTTTTAAATTATGAAAGTATTACAACATATTTACAGAAAATACATAACAAAGTTACATATAGTTCCACTGTATTATTCCACTATTATATATTATTCCACAATTATTCTTTAAGAGAATACATTAAGATTTTTAGTTGGAATTTCAACATCAAACTCCCAAAAATTAATAGAATGAATATACAGAAAGGTAGAAGGATATAGTAGACCTAAAAAGTACCATGAACCAGTTCAACGTTAAGATTTATAATTAAGATTATACAGTTTTCACACAACAGCAGGATACAGATTCTATTCAAGTTCCCATAGACTATAAACTAGGAGACACTGGAACATAGCCAGGGACATAAAACAAGGCAAAAATTTCATGGTCTAAAGGTATTGAAATCACACAGTCTGTTCTCCTATCACTGTGGAAATATGTTAGAAACCTGATATGTTAGAAATCATATTAAAAGATATTTCAAAATAACCCACATATTTTCAGGTGCATTGTGACATTTACCAAGCACAATCTTTGACTTATGTGTTGAAAGCCTCAAGAAAGTTAGAAGTCTGAAAAAACACAGAAGGTGACTGCAGAGATCATTGCATTGAAATGAAACATTAATTTCAAAGATACTTTAAAAACCCCGTATGTGGAAATTAAATGTCCACTTTAAAATGGAGAGTGTATCTAAGAAGCCATAACCAGGAAAACTAAAAAATATTTGTAACAGAATAAAAATGAAAGGAGAATTTATCAGAATTTGTTGTTTGCAGCTGAAGTTGCTCAATGCAACTAAATACAATGTGGAATCTTGAATAAGGTATGAAAACAAATAATGGACACGTGAAATTTGAAAGAAATCTGTACTTTACTTAATAATAAACACATGTGAATTATGTATCACATAATTATCATAATTAACATGTGATACATGTTAATTTCTTGCTTTTTTAACAGCATAGTATTTCTTTATATTCTCAGAAATTTCATGCCTCATTCAATTTTTTAATTGTTATTTCTTATGCCTATACAATGCTTTCTATGCAGTTTGTTTTCTTTTTTATTTTACTTTATTTATTTTAATTGGAGGATAATTACTTTACAATATTGTGATGGTTTTTGCCATTCATCAACATGAATAGGCGCCCCCATTCATGTGTCCCCGCCCGCCCTTCCTGAACCCTCTCCCATTTCCCTCCCCACCCTAACCCTCTAGGTTGGCCCAGAGCACCAGCTTTGAGTGCCCTGCTTCATGCATGGAACTTGCTTTGGTCATCTATTTTACATATGGTAATATTTATGTTTTAATGCTATTCTCTCAAATCATCACACGCTCACCTTCTCCCATTGAGTCCAAAAGTCTGCTCTTTATGTCTGTGTCCCTTTTGCTGTCTGCATGTAGAATCGTTGGTACCATCTTTTTAAGTTCCATATATATGTGTTAACATACAGGATTTGTCTTTCTCTTTCTGAATTATTTCACTCTGTACAATAGGTTCCAGGTTCATCCATCTCATTAGAACTGACTCAAATGCGTTCCTTTTTATAATTGAGTAATATTCTATTGTGTATATGTACCACAACTTCTTTATCCATTCATCTGCCGATGAACATCTAGGTTGCTTCCATGTCCTAGCTATTGTAAAAAATGCTGCAGTGAACATTGAGGTACATGTGTCTCTTTCAATTCTGGTTTCCTCAGAGTATATGCCCAGCAGTGGGATTACTGGGTCGTATGGCAGTTCTATTCCCAATTTTTTAACTTCCTATGCATTTTGGATCCTTTCCAAAAACCATTATTCAGTTTCTCCACATCTAATGTTAATTTAAAATGAGATGCCCTAGACTTCCACCAAAGAAGAGTTTATGAGTAATGCCCCCAAACGTCCACAGAATTTTGCAACCTGCTTTATGTATTTAATATATTTAATATTTAATATAATTAACATAATTCCAGATTAATCAACATTCTTTTCTCTTCTTTTGCTTAAACACTGTTCTAAATTTCAATATAAGTAAATGTTAGATACAACAAAATGCAAAGATAGGGACCTCCCTGGCAGTCCAGTGGTTAAGACTCCACATTTCCCCTGCAGGGGATGCAGGTTTGATCCTTATTTGGGGAACGAAGATCCCACATGCCACACAGCACGGCCAAAAATAAAAAAAAGATTGAAAATGCAAAGTTATTTGATTTGATAAAATATTTTACATATATATCATTCATTTAACCACAACCGAGATCAAGATAAGGAATATTTCCAACAGCCCAGAAGGTTTCCTCATCTCTTTCCTGGTCAATACCTCTCTGTCCCCATAGGCAACGCTTCTGATCTCTATCACTGTAGATAGTTTTGCCTGTTTGGGATTTGCATCTAAATGGGTTCACACAGTATATATACTCTTCTGTGTTTTTCAACATCCTCTTTTTTGAGATTCATCCATGTGGTTACATGAATCTGTAGTTTATTCTTATTCATCGCTGTGCCAATTCTCAGCTTATAAGTATACCACAGTATGTTTATGCCCTTTTCTGCTGACATATATTTAGAAATGCAGATGAAAACCACAAAGCAACACCTTTACATATTCCTAGAAAAGCCAACGTGAGACAGGCTGATGATGCTGGGTGCTGGTGAAGACGGGGGCCGCTAGTGGTGGCTGGGTTGGTTGGAACAGTTACTGGTTAGCACCATCAAGTTGCACACACATCTATCCTCTGACCCAGAAATTCCATCTTGGGTACATACCCAATGAAAGGCAGGCTTATGCTTGCCAAAAGACATGAACCAGAGTGCTCATGGCAGCTTTATTGATAATCCATCAGTGTAACTGGCTGCCAAGTTCTCCACCATGTGCACGTACCAACCTCATGGCCCCGTATCAACTCTAAACCAGGCAGAGATAAGCGTCCTGATACATACACCTTGTGTGAACTTATAATTATTTCCTTAGGATCGACTCCTAGAAATGAATTTCTGAGTCAGAAGGTATGTACATCTTTTGGGGCTGAAGACCCACATGCTAAGCTGTCCCCAGAGAGGGTGCATCCTCTCCCCTTTGCACTGATCGTGTGTGCCCTTGGCTGAGAGGCTTTCACAAACCCCACAGTTCCTCCCTGTTTGAACGTGCCTAGCCCCATCCCCAAAGCCCACAATGCCAAGGCTTTTCTGGCTCCTGACGGTGAAAGGAAGGAAGGTTTAGGATAAACATGCCGAAAGCACAATGGTCACAGACCTCAGGGCCAGGTGCTGGGGCCCCGGGGCCACCACTCTTTTTCCACCTGCTATGGCCAGAGTGTTCGCTGACCTCCCCCAGGCCGAGCACAGGAAGCATGGCGGCAGCACAGTGGGGCCAGCTGCACTGGCTCAGGAGTGCTGATGCAGGCCCCCCGACATGAGAACATCAGCGGGTGAGCGAAACCTCGAGCGCTTCCTCCTCCTCAGCCCTTCCTCTGGGCATTGGTCTCTCTCTGAACCTCTTACAGATTTCCCTTCCCCAATCCCTAAAGGATGCCCTGATGTTCAGGCGGGCAGCTGCATGCAGGGGCGTGGGGGAGGAGCTCAGGATGACCTGAGCGTCAAAGGCCTGTCCTCTTTGAGATCAGGGCCAGTCTATCTGACATGACGTGACTAGCCCTGAGAAGTCCCCAGTGACAGACAGTGCCTGAAAGGCCCACCTTGTCCTTCTGCCTTTGTGTCTGAAGCTGTCCACCTGCCCATTCACGAGGGAGCCGCCGAGTCAGCAGGACAGAGGGAAGTTAGGAGACCTCTTCCTCCTGGGGGAAAGGGGAAGGAAGCTGAAAGGAAGACTGCTTCCCCAAACTCATAATTCAGCTGCCAGCTGTGCGGGCCAGGCCAGCTGTTTCAGCCATTCCAACCCTGTTAAGCCCTCTCTCCCCGCCACAGGAAGAGCCAGTACTCAATTTCCCCTGGTTCTTTCCTGAGGAGTGTCGGGCTTCTGCCAACGCCCCTCGCCACCACCCGCACCGGGCAGAAGGGACTGGGTGTCTGCAGGAGACTGGGAGCTAGTCTGGCAGAGGCCCTCGGTTCCCTGGGACACTGAAGCCTAGAGAAGAACTATCTGTTCTCAGTCACCACATCAAGAAGACAGGACTAATAATAGGCCAGGCTCAGGGTGGAGGCCGAGGGAAGGGAAGAGACAGGCTGAGCAGCCCTCATCCTGGCCTTGCTCCTCTGCTTCGACTAGAGCCCCCAGCTCAGGTTCCCATTTCCCCTACATCCTCTGTCTGCTCTTAGTCCCGCAGCTGAGGACAGCTTCATCCTTGCCCCAAACCCATACGCATCTGGAGATAGGAGTCCTCAGAGTTCTATAGACACACCTGAGCCTCAGGTTAGGGTCCTAGAAGCAAAGCCTGAAATGACAATCCCTGTGAAAATAGTTAACTGGGAGAGCACTCCTGGGGACAGGGCTGTGAGGGAAGCAGGCTGGGGCAGGGATCAGTAAAGCAAAGATGTGGCCTCCAGCTCCAGCTTGATCCTGTGGAGCCCCAGAGATGACATAGCACTACGCTGGCCCAGCCCATGATGCCCTGGGTCAGTGGTTGGCTGTAGGTGGGGAACTGGTGTGTGGGTTCCTGGGAGACGGCAGCCAAGAAAATGTTGCAGAGAAGCGGGTGCAGTGAACCTTAGCTGCCAAGTCTTACAGCAGCTGGTAAAGGGACCTGTGTGAGGCACCCACAGCAGCCGCCATACTCATCTCACTCCAGGCGGGGAGCCCCCAGGCAGCCAGCAACACGCCAGCCTGTAGGCTCCCCTCAGCTAACTCTCCACAGCACTGCCTCGGGGGTGCAAAGGCCCTGTGTCCAGAGGAGCACGGGGGCCCCAGGAACAGGTGACAGAAGAGCAGCAGAGCCAGGCCCTTACTTCTGGGGCAGGAGCCCCTCGCTGGGGGTCAGAGACCTGTGCCTGCCCCAGGAATCTCCTGCTGGCTGTGGCACATGCATAAGTGGGTGTTTGGGGAGAGAAGACCCACAAGTGTCATGGAGTCTCAAAGGCAAGGAAGCCAAGTGTAATCATTGTCATCACCTGGTGGTACCCACAGACACGTCACTGGCCAGGTGGGTCTGACAGGGACTCGGGGCTCAGGAAATGCCTGGAGAACTCAAGACAGGTTCTGTACAGCCATGCACCCTGGCTTCTCCTCCTGGCCTCAGCAGGGGTGCTGGGCTGGAGTCAGGAGGAGGAGGCACTTCCTCCCTTCACCGTGGTGTGGGGCTGGGTCAGAATCCTAGGGCTGAACCCTACGAGCTGCCAGAAAACAGCAGCCAGACCAGGCCACCGTGTACCCTGGCAACCTCTCTATGTGTACTAGAAAGGCACCCTCAAGAAGAGAGACAAATTTCGAAAACACCCCCAGTGAATGTCAGTGAACTTCAGAGAAGGCCTCTTCTGCAGGGCCAGCCCGGGCCCTCCCCATGGCTGCATGACTCGCCAGGCTCTTTCCCACCTCAACCCGTCAGCACTAGGGGACAAGCCCACCATGCTTCTTGGGCCCCCAGAAACTGAGACCTGTTTCCAGAGTGAGAGAGGGAGCAGGGAAACCTCGGGGTGCATGCCATGGGCTTTGAAATCTGAACTAGGGCAGAGTTGGGGCAGCATCTTAATGAAGCTGAAGGCCCACAGATTCTGGGCCTTGAGCCAGCTGCACGGCAGACCTTCAAGGGGGAATCCCGGCTCTGCCAGACTGGTGGGGCTGCTAAAGTCAGGGCCAGGGAGCATGTGACGGCAGCCCAGCTACCATGGCCTTGGATGTGCCCCGAAGGCAGCAGAGGCTGAGGGACATGAGGGGTCCTGGGAGGCAACGAGCCTGAGCCTCCATTCAAGGCCATAACATCCACGGAGCCCTGCCTGGAGCTGGTGGCATCTAGACATGTGATTGGGGGAGGGAGCCCTCTCTCTAACAACAGCCTGCCTGTGGGGGCTGGGAGGGGTAGCCATGAGGGGTCCTCCACCAAGTCCGATTCCATGAACCTCAATCCTTCAATCCTGTGTGTTCCTAAGAATCACCTGAGCTTTAAAGCAATGCAATCTCTGGGCCGCACCAGGTTTGCATAATTCTGGAGTAAGGTCACATTTCACTTATTCATTTACGTTTAGGCTTAAGGTTATTCTGCTGTGCCACCAGCCAGCTAGTGAATGCCCTGATCATTCACTCCAAGAGAGGCTTATCTTTCCAGAAAGGGCTCTGAGACCAATGAGATTTGGGAAATGGCTTCTACTTCTAGCTCCTTTTGGTGATTCACAGGTTGTTGTTCTTCAGTCACTCAGTCGCTCAGTCATGTCCGACTCTTTGCGGTCCCATGGACTGCAGCATGACAGGCTTCCCTGCCCTTCACTGCCTCCAAGAGTTTGCTTCAACTCATGTCCATTGAGTCGATGATGACATCCAACCATCTCATTCTTTGTCACCTCGTTCTCCTCTTGCCCTCAATCTTTCCCATCAACAGAGTCTTTCCCAATGATTCACAGTGCACATTTCAAAGAACTTCCTGAGCAAAAAAAGTCTTTCTTCTGGAAACTTGTTGTTGTTCTTGGTGATGGTAGTGTGTGTGTGTGTGTGTGTACATGCGTGTGCACAGTGCAATGCTATCCCTGTTTTATAAATGGGACTCCTAGAGATTAGGACATTTGCCTGATGTGGTCCCCACATCAGGGGCAGAGTGCTGATTCAGACACAGGTCTCCTTCCACTTTGCACATCATCCCCACTCAATGCTCCTAAACCCCCCTAGAAATGGCACTCTCAGCAACGCCCCCTGAGAGTCAGGTGGCCCCAGATGGGCAAGATACTCACTCAGCTCCCTCTGCAGCTGGACTGCTGTCTCTCCCTGCAGTCTGGCCCGGTCTGTTTCCTGTCCAGCCCCTCACATATGGCAGAGCCCGTGCTGTCCTCCCTGCGGGGGTGCTAGTGCCTTCCCTGTGCCCAGACCCTCTCGGTCTGGTTTGGTGCAGGCTCGCAATCCTCCCAGCAATCTGGCTCCCCTGCAGGTAGGAAGGAAGGTGGACAGTTTTCCAGTTCTGTTTTTGCAAGTTCACATCATCAAAATGGGCTTCCCCACACTAAAAGGTGGGTCATTCTTCCAGGTGCGATGGTGGAATGGAAGGCACCAGGGAGCACTTGATGGAGAGTTGCTGGAGGTTACGTGATCACCTTTCAGGAGAGCTTTAGGCCCCGCAAGCTCCAATACGCAGGCTGCTCCCTGCTCCTAAGGCTAGGGCAAGGGCTCCCCCCTCCAAAGGAATTTCAAAGAAATTTTCCTACTCCCCAGGTCACTGCATTCCTTCATCAAAAGGAGGCTCCTTGAGATGGTGAAACCTGAGTCCTGGGGTGCAGGCTGGACCAGAAGCACGTCTGAGTTCTCGAAGATGTATGTGGGAAAGTCTCTTAGAGTTTGTTCATTTTTCTCTGGCTACATCTAATTAAGATGAAACCTTAGCTTCCTCGGGAGTCTGCTGCATCCATCAGGCAGGTCCTGAGAGGGGCTGTGAAAACTCTGGCTTCCCTGCGGCAAGACTCACTGAAAATGTGTCCCATTCTCTCTGGACTCTTATTTCAGCAACAAATCAATGTCTTCCCGTGAGATGTGTGGATGATAAACTGTTTCCCAGAGAAGTTTATGAACTAAAAATCCACCCCGTCATACACCACTCCCCACAGTGGGGGACTCTACATGCATCTAACAACTCTTTTTATTCCCAATGACCCTGCCCAAAGCAAGTAAGATAGGCAGTCAGAATCAGAGATGCACAGAAGAGACCAGAAGGCCAAGGGCCATGACAGTGAGCAAGACACAGGCAGAGCAATAACTCATCCTCCAGAGAGACAGATTGGTGGCACCTGGGAAGTCAGCTTGGGGACCCAAGTGGCTAAACAAAATGACAGATCCTCCGAGGTAGGCCCAGCTGGCCAGCACCCCAGCACCCAGGGGGGCTGGCACCATGACTTGACAGAGTAACTATGCACATGCAGGTGCTTTTCTATGTACTTTACGTTTGTTTAATCTCCCCAACAACTGTTCCCCATGCCCAACAATATCCCCATTTTAGAGATAAAGTAACTCAGGCACAGGGAGAGTAGGTAACTTGCCTAGAGTCATACAATCAGTATGTTGTAGGGTCAGATTTGAATCCCAACAGTCTGGCTTTGGGCTACCCTGGTGACTCAGACAGTTAAAAAATCTGTCTGTCTGCAACTCTGGAGACCCAGGTTTGATCCCTGGATTGGGAAGATTGCCCTGAAGGAGGCCATGGTAACCCACTCCAGTATTCTCTCCTGGAGAATCCCCATGGACAGAGGAGCCTGGTGGGCTACAGTCCACGGGGTCGCAAAGAGTCAGACAAGACTGAGTGACTAACACACACACACACACACACACAGTCTGGCTTCAGAATCTATGCACTAAACCAGCACACCACAGCTGACAGTCTGATACATGTGTCACAATGAATAAACCAATATCAATGTATTATGGCAAGCATTATTATTATAGTGTAAGTCCATACTTCCTGCAGATATCCTTAGTTTTTTGCCTAATGTCCTCTTTCTTTTCTGGGTACCACATTATACTTCATTGTCACGTCTCTTTAGGTCCATCTTGGCTGTGACCATTTCTCAGACGTACCTTGTTTTTGATCATCTTGACAGTTTTGAGGAGTATTGGTCAGGAATTGTGTGGACTATTGCTCCAGAGAGATCCGTCTGGTGCTTTTTCTCATAGTTAGACTGGAATCCCGGGTTCGGGAAGGAAGACCACAGAGGTAAAGCTGTTGTCGTCGCATCACAGCAAGGGTACATGCTACCAACATGACTTATCACTGTTGATGCTGACCTTGACCACCTGGCTGAGGTTTCTCCAGTATCAAGTTACTCTTTTGTCCCCTTTCCACACTGCACTATTTGGAAGGAAGTCATTATGTATAGCCCGCATTTAAGGAGTGGGGAGCCAGGCTCCTCCT
This sequence comes from Bos taurus, assembly GCF_002263795.3. Lineage (NCBI taxonomy): Eukaryota > Metazoa > Chordata > Mammalia > Artiodactyla > Bovidae > Bos > Bos taurus. Next base: position 25,351,763 of record NC_037338.1, read on the forward strand.
TGAGAGGAACGTGTCTGCATAAATCACTGGGAATTTTTCTGCACTGGAGTTTGTCTCTCCTCCCCCATTTATTTGTTTTATTTAATAACGTAGTTAAATATGACATTAATTGATAAATTATTTATTTATTTAAGTACAGGCTCATGAATATTCATTTTACACTTTGGGTAATAATCCAATACAACTGTAATTATTTTCTTGCTCAGGTTGTTCCAGCTTTGATCACTGGAGCTCTTTCAGTTGGCCCGTGTATCTCTTTGGCATACTCCCATCTATTTTTTTAGGCACTTTTTTGCTTTCCGGCACTACATGATGCTCCAGCTTCATCTTGTGTATTTCCTGCCTCCTGTCCTAGAAGCAGCCATCTTTCCATGGAGCCCTAGTTCTTTTTATTGGAAAGTAGTGTTAGAAATGAAGGTCTGAGTGGGGTATCACTGCTTCTAGGCCCTCTCAGCTGATACAACAATAAAATATGTATGTATACTGACCTGTGTGTCTATCAAACTAACCAAATAAACACAAATCTATAAACGTTCCTATATGTAACCTTCTATATCTATATTAAGGTAAACCTGAGTTCATGTTGATATCTACAACTTTAACCCATTATCACAAGGATCACACCAGCCTTCTCCCTTTGCTTGTCTGTAACTTCCACTTCCCACTCCCAAAGAGAGAAACCTGGAGGTCACCATCCACCATCCATTTGGTTGGTGGTTCAGTTCCAATATACATGTATGGAGGTTTCAGAATTGTTAGTCCATACCAAACAGGAAACCCCTTCATCGAGTAGCGTACAGTGCTCATAGTTTCTTTTGCCTTTAGTCTTACAGACTATGCATTCCAAACTTTATTTAAATTGAAACCTTTCCCCCCAACCCACTTCAGTGAGGCTGTTTCATACATCTGTAATACAGATAAGTTTGTCATAGTCTGTATTCCATCCTGGGATCTCCAGGCCTCCTAAATGATTTTTCTAAATGTGCATACATCCAGATTTAAGCTTTACAAGTGGCTCAGTGGTAAAGAATCTGCCTGCCAATGTAGGAGATACAGTACTCGGGTTTGATCCCTGGGTGGGGAAGATGCCCTGGAGGAGGAAATGGCAACCTACTTCAGTGTTCTTGCCTGGAAAATCCCAGGGACGGGGGAGCCTGGTAGGCTGCCGTCTCTGGGGTCACACAGAGTCGGACACGACTGAAGCGACTTAGCTTAGCAGCAGCTGTAAAATTTTATGGGTTTCAACAAACACAATGTCATGTACCTATCATTAAAAGATGCAGAACAATTTCACTCTTAAAAAAAAAAAAAAAAAAAAAACCTTCATGCATGCCTGCATGCCCACTGAGTCGTGTCTGACTCGTTATGACTTCACAGACTGTAGCCCACCAACCCTGGGCTTCACTTATTCAACCTCTTCCCCATCCTCAAGAAGCCTTCAATTTTAGAGCATATTTAAATGCTTTTTAGAAGTTCTTCTTATGCACGTTACCTATTTAATCTGCAAAAGTGGTTGAAAAGAGCAGAAGCATCATTCCTACTTCATGGAGAGGAGATGGAGGCTCAGAAGCAGTAATGAGCTTGCCTTTGGCTACATGGCTGGTGTGTGCACACCCGAGTGATCCTGCTGCTTTATTCCTACTCTACTAAGGTCAAGAGTGGCTCCCAGACCCTAGAGATGGAGGCAGGAAGGGATTTCAGGCAGGCAGGAGACCAGGCCATAAGTGAAAACAAGCTGTGCATGGACAGGGACACCCAAGCTATGATCTTGGTTCTGCCACCTGTTCACCGGGTGTGCGTGTATGCTTGCTAAGTCACTTCAGTCGTGTCCAACTCTTTGCAACCCCATGGACTGCAGCCTGCCAGGCTCCTCTGTTCATGGGATTTCCCAGGGAAGAATACTGGAGAGGGTTGCCATTTCCTCCTCTATCTTCCATCTTCCTCCTCCATCTTCCCAACTCAGGGACTGAATCCCAGTCTCATACGCCTCCTGCACTGGCATGTGGGTTCTTTACCACTAGTGCCACCTGAGGAAGCCCATTCACCGGGTCAGCTCAGTTCAGTCGCTCAGTCGTGCCTGACTCTTTGCGACCCCCTGGACTGCAGCATACCAGGCTTCCCTGTCCATCACCAACTCTCAGAACTCAAACTCATGTCTATCAGGACAGTGATGCCTTCCAACCATCTCATCCTCTGTCATCCCCTTCTTCTCCCTTCAATCTTTACCAGTATCAGGGTCTTTTCCAATGAGTCAGTTCTTTGCATCAGGTGGCCAAAGTATTGGAGCTTCAGCTTCAGTATCAGTCCTTCCAATGAATAATCAGGACTGATTTCCTTTAGGATGGACTGGTTGGATCTCTACAGTCCAAGGGACTCTCAAGAGTCTTCAACACTACAGTTCAAAACCATCAATTCTTTGGCGCTCAGCTTTCTTTATGGTCCAACTCTCACATGCATACATGACTACTGGAAAAATCATAGCTTTGACTAGATGGACCTTTGTCAGCCCCCGGAGGAGGCCATTGCAACCCACTCCAGTATTCTTGCCTGGAGAATCCCCATGGACAGAGGAACCTGGTGGGCTACAGTCCATGGGACCACAAAGAGTTGGACACGACCAAGCGACTAAGCACAGCACAGCACAGTACAGCACCTTCGTCAGTAAAGTGATGTCTCTGCATTTTAATATGCTATCTAGGTTGGTCATAGTTTTTCTTCCAAGGAACAAAGGTCTTTTAATTTCATGGCTGCAGTCACCACCTGCAGTGATTTTGGAGCCCAAGAAAATAGTCTGTCACTGTTTCCATTGTTTCCCTATCTATTTGCCATGAAATGATGGGACCGGATGCCATGATCTTAGTTTTCTGAATGTTGAGTTTTAAGCCAGGTTTTTCACACTCCTCTTTCACTTTCATCAAGAGGCTCTTCAGTTCCTCTTTGCTTTCTGCCATAAGGGTGGTGTCATCTGCATATCTGAGGTTATTGATATTTCTCCCAGCAATCTTGATTCCAGCTTGTGCTTCCATCCAGCCCAGTGTTTCTTATGATGTACTCTGCATATAAGTTAAATAAGCAAGGTGACAATATACAGCCTTGATGTACTCTTTTCCCGATTTGGAACCAGTCTGTTGTTCCCTGTCCAGTTCTAACTGTTGCTTTTTGACATGCATACAGATTTCTCAGGAGGCAGGTAAGGTGGTCTGATATTCCCATCTCTTTCAGAATTTTCCACAGTTTGTTGTAATCCACACAGTAAAAGGCTTTAGCATAATCAATGAAGCAGAAGTAGATGTTTTTCTGTAATTCTCTTGCTTTTTCGGTGGTCCAACGGATGTTGGCAATTTGATCTCTGGTTCCTCTGCCTTTTCTAAATCCAGCTTGAACATCTGGAAGTTCTCGGTTCACATACTGTTGAAACCTAGCTTGGAGAATTTTGAGCATTATTTGCTAGTGTGTGAGTGCAATTGTGAGGTAGTTTGAACAATCTTTGGCATTGCCTTTCTTTGGGATTGGAATGAAAACTGACCTTTTCCAGTCCCGTGGCCACTGCTGAGTTTTCCAAATTTGCAGGCATATTAAGTGCAGAACTTTCACAGCATCATCTTTCAGGATTTGAAATAGCTCAGCTGGAATTCCATTACTTCCACTAGCTTTGTTCGTAGTGATGCCCCCTAAGGCCCACTTGACTTTGCACTCCAGGATGTCTGGCTCTAGGTGAGTGATCACACTATCGAAGTTATATGGGTCATGAAGAACTTTTTTGTATGGTTCCTCTGTGTATTCTTGCCACCTCTTCTTAATATCTTCTGCATCTGGTTAGGTCCATACCATTTCTGTCCTTTATTGAGCCCATCTTTGCATGAAATGTTCCCTTGGTATCTCTAATTTTCTTGAAGAGATCTCTAGTCTTTCCCATTCTATTGTTTTCCTCTGTTTCTTTGCATTGATCACTGAGGAAGGTGTTCTTATCTCTCCTTTCTATTATTTGGAACTCTGCATTCAGATGCTTATATCTTTCCCTTTCTCCTTTGCCTTTCACTTCTCTTATTTTATCAGCTATTTGAAAGGCCTCCTCAGACAACCATTTTGCCTTTTTGCATTTCTTCTTCTTGGGGATGATTTTGATCCCTGCCTCCTGTACAGTGTTACAAACCTCTGCCCATAGTTCTTCAGGCACTCTATCAGATCTAATCCCTTGAATCCATTTGTCACTTTCACTGTATAATCGTAAGGGTTTGAGTCACATCATACCTGAATGGTCTAGTGGTTTTCCCTACTCTCTTCAATTTAAGTCTGAATTTGGTAATAAGGAGTTCATGATCTGAGCCACAGTCAGCTCCTAGTCTTGTTTTTGCTGACTGACTACACCAGATGGTGTTGACTAAATTGCTTTCCCTGACTGGGAAGTTTACAGAAGTTTCTTCTTCTCTAAAGTCGTGAGGGGTGTGGTGATCCCTGGGTCCTATTAGAGTTTAGCAAGCTATGCCTGGCCTCAGCACGGAGCCAAGCACAGTCAGCAGGGAGGGCAGTCAGGAGAGGCAGCTGAGAAGCAAAGCTGCAGTCAACCATGGAGAAGCAGCGGTGGGCCGCACTGTGGTCAGCAGAGTGTCCCCAGAATGGCAGCTCCCACCCTGCTCTTTCCCCAGCAAGCTCTCCAGGCAAACTGCACTAGCTTCTGTATCCCATTCCATGGTTTACGGCAGTGTTTTTCAAACTGTAGTTCAGGACCCAATGGGTCATGACTTGCAATTCTTATTTTTAAATGTTTATTTTTGTTTACTTATTGGGTTGCACTGGGTCTTAGTAGCAGGAAGTGGGATCTTTAGTTGCATATGGGATCTAATTCCTTGACCAGGGATTGAACCTGGGTTCCCTGAATTGCAAGCACTGAATATTAACCCCTGGGCCACCAGGCAAGTCCATTGACTTGCAATTTTTTAAAAATAGAGAGGAAACAAGCATCAGAGAGGTCTGATGCTACACGCAAGGTCTCCTAGGTAGTGAGGGGAAGGTTATGAAGAACTCTCCCGGCTCCCAGACCCAGCTGGGCTTCCCTGCATTTGACCCCAATCAGAACTGTGGCACTGTCTGCTTCACAAAGTCCTGGGCAGCATAGTCCATGGGGAGGAGGTCCAAGTTGGAGGGTGTCTGGACCCCTCAGCCTGGCCCACCCCAGTTCAGCTTGGCAGGAGAAAGGCGGGTTTGCCATCCCCCCACCATCACCCCCTCCTAGAAGCAGACTCAGTGGGAGGTCAGCCAGGACCAAGGCTCTGCCAGGGTGGGCAATTAGGGCGGGGAGAGTGGGCTGCTGGGAGAGGCTGGGAAAGACCCCGTGGGCCTCCTGCCTCCACCCAGATGCCACACACACCACACTTAGCAAGCACACTCATAAAAACATGCTCTGGCTGGGACTCCAGACTCCCTCAGGGCCTGAATCCCAGCCCGGAGCAACCACGGATCCTATAATATGTCCATCTGTCCTCTGTTCCCCAGGCTCTCCTGCTTTGCCTGAGACCAACATGAGCCCGCTAGGAATGCATTTTGTCCCTTTCCTCCTTTCTTGTCCCTCCTAATCTGAACACCCACAACAAAACTGTGTTGTCCTGTGATTTACGAGCTCACAAAACTCACTAACACTTTTTCCTCAAACACCTCGATGTAGAGAAGCCCTTGGTTTCTCTGCAGACAAGAGGGCCCTACTTCTCCCTCAGGCATGGACCACCAGGCCTGGGCCAGGACCCCGCCCAACAGGCTCTGTGGTTTATTTGTGATCTGTTCATTCAAAGGTCACCACTGGGAAATCCTTGACAGCGTTGAGGAAAAAGCAAGAAAAGTGAGGGCCAGGAAGAGTTTTCCCACAACACAGGTCTCCTGGCTAGCCCCTTTCTGGCTACAGTCCCTTGGTGAGCCGGGTGCCTCCACCAGGCCACAGAGGGTCTCAGCATCTCCCAGTGACTGGGGTTTGAGGCACTAGGAAAAGGCTCCTGGTGGGAACTTTCCAGCAAGTCCAGGACCCCCTTGGAGAGAAGCACTGGACCTCACTTTAGGTCTCTGCTCAGGTGTCACCAACTCAGACTGGCCTCCTGTGACCACCCAATCCCCCTGCCAGCTCCCAGACCCCCTTCCTGATTTTGCCATTCTCTATAGCCCTTCCTACCATCTGACAGCTGGTTTCCTTATTTTCCAGAGGACTCTCCCACTAGAATGTAACATAGGAACTTTGCTTTGTTCATGTCTTTCTCCCTTGTGGCCTACAATGGTTTTCAGCACAGAGTAAACACCCAATAAGTATTCGTTCAGTGAATGAATGAATGAATTTCTTAGGCCTAAATGTGGTCAAAAAGACCTGTTCCATAGCCTGCCCAGAATTCTTCAAATATATGTGTGTGTGCCCAGTCGTGTCTGACTCTTTGCGACTCCATGGACTGTAGCCCACCAGGCTCCTCTGTCCTGGGGATTTCTTAGGCAAGAAGAATACTGGAGTGGATTGCTATTTCCCCCTCCAAGGCATCTTCCTGACCCAGGGATTGAACCCGCATCTCTGGCATCTCCTGCGTCTCCGGCATCTCCTGCGTCTCCTGCATGGGTAGGCAGACTCTACCACTGAGCCACCTGGGAAGCCCCAAGATATATACTGTCAATGAATTCTAGAAGAGCAGCCAACCAGACCCGCATCAAAGACAACCCAAACCCAACTTTCTCCTTGGCTAACCCTGCTGGGGCTCGTGGCGGCCCACAGGCTGAGACAGCTTCACAGCTGCTCCCCTTTCTGGACTGGCCACGGCAGGCCATGTGCTGAGTGTCCTGGGTCCACTCCGGCCTGTGCTCACACCCTGCTGTAGGAGACACCCCACACCTTCCCCAAGCTAGCACTATCTCAGAGCTGCCCCCACCAGAGAACCCAGAGCTTCCTCCAAACCTCAAGAGACATGGCTTGGACCCAAAGCATCCTGGTTTCCTTACATTTAAGGAGCCAGGTCGCTAGAGTCCCCAAGAAAGAGAGAAAGAAGGGCCTGAGGAGTGCTGAGCCCCTAGATGGGCCCATAGGTGAGCAGGCAAGTTGAACCCTGGCCATGGGAAAGATATAGGGAACAGAGAGACAGGGAGAGCCTCAGAGTGGACAGACAGAAAGGGAAGGAGCGAGGAGACAGGAAGAGACACACACACACAGGCAGGGAGAAAAGGAATGAGAGAGAGAAGCAGTCGGGGAAGCAGCCCTGGAGACCCGGCAAGCAGAGTCGGAGGACAAGAGAGCAGAAGACGAGGGAAGGGGCGGCTGAGGGGCTCGCGGGGCGGGCGGGCGCAGCTGAATCGCCGCTCTGTTCTCCGCGCCGCACTGAGGGGCTTTCTTCGCAGCCGTGGGAAACTGGTGGGCGAGCGCGCGCCCCGCCGCCATGTGGACGGTAATTAGCCGGATTAGGGCGGGAGCCTCGCGGGCCGGTCGGGAACAAAAGGGCCCTCTTTGCCCGTGCAAACGGCGGGTTCGCGGGGTCACCAGGCAGGGTCCCCCAGGAGCGGCCGAGGGAACGCGGGGCCAGAGAATGGGGCCTCTGTGCACCTGACGGGGCCGGGCTTTGGGGTCCCGACTTGGGACCCCAAACTGTGCGGGAGGAGAGCAGGGGACTCAGAACAGAGAGGCCCGAGATGGCAGCCCTGTCCAGCCTCGGGATCTGATCGGGGAGCTGGACTATTAATACTATTAATAAGCGCTCTGGCAACATGGATACCATTTATTGAGGGCTTACTGTGTACCAGCTGCATGCCAAGGGATGTGTCACCTCGTCTGATCCTCATGAGGAACTTCCGCAGGGCTGATGTGTAAGATCGATTTTACAGATAAGGGAGGTGGAGGCAGAGATTGTGACTTGCCCAAGGTCTTGCAGTAGGAAATGGTGTCTCACACATTCGCTGGCCCTGACTAGACACTCAACAAGTACATGCCGGATGAATGAATTTGTGAATGAATAAATGAATGACGAGGTTGGCCCAGACCTCACTCTGTGGTTCCTGCATGACCTGGGAGGTTGAGGAAGTGGGGGCTCCCAGCATGAGACTCCGGTCCACTCCCTTCTAGGAAGCTGTTCTAGGAGATCCGTGCAGGGGTGTGTGTTGGTACACACCTCCACTCACCCAGGGAATTTTGGTCACTAGGGTCAGGGGTTTGAGGGGTAGGAAATGCGACCACGTGGTCTCCTTTCCAGCAGCCCCAGCGGAACTGTACCTCCCTCAGGATCTATGCCTGCAGCCCCACAGGCCTCTCCAATGCACAGAGCAGTGTAAGGAGCTGATGGTGACCCATGCGGGTAGGAAGAAGAGGACCTGGGACTTTGTCCTGCCACTTGGCTCTCACTTGAACTCCAGAGGGCCCCAAATACTCCAGTTTTAAATGAAGAGCATCCTCTGAGCCGTGGGTGTTACCGTCCTCACAGTTGGTGTAGTCGGAGAGCACACACCCTGCCCACAGTAGCAGCTGGTGATGGGAGTGGGAGAAGTGGGCAAAGCGGGCAGGGGGCATGGTGTGAGGCTGTGGGAGGGGGACTGTGGCAAACTGTAGTGGAGGTGGCAGTGACTGCTCCTTCTGGCCCACTAGTGCTTTATGGGCCAAAATGGCCAGGCCTGAGCTTTTCAAGAGAGAGAAAGAAAGTAATCCAGTCTTTTTGGTGGAATCTCCCAATTTTAAAATATGCTGTGGGGGCTTCCCTGGTGGCCCAGATGGTAAAGAATCTGCCTGCAATGTGGGAGAACTGGGCTCAATCCCTGAGTTGGGAAGATCCCTTGGAGGAGGGCATGACAACCCACTCCAGTATTCTTCCCTGGAAAATCCCCGTGGACAGAGAAACCTGGTGAGCTACAGTCCACGGGGTCGGACTGTAAAGAGTCGGACGTGACAGAGTGACTAAGCACAGCACACTAACATAGATTCAGCCCGCAGGTTGGCAGCTCACAAACCCCTTTCCTAGGTGCAGTGTTAGAGATGCTCTGGTACTCAGAGCCTTGGGAGAAAGAAACGTCCCATCCCTTCCCCCAAGACCCTTTCCCTCCATCTTCTCCAGAGTCAGTGAGTGAGGAACGGGTGAGGGATGGGTGCTGGAGGATGCCCAGCCCCTGCCAGATCCCTGGGCCCTGCATCAGGCTGTCCCATGAGGCAGAGGGCTCAGGCAGGCAATCTGCAGGCTACTGAGATCTGACTGACCTGGTGCCTGGCCAAAAGCTGGAGGTTGTCACTTCCAGCTCGGCCAGGGAAAGCCCAGTGAACCAGAAAAGGAGAATTTTTCTGCAGTGCTGGAGTGTGAAAACGGCTACAGGAGGAGGAAATGCCAGCTTCCACCCAGTTCTTCCTCCATCACCCTCATGAACTTCTTGGCCAGGGTAAGATTGCTGTAATCCCATTTCTCAGATGAAAAAAATAAGACCTGGAGAGCTGCAATGTGTGTCTGAAAGGAGTAGAGAGTGAGCATCCAGGGGGCATAGCGTGAAGAAGCTCCAAGTTTAAGATTTTTTGAAATGTTAATGATTGATGTGAATTTTGCTTCCCACTTCATAACATAGACATGGCTGTTTCAATATAAAAATAAGGGGAGTTTTTCCTTTGATCATCTGGTAAGCTTGACCTTGGGAGGATACGCCACGTTTATCGTGTGGCATCTCAAAGCCTGGCACTTCACTGTGAAGCACAGCAGTCCACAGCCACAAGAGAGAGGAGCCGGGGCTGGGGAACCAGCCCCCAAAGTCAGCTCGTGACAAAGTAGCCCTGAACCCAAGACCCTGATTTCCTCAGGGAGCGTGATAGGCATAAAGGAGTTTTGTTTTTGTTTTTGTTCAGGTCTTTCCTCTGGTCCCCATGATTCCCGAGGTCTTTCCTCTGGTCTGCCTCATGGAAAGCTGGGCGAGGGGCTCTGCCTGGCTCCATGGGCCAGGCGGAACCCTGGCTCAGAACTGAGTCAGCTCCCAACCCCCACAAAGCCAGGACACAGTCTCTCCTTTCCTCCTCTTGGCTACCTCCACGTGGTCTCCTTTTTACAGACAAAACTACACCCCAGCGGCTGCTGCCTCTAGCTCCTGAGAGGCACAGGGCTGTGTGGCAAAGTGCTCCCAACCTCTGACACAGGCCAGAGTGTCCTGGGGTGGGGGTAGGGGGGTGTTTCTTGTGGGAGGGATGTCTAAGGGGCAGTGGTGGCAAGCAGGGGGTCAGGCCACTCTCTCTCCCGGCCCCTAAAAGAGCACAAATCAGGGTTCCCGAGACCACAGAGATGAACAGTCAGAGAAAGGCATCGCTGGCCTCAAGGAGCATGGGACAGTTCCATGGGGGAAAGGACAGCTCAGAACCTGAGAACCAGGAAGAACTTTCTCCTTTCTCAGGAATACCCATCACTGGAGCTTGTCGCCCCACTAAAGTGCTCTGGGGGTCCTGGGGTGCTTGCCCCTCTCTCCTCCAGCACTTGCCCACTCTGCTCTTCTGGCAGCTGATGGTGGTTTCAGAAACAGTGAGGCCAGAATCCCTAAAGCGCGGTAAGTGCTTGCTTCCTGTCCTCACCCCACCCTGTTAGAATGAGAGACATGTTTAAGGGGAAGGATTACTCCAAAGAAACCCAAGTTCTGGTGAGAAAGACTTCCGAGAAATGTGGGAAAACTCTGGAGCTCTTACAGTCCCCGATCAAATTTCTGAGTCCTGTGTTCCCAGCCTGGGCCAGAACACTGAAATCTCAGAGTCCCTCTCTTCGCCTCTCTCCCCACTTTGCACGTAACCAGCACAAGAGCTCAAGTTCCAGCTCAGGAAGCACAAGGCACAGCCCACCCTTCCACCAGGGGAGAGGAGGAATTTCATTCCAAGGCTTCAGGCTAATTACATTGCCCATGTACTCAAGCCTCCACCCTGGAGGAAAGTCAAATTCCCCCAAGTGTCTCTCTTTTTTCTTCCCAGCTCTGCTCACCAACCCCCACCCGCACCCCCTACCTCCAACCTAGAGCACTTGAGATGACTAACTGCAGCGTGGATGTCAAGGCAGGCCTGGAGCTCAGGAGGAGGGTACAGAGAGAAACCTGCTTTACCACTGGTGAACTTGACATCATGGTCTTGGACACGCACTGTGGAAAGATGGGCTTGTACATTCAAAATGCAGGAAGCAGTGAGCTCCAGGAGATGGTGAAGCTCCGGGAGTAGTGAAGAACAGGGAAGCCTGGCATGCTGCAGTCCATGGGGTCACACAGAGGTGGAAGGACTGAGTGACTGAACAATAGCAACAAAGCAGTGAGCTCAAGGTCTGACCCATAGCCCTCGCATTCTGCTGATGGGAATGAGGGAAGACACCCAGATGCACAGCCTCTGTAGCTGGAGACCAGACAGTGTTTCATAGCATCCTTCATGACGGAGACCTTGAGGGTGGTTATGTCCAAGGGCTGGTGAGTTGTCCGAGGATGAGCCTCAAGGCCCATGGCAGCAAGGAAAGCACTTCCTATACAGCCTCCAAGTCTTCAGCATGTTTGCAGGCACTTGGATGGAGCTGTAGGTGGAAGACTCCTCAAGTTTGCAGACCATCAAATCTGAGAAGAGTAGGAAATGCACTGTGTGATAAAAGCTAACAGGTTTGCTCAGGCTGGGTGAATAGGGCCCATTTCTGAGATGAGTCTGAAGACGGTTCAGTGTCACACTCTGCTTATGGGGTCCAAGACATCACCTGCCTCAGCATGTGTGGGGAAAAAAAAAACACGGAAGGATCTGGGGTATTCAGCATATTGCCAATCAACTGTGTGGTTAATCTGAACAAAACAGAGATGTGATCTTCAGCTACATTGAAGAAGTTCTTGTTTTCCAAGATTTCTTTGTCCTGTGAATCCCATTAAGGGATTTCTTTTGGGTCCACTGACCACTCAAATCAAAAACTTCTGGGGCTTGTTAAAAATTCAGATTTGGGGGCCCACCTAGGTTATTCATTCAGGCTGTATAGGGAGGAAGCCCCAGAAGATGTATTTTCAACCACCTCCCAAGTGATTTTTTGAGAACATTTTCAACCCTGCCTACCTCTTTAGCTAATGCTATGCCCTCTTGCCAGGACTGTTTTACTGCTGAGCAAAACAAGAGGACCCCCTGCCCAGCCAAGCTTCCCTCTAGGCTAGAAATTCCACTAGTGGAACTTGGTCCTTTGGGTTAGAATCCCACCCCTACAAGTGGCCTTGTCAGCAAAGATTTTAAAAGATAAAGACAGCTGGCTTATAGCAACATTGTGGTGCGGGCAGTGGGTAGGGACCCAGGCTGAACTTCCCAGACAAAGAGTAAGGCTTAATCATACTGCCAGAGGGCCTCCATCCAGCTCGGCCTGAAGCCGTGGAGAGACCGAGAAATAAGCCATTTGTTCCTGCCTGGCGTGGGAAGCGCTCAGTCTTCGGAGAAGCAGCCTGACCTGAGTGTAAATCCCACTCAGGCCCTCAGCAGCTGTGTGACCCTGAACATTGACTTCAGCTTCTCTGAGGCTCAGATTTCCTCTCTGAGATCTTGACGCATTCCTCACCCAGCTGTTCTAAGGAATTGATGAATAATGTATGTGGTTGCATGTAGGTAAAGCCCCCTGAGATCCTGGCACACAGTAAGTGCTCAGTATTGCTTGTTGAATGCATGAATGGGTAAACAGTCGATCGATGGATGGATGGACAGACGGACGGATGGACAGATGGCCTCTGTGAATTCTTTTTGCAGACAATCCGCCTCTGCCTCTGAATTGATTAGCCGTAGTTGCCCCACCCCAGCGTCATTCCCTGACATCTCACAGATGTCTTGATTTAGGCTCCAAGTTGTGCCTCCTGGGAAAAAACCCTCTCCTCACCCCTCTCTTCTCCAAATGCCCTGCTCCCAGCTTCTGTCCAACTGCCAAGGAATTCTTATCTGGCTCTGGCTCTCAGATTCAGCACAGGGGCAAATCATCTTAGGGCACAAGCTCTCACAGACTCCCCTGATTCAGGCCAGAAGCAGGTTTCCAACCCCAGCTCAGGTCATTTTTCTGGACAGCCCTTTAGGGAAAGCCCATCTTCAGGCTGGCTGGGACTTGCCGAGGAAAATCAGCTGTATGAGGCACAAACTGGAACTTGGACTCAAGGAGAAAAAACAGGAGACAGTTAGAAGGTGTTAACTGCTGAGGGTGAGAAAGCGTTCCCAGTTAGCAGAATCAGAGAAGATGTCATGAAGGGGGTAACATGTGGATCTTAAAGGATGGATAGATTGGAACATTCAGAGTGGGAGAAAGAGCATTACAAGGAGAAGGAACAGAGCAGGGTGGCTCAGCCTGACAGGAGCAGGGGTGAAGGGGAGGTGGACGAGGGGAACAGGCTGCAGGACTGGTTGGGGCACGTGCTGTGCATGGCTGTGACAGCCAAGCCAAGGTGCCCTCTTGACTCCCCTGCTGTGAATCCAGGCAGGAGCTGTGGCCCGGGCGTGGCCCCCATGTCTCTCTCTCTCCTCAAGGCTTTGTCTGTACCCCTCGGCCCAATCCCCTAGCAGGCATCTGTGAGCACTGATCTGCACGCCTCTTTGACCCCGGGAAGCCTGGTAGGCCACTCCTTCTGCAGCCAGCTGCATTTACAAAGCTACACCAACTCTGCCCACTCCTGCTCCCAAAGGAATGAATGGAGGAAGTCCAGGCCTTATGCAGGCTGTGGGGGGCCCCCTGATGCCCATGGAAGAGTAAGGGGCTTCTCAGCCCCAGGCGTGTGCAGCTGCTCCCTTGGTTGTAGGTCACTCCCTCTTCCCCCGTCACCCCGCTGCAGCCTGCAAGTGGCAGGTCTCACCCCTGCACTTCCCCCAGCTAATCCAAGTCACACAAAGAGCAGCCCGCCCGCCAGCGGGTCTTGTTTCACTGGAATGTTGGCATCAAACTTGAGATCGGAAATGAACTCATTATCTGATTATTTTTATTTGTGAAAATGTAACTGCCCTGGGAGAGGCCTTTCTTGAATAGTCTTCTGAGTGGATGAGTAATTCTCTCCCCTTAATATACATACACATGCACTCAGACACACATGTTCAGGCACACATGTACATACTCAAATATTCCACACCCCACCCCCTTCAGACACACACACATATGCACACACATCACACATAGGCACACAGAGGAAGCCGTATAACACATACTTTCAAATACACGCACAATCGTGTGGAGACATGCTCTGGGTGTAATAAGCTCCTCTGAGGGCAGGGACTTTGTCTCTCTTATTCACAGCAGGATCCCTACATTATGAGCAGTCAGTAAATAATTGCAGACTGAACGGCTACTGAGTAGATGCACACACACCCACTACCCAGACATACACACACATACATGTGTGCATGCCCGGCTAGCCTCTCTCCCTTCCCAGAGAACGGCAAAGTCAAAGAATCTCTGATTCCACAGCCTGAAGTCTTCACACCATGAACCACACCTAGTATTATTTGGGAACACAGCATCCAGAGCCTTCCAGTGGAGATGTCCATCACCAGCTCCCAGAAGGCCAAGGTCCTCCCTTGACCTGCCACAGCCTCACCAGATGCTTAATAAAGCCATCCCATCACCCCTGCCAATCTGGAACCTACTGTGATGATGGTCTGGCCAAGAAAGCCTGAAGTGATTATGCAGGGCAGGCTGTTCTCCAGGGGTGTTCTCTGGGGGCCACCCCCACTCACCCACGCTGGCTCAGTGGCAGGCCCCGACACAGGGTCTTGGGCACTGGACCCCCAGACTCTGTTTCTGTCTCTCCTCCAGTCCATGGCCATGACTCAGGCTGTCCAAGGCCTGCAAATGCCTCTTGGAGAGGCCACCCAGCCAGAGGCAAGGCTGATGGGCAGGCAAGAGTGAAGAGGCCCAGAAAGGGTGGCCTGAAGTCTGATCTCAGGGTGGAACAATCCACAGGACCATGACCCTTATACTTAACTATCCTTGAAGGGCTCCTCATGGAGCAGGTAGCCTGCTGTGATGGAAAGAGTTCTGGACTGGAGTGAGGCCCATCTGAGCTGACCACCTCGCTGGCCCCATCCTGGCCATGTGACTTTGGGCAGGTCATTAACCCTGGAGCTTATTGTCCACCAGCATCTTGGGCAATCACATTCTTGCTGTCTCACTGCCCTGGCCCTCACCCTCTCCTGACCTCCCTTCCAGACCCTGAAGGAGAACCCACAACTCCCTCTGCAGCTGTTCAGGCCTATTTCAAAGTGCAGAGCCCTCCAGGGTAGGTTGCGCAGTTCCTCATACCCAGCATTGTGTAAGAGCCGCCTGAACTTTCCAAGAAGAGGCACCCAGGAGATGGGAGGACATGGAGAGGAAGGGACCATTTGTTTTGCTAATATTGCCTTGTCCTAAGGCCTGGACAGTGAGAAGGAAGGTCTCTTAAAACTCCAAATCCCCCAGCAATTCCACTCCTAGTTGCATACCTGGAGGATCAAATGTATGCGTTCACGAATAGGTACGCACAAGAATGCTTCATTCACAGTACCTCAGACTGAAACAACCCAAATATTCATTGACAGGAGAATAGTTAAACATATTGCAATGTATCCATATAATGGACTCCTATATCCATATGTTCAACAAGAGCTTCTGCTACACACAAAACATACAAAAATGGATGAATCTCCCAGGCATGATGTTGAGTAAAATAAGCCAGACAGCATTCATAGAAGGTCAGTAACAGTCAACATGAATCAATGGTGGGAGAAGGGAGACCACTGGTTACCTCTGCTGCTGCTGCTGCTGCTGCTAAGTCGCTTCAGTCGTGTCCGACTCTATGCGACCCCATAGACGGCAGCCCACCAGGCTCCCCCATCCCTAGGATTCTCCAGGCAAGAACACTGGAGTGGGTTGCCATTTCCTTCTCCAAGGCATGAAAGTGAGAAGTGAAAGGGAAGTCACTCAGTCATGCCCAACTCTTAGCGACCCCATGGACTGCAGCCTACCAGGCTCCTCCGTCCATGGGATTTTACCTCTAGGGGTGGTAAGGGGCACAGGAGATCTTCCGTAGTGCTGAAACGCTATATCTCTTTATCTGTTGGTCACATGGGCACAGGCACACTTGTGGAATCCATCCAGCTGTGCACTGTTACGCTAATGTATACATGTTTTATTAGGTGAGCACCCCAAGTCACAAAGGGTCTAACCCAGGCAGACAGGAGGAGTTCTACAGGGAACGGGGTCGAAGGCCAGGAAACAGGAAAGGAGTGAAGCCAAGAGTGGAAAAGAGAAGGCCTGGAGTATTCTTCCCAGATTGAGTGACTTGGCCAAGGAGGGCCCGCCCTGAAGGAGTGGGTAGGACGTGAAGGACATGGCCCTCGCACTGACCCCACATGTGTCAGGTCAGGTTACCCTGCAGTGTGTGACCTGCACAGGGCTGGACGTTGTGGTTGGGACCCAACGTGGAGGCTGGTCTCAGATCATCTGTCTCCCGCCTTCCTATCCTGCCCATACTTGTGGGGCAAAGAATAGTCTGAACTCCAAACTTCTCTTTCACCCACTGTTAATAGATAAACTCAATCTGCCCTAATGTACTTAAATAATGGGTGTCAAGGAGCGAGCTTATTCATTCTGCTTGCTTTATCTAAACTCCTGGATGGAATCATTCATAAGAAAGAGAATTCTGGGGCTCCCCTGGTCATCCAGTAGTTAAGAATCCACCTGCCAATGCAGAGGACATGTATTTCATCCCTGGTCTGGGAAGATTCCACATGCCATGGAGCAACTGAGCCCACAAGCTACAACTACTGAGCCCTCACACCGGAACTACTGAAGCCCATGAACCCCAGGGCCCATGCTTAGCAACAAGAGAAGCCACCACAATGAGAAGCCGGTGCACCGTAACTAAAAAGTAGCCCCTGCTCATCACAACCAGAGAAAGCCCAAGTACAACAATGAAGACCCAGCACAGCCGAAAAAGAAAGAAAGAGCATTCCAAAAACCTGCGTCTTGATGATGGTCTACGGGTGTGAGTGGGCAGAAATGTACGCTCAAGAGTGTGTCTGCTCCTGTGTATTGTATTTCCTTATAATGGGCTCTTCTGGTTTTACCTTCATATACGCAGCCCCTCACCCACTCTGCTCTCTCACCTCTGCTCAGCATCCCTGCCCTTCTCCACAGATACCCCCAGTTTTCCTGCCCTGATAGGGGGATTAGATTTTCACAATGACATGGAGAGACCAAGTCCTCATCCTTCTTGGACATTTTTTAAGGAGCCCAGAGAAGAAACCCGAAACTGAACCTTAAGGGATTGCTTTTCTGGTTTGTGACAGATAACTCAGAGTCTCACCACACTTAGGCCTTGAAGGCTCAGCATGGGCAGATGGTGACATTTTAGGACCTGGGACTCAAAGGCATGGCACTCCTGTGTTCCTGGAGCCCTATCATCACACAAATGATCAAGGAATTTCAGTGAAGAGAAGCTGCCTAGACTTGGCCAGCTCTGGACATGGCTGCCGCGTCTGCCTCTGGAATGACAGAGGTAACCGGGGGTGACAGCCCCAAACACTGGGGCTTCCCTCCGCCCAACCCGGCGTTGTCCCCTTCCCTCTCCCTGAGCAGTTCCCGCCGCATCAGCTTGATCTCTTCACACAGCTCACAGCCGGCCACTCTTCTTCCTCCTCCCTCAGTCCCCACACAATGGCAGACACGTTCGGTGCTCAGTTACTACTGTGCAGAGTGAGTCAGGGACCCACCAGGCAGGCACTGTTTTTACACTGCACAGGTGAGGAAACCTCAGCCGAGACATCAAGCGCTTTCCCTCAAGTCACACACCTGGTAATCAATGAAGTCAGGATTTGAACCCAGGTAAACCCAGACAGCATATTAAACAGCAGAGACGTTACTTTGCCAAAATAGGTCTGTCTAGTCAAGGCTATGGTTTTTTCAGTAGTCATGTATGGATGTGAGAGTTGGACTATAAAGAAAGCTGTTGAAGAAGACGCTTGACCTTTGAATTGTAAGGAGGTCCAACCAGTCCATCCTAAAGGAGATCAGTCCTGGGTGTTCACTGGAAGGACTGATGTTGAAGCTGAAACTCCAATACTTTGGCCACCTGACGCAAAGAGCTGACTCATTTGAAAAGACCCTGATGCTGGGAAAGATTGAGAGCAGGAGGAGAAGGGGATGACAGAGGATGCGACGGTTGGATGGCATCACCGACTTGATGGACGTGAGTTTGGGTGGACTCCAGGAGTTGGTGATGGACAGGGAGGCCTGGCGTGCTGCAGTTCATGGGGTTGCAAAGAGTCAGACATGACTGAGCAACTGAACTGAATTGAACTGAGTCAGACTCCAGAGTCCAGCTCTGCTAACCCCTCCCTGGAGCCCTGTCCAGCTCGTCCCTTCACATGAGGCTGGGGGAGCAGGCCGAAGAGCCAGGCTGCCTGGTTCCTGTCCTGGCTCCTCCTCTTCCTGGGGGGCTGCTGGTGCATGTGACCTAGTCTCTAGTACCTCACAGCCTCACTCCTCTCATTAGCTGGGAATTGGATTGGGAAGGGGCACACACTCCTGCACGCTCAGAGCTCTCAGGTCCAGCCTGGATACTAGCTTTGGTTGGCCTCACACTTGAGCCATTCTGTCCAGGCTGCTGCTGCTACTGCTGCTAAGTCGCTTCAGTCATGTCCGACTCTGTGTGACCCCAGAGACGGCAGCCCACCAGGCTCCCCCGTCCCTGGGATTCTCCAGGCAAGAACACTGGAGTGGGTTGCCATTTCCTTCTCCAATGCATGAAAGTGAAAAGTGAAAGTGAAGTCGCTCAGTCGTGTCCGACTCTTAGCAACCCCATGGACTACAGCCCACCAGACTCCTCCGTCCATGGGATTTTCCAGGCAAGAGTACGGGAGTGGGTTGCCATTGCCTTCTCCAGGGGTCCAGGCTGACAGCAGATCAATTATACCACCCAAGGCAACTGTACCTGGGACTGAGTACCCACTCCAACACAGTGGCCTGCTTGCACAAAGCCCTGTGTCAGGGACCCTGGCGCTTGCCACCTGGGCTCCTCCAGCCCACTCTGAACTCCCAGCCCAACCCTAACATCCACCATTTGCATTACCACACACTCGAGTGTAGTCCATCTAATACTTTTCTGAGGATCCTATCCCTGACTTTGGTTTCTCCCTCTAGACTGTAAATACCCCAAGAGCAAGGGCCCTATTTTTTGTATCTTTCATCTGCCCAGCAGCCCAGGTACAGGCCTGTGCACACCCAGGTCCTCAAAACCCACTTGAAATGGATGGGATGGGGTTGGAGGCTTAGGTACTACACCTTTGGAGTTGCTGGTTAAATATGTAGTCTTCCTAGAAGTGGAAATGGGTGTAGGGTGGGGTGGATATGGACTTTGATGCAAATGAATGCATATCACCGTGTTGTGATAAGCAGATGTGCATCTGGATTCAGAATCCTGGCCCCACTGGGCTCTGCCCTCTGAGTAGGGGGCTCTGTGTCTGCTGGGGATCTTGAGTGGTAAAGCTGGGATGCTGGAAGTGGCCCCTGCACAGCTCTCAGCACTGATGGAAACCTACCCGGGCAGCCTGGATGACACGAGGTGTGTAAAGCAGAGACCTGCCCTGGAGAAAGGCTGGAGATGTAGCCAGAGCTGGAGACGCCTGGGTTCTGGGGACACAGCATAGCAGGAGTGGAGTGGGGCAAGCCCAGAACACTAGACCAGGAAGGAGCAGACCACCCCTGGTGTCATGGTCATGGTCAGGTCTTCAGACTCTCACAGCTCTCTGCTGTGACTACCAATGGAAGCTGCTGGCTGCCTGCCACTCGCCATGACCACTCCCAGGCCTCACTGGGGTGCCCACCAGCCTGGACCTGCACGGGGTGGGCAGACCATGGTCACTGGAGAAGCGAGAGGCTTCCCAGCACTGATGAGCGCCCTCTTCGGCCAGTGACTGGGACTGGGACTGTCACAGTCCAGGAAACTGAGGCTCAGAGAGCTGAGTGGCCCTAAGGCAACACAGTGGGTCAGAGCAGAGCCTGATCAGAACCCAGGTCTCCAGGGCTAAGTGTGCATGCTCAGTTGCTCAGTCATGTCCGACTCTTTGCTTCCCCATTTGCTACTTTTTGTAGCCCGCCAGGCTCATCTGTCCATAGGATTCTCCAGGCAAGAATACTGGAGTAGGTTGCCATGCCCCGCTCCAGGGGATCTTCCCCAGGGATCGAACCTGCATCTCCTGCGGCTCCTGCACTGTAGGCGGATTCTATACTACTGAGCCACCGGGTAAGCCCAGGTGAGGAGGGGACACAATGACAGCCTGGACAGGTAGGGCCCCCCAGCCCAGCCCACCCCAGAGACTGTCTCCTTCAGGCAAGGCATGGCAAGGGACTGAAGAAGAGCGTGAGGACAGGGCCAGAGAAGCGGTGTGGAGAGAATTGGGTGTCTGGGAATTTTCAGGGGGATTGCGAGGCAGCCCAAAACCAGGGTTCCCACAGCGGCAGGTGGGCATCCAGTGGGCCCTGCCGAACAGTGCTGGCACCAACTCTAGTGGGGTTGGAGGTGCCAGCTCTCACCCGCCAGCCAGCCTGCCAGCTGGGGAAGCTTCATTAGAATTCCTCAGCCCTCCAACCCATTTCCTTCCTGGTGAACAGGACAGCTAATGGCCCCCGCTGCCTGCTGCTGGGGTGAGGTGGCCAGGCTGGCAGCTTCAAGCCAGGCTGAGGGTGGGGGCTAACCAACAAGCTCAGGAAGCCTGCCTTGGAGGATAGAACAGCCTCTGGCCTGACCCTAAATTTCCCCAAGTCAGAGACCATCTGCCTGTCTGTCTATCCAGTCCCCCAGGGCCCAGGGGGCTGGTGAGTGTGGACAGACAGACACGAGGTTGTGGGAAGCTTCAGTGATTAATGGGTGATGAAAACCAGACTCCTACAGGATGGGGGTGGGAACAGAGATGCAGAGAGAGTCTGTCTGTTTCACGCTTGGCTCAGCTTGGAGCCCTCAGCCCAGGGAGGAGGGCAGAGGCCGCTGAGGGCAGTGCTCTGGCCCCAGCCTGGACATCCCCACCCCACTGCACTGATGCCCACATGGCACTTCCCTCAGCCTCTGCCCCAGAAGGTAATCCTGTGAGGAACCAGCTTTGCTCCCAGCACTCAGGGACCCTGAAATATTCTCCCTCTCAGAACACCCCAAGGTCTCCATCTCCTCAGGAGGAAAGACCAGTCACCACCTTGCCTCCTCCAGCCTTCACTTCCTTCTTGCCATGGGGCTGATGTCCTGGAGCTCAGACCCTGAAGCTCCTGTCACCTCCCCCCAAAACACATGACAACCCCATCTTCTGTCCTCAGGACCCACTAAGCTCAGTCCTTACCATGGAAACTGAAAAGGTGAAATCAAGCTGACTTCCCCTCAGAGATTCCTTGACAGCAAAACCTCCGTCTAAGAGGATTTAGATCAAGCCTGCAAGAAAACAAACAGGAGGGAGGCTCGCACAAGCATGTCTCATAGTCCCCACCAGACAGACCCCGGCATAACCTCGCACCCCCCTCCCCTGCCCCAAAACATCCCCCGACCAACCTACTTGCCCCAAGTCTGGGATTCTCACTAACACAACCCTGAGAAGCTTTCAGAGGGTGTCCACCCCCAGGGCCCTGGGATCTGGCCAGGCAGGGGTGAAAGAAGGAATGGGGATACAGAGAGAGGAAGTGGCTTTGAGAAGGTGGAGCACAGAGGCAAACTCTGCTGACTGAAGACTTTTGCTGCTGGCTAACCAGGCCTCTGGAGAAGGCAATGGCACCCCGCTCCAGTACTCTTGCCTGGAAAATCCTATGGATGGAAGAGCCTGATGGGTTGCAGTCCATGGGGTCGCAAAGAGTCGGACACGACTGAGTGACTTCACTTTCACTTTTCACTTTCACGCATTGGAGAAGGAAATGGCAACCCACTCCAGTGTTCTTGCCTGGAGAATCCCAGGGACAGGGGAGCCTGGTGGGCTGCCATCTATGGGGTCACACAGAGTCAGACACGACTGAAGCGAATTAGCAGCAGCAGCAGCAGCAACCAGGCCCTCCTATCACCAGAATAAAACTTCTAGTTATCAAAAAAAAAAATTCCAAGGTAGCTGTTGTGCCGAGGTGAGGCAGGCCATAAGGAAAATATTTATTCCTTCCTTCTTGCCCACCAGGCACCTTGTGTGTATTTCTTGGCTCATATCCTATGGGAAGAAACTAAGGCTCAGGACACTGCCCACTCCCTCCCCTCCCCTCAGAGGGTTAAGTGAGGAGCTGAGAGCCCAAGTCCCTCAGACACAAACCCCTCCTACTTTCTGAAGCCCCACCCTGCCAGAGGCTGAGGTGAGGAGAGCTAGACCCCATCTGGGAAGAATCAGAGAAGATTTGGAGAAAAGATCTCATGTGGGAATGAGAAATCCTTCATTAGGGCTTTTAATCAAAAAAGCAGAAACCTAATCTTCCTCCTTGCAAACGTTTCTGGACTCCCAGGGGTACCTGACTTTGTGTCCAACAAGTTATTAGGGAAGCAAGTATAATACTTAAAAATCCCTGTCCCAAGCAGTCAGAGAAGGCTTTCTTATGGGGGGTGGGGAAGGGTGCAGCTGAATTCTATTGCTCCCTGCACCCCAGCTCCCCTTCTCTTGCCTTGACAGAGCCCAGACTTGTCATCTGAGAAGCAGGGGGAGGGCGAGGTCACTGCCCTTCTCTGGTTTCCGCCCAGAGCTCTGCTCTTCTGCAGGGAATGCAGTACTGGGCGGCTTTGCAGCCTGAAGTCAGCACTGTGGAAGGAGCCGCTGGGTGGTTCTTATAAAGAAGAGTGTAGGATGCTGCCCTCCCCCGCTCCTGAGTGCAAAACAAGATCCTCTTGGCCAAGGCCGAGTGCCTGCCGTTCAGCCGTGTCCAGGCCTGAGTGTCAGCCTAGACACGTGCATCCAGGCTGCCCCGAGGCAAAGGAGGCGTCCTCAGACACTTCTCAAGATAAAACAAAAAAGTGGAAGTGTATTCATTCTCTGTTGCAGCATAACAAACTACCATAAAGTTAGCAGTTTAATGCAACACAAATTAATTGTCTCTGTTCTATAGGTTAGAAGTTCGGGTAGACTCCGCTGGGCTCTCTGCTCAGAGCTTGCAAAGCCAGAATCAAGGTATGAGCTTGCTGGGCAGGTGTCTAGACGTTCTGGGGCAAGACTCTTTTCCCAAGTTCATTTTGACTGTAGCAGATCTCTGCTCCTGTGGTTGTTGGACTGAGGTACTCTTTTCTTGCCAACTGTCAGCCAGGGGTCCCTCTCAGCTCCTAGAGGCTGCTTTCTTACACCCCTTCCAGGGGGTCTCCTCCATCTTCAGGTCTTCAAATGTACAGGGAACAACCCCTACCCCCATGCTTCAAATCTGTCATATCCTCTCCTGCCTGCAACCCAGAGAAAACTGTCTGCTTTTATTATTTACTTTATACATAGCTATGCTGGGTCTTCATAGCTCTGGGCAGGCTTTCTCTAGCTGAAATAAGCAGGGGCTACTATTCGTTGCAGTAGATGGGCTTCTCATTGTGGTGGCTTCTCTTGTGAAGCACAGGCTCTGGGGCGTGCAGAATTCAGTAGTCGTGATACAGGAGATTAGTTGCTCCACCGCATATGGGATCTTCCCAGACCAGGGATCAAGCCCGTGTCTTCTGCATTGGCAGGCAGATTCCCAGCCACTAGGCCACCAGGGAAGTCCAAACCCCCTACTTATTTTAAAGAACCTGTGTGATTAGGCACACCGACCAGATAATCTCCCTTTTGATTCAAGTTGACTGATTCAAAACCCTAAAATTAGTTTTTAAAATCATTTTGCATATAATGTCACAGAATCAGGGGCTTGATATCTTCTCGTAATCAGGCATTAAGATGAGAAATCTCAGGGGGACATATTTTAAATTCTGCCTACATGCAAGAACTTTTTTGACATTTTTGTCTAAATGTTGGACTAGACTTCTCACAGGACTTCCTTCCCTCTGCCCCAGGTGCTCAGGGGACAAGGTGGCACCCGGCTGCGTGGCTGCCCAGGAACCCCTGGCCCTTCTCTCATCCTTGAAACAGACTCTGAGGCTTTTCAAGACCTGGGCGGGGTGGGGGGTGGGGCGGTGGGTCCGGGGTGGGTGGATCCTGCTTCAGAGTCGCTGGGGCTCTGCACCTTCTCCTTCCAGAGCTTCCACCACCGCATCCCACCCAAACTTCTACTGGGCTCTGCCCTGCCCTTCCCACTCTCTGTGCTGCACCACCTACACCACCTACACGATCTCTGGAGGCCGTCTACACTCGCCTCCTCTCTGCCCACCAGAATCTGGCCCCTACCAATTCCTATTCCTTTCATCTGCTGTCTCCCCCTTATCCCAGTGGACTCCTTCCAGGCCTTATTTCCCAGGCCTTGCTGGGAGGGCAGGGATGGATTCCATCTTGTACCCTGTTGTATTGCCAACACTCGGCCCAGCTCCAGGAACACAGCAGACACTCAGCAAACATTTGTTGTGGTTTCTCTGGGTTCATGTATCTGTGGGGTCCATTTGCTAAAGTGCTTCTCTTTCTCTCCCAAATCCAGACGTATGTCACCACACCCACCCCTGCAGCATGTCACGCTCTGCTTGGCCTGAGGGCAAGAACCAAAGCAAGGGGCAGAGTGTGTGGGTCACTCAGGATGAAACACTCCACGAATTCAGTTCGGTCTCACACAACACACACATACACGTGGGCCAGAGACTTCGAGTTCCCTGTGGCCCATTGCTGGGAAGGCAAGAGTCGCCACTCTTAGGCTTCCGCCCTCACCCTACGTGGGCCACCGGCTAAGCCATCTCTCTAGGAGTTTACTTGTGCTGGCCTTAATCTTTTTTCATTCCATCTCTGAATTGGGGCCCATGTTCTCATCCTCCAGGGGCCCACCCACTTCCTCTTGGGAGTCCTGCCGAGGACAGTGTGGTTTGAAGAACGTTCTAATCCTGGCCCCAAAGCTCTGAGAGAAAAAATGACTAAAAGCCCTGGAATGTGGAGCCTGCTGCTTCCTGCAAAGCATTTTGAATGAAACACGTAACCAACAGCTGCAGCACAGAGAATGGAAACTTTGAGGGACGTCATGGCTCCAGGTCCTCAAATAGCAGGCTTGTGAGCAGAAGAAGCTCTTTATTTCTGCCCAGTCCGGACGCCCTCAGCGCCCACCCCTCCCGGCTCTCCTTCCAGGAACTGGGCCTGCCACGCCAAGGACGTGATCCTGCTGCTCATTTATTCCAAACACTCCGCAGCAGCCCCTTAGAGCCCCCAGGTCTTTGCTGGCAGGTAGTAAGACCCCCTTCCCACTCACAAACTCCCAAGGGCATCGAGGATCCCACCGCTGCCTCCCCAGCGATCCTGAAGCAGGATGCCCCACTCAGATCTTGAAAAGCCCCAGAGCCCGTCCCAAGAGCAGAAAGTCAGCCCATGTTCCAACTGAGTTCTCATCCTGGAATCGGCCCCAGGTCAAGCCTGGCAGTGACAGCCAACTTACGCCAAGCGCTAGGATAGCGTCACCCAAGGCTGCTCTCAGGGTGGACTTGGGGGTGAGCAGGCAAGGTTAGACAGCCCCGTGGGGGCAAAAGGCCTGGAAGTTAGGAAACTCCTAAAGATCATGCCTGAGTGAAGGGATGATACACTGACACTTTCTCAACTCCTTTATTAAGATGTAACATATAGGCATCAAACTGTCTTAAATGGCATGGCTCAATGGATCAAAATATAGAACATTTCAAATACCCTAGAAGTTTCCCTGGAGCCCTTCATAGTCAATAACCCCCCCTTAGTGGTAACCACTCTCAGAAGTTTCTTTCTCTTACCATCAATTAATTTTCCCCTTTTGGGGACTTTGTTTCAGTGGAATCACAAATGGTGTGTGCTCTGGCCATGGGCATATTTTGCTCTGCATTGTCTCTGAGATTTACCCTTGTTTAGACACACTCACAGCTCTGTGGTACCTGCTGTGCTGCAGGTGCTGTACAGAGGATAGCATGTTGAGTTTCTGCACTGAAGCTTTATCTGGAGCCCATGTGGCAGATAAGAAAGTTGGTTAAATCAGCAGTTCACTGTCACGTAGTCAAGACATGGAGGAGCATGGACTCAAACCCAGGGTAGATGGACTCCAGAGCTGATTCTCACGTCTTTCCTCTTCAGAAATATAGACGAGGGACTTCCCTGGTGGTTCGGTGGTTAACAATCCACCTTCTGGGCTTCCCACGTAAAGGATCTGCCTGCCAATGCAGGGGACACGAGTTCAATCCCTGGTCTGGGTACTAAGACCCCACATGCTGCAGGAGCAACTATGTCCTTGTGCCACAACTAGAGTCCATGTGGCATAAGAAGATCCTGCAGGACACACAGGATGCAGCTAAACAAACAGACAATAAATAAATACTTAAAAAAAAAATAAATATAGTAAACCTGCCTGTTTTACCAAAAAGTGGGAAGACATTGCCTTAGACATCCAGAGGCTGGGATTTTTCTCACAAAGGAAACTGTCATTTCAGGCTTTTGTGCACTCAAGAGCCCAGCAGAAGCCCCCTTTTCACTTTAGCCCCAGTAGTCCCTGGGCAATAAGATAAGGCAGGTGCAGAGGGGTGAGCAGGGGGCTGGGAGGCATCTCAGAGCACCAGGCCCTAGGAAAAGAATGAAGAGGTTCATTCATTTAGTCAGCAATATTCATTGAGTACCTACTGTATGCCAGGCGCTATCCTGGGTGCTTCCTTTTTGGTTGTCTACTGCAATATAGCAAACCACTCTAAGACATAGTGGCTTAAAATGAACAACAAATATTTATCATCTTTCAAGATTTTATAAGTTACCTGGACAGTTCTTCTATCAATCTCGCTAGGGTCTCTCATGCTGCTACAAGTCAGATGGCACCTGGGATGGCAGTCATCTGGGCACTTGACTGTCTGAATCAAGATGCCAGATTCTTGTGTCTGTCACCCTGGCCAGGACCTTGAAAGGCTGGGCTCAGCTGGGACTCTAGGATTGCTAAAGTTCCCTCTGTCTCCAACTAGTCTCAGGGTTTCTCCCTCTTCATGTGGAATTCTCCAGCAGAGCACAAGACTTCTTACATTGACAGCACAGGGCTCTCAAAAGTGCAAAAATGGGAGCCCCTACACCTCACTAAAGCTTAGGCCAACACTGAAGCAGTACCCCTTTGGCTATATTCTATGGTTAAGGAGAGTTGCAGTCCCAGACCAGATTCAGTGTGGGCAGAGACTCTCAGTTCAGTTTAGTTCAGTCGCTCAGTCGTGTCCGACTCTTTGCGACCCCATGAACCGCAGCACGCCAGGCCTCCCTGTCCATCACCAACTCCCGGAGTTCACTCAAACTCATGTCCATCAGTCAGTGGTGCCATCCAACCATCTCATCCTCTGTCGTCCCCTTCTCTTCCTGCCTTCAATCTTTCCAAGCATCAGGGTCTTTTCAAATAAGTCAGTTCTTTGCATCAGGTGGCCAAAGTTTTGGAGTTTCAGCTTCAACATCAGTCCTTCCAATGAATATTCAGGACTTATTTCCTTTAGGATGGAGTGGTTGGATCTCCTTACAGAGTCTCCTGGACTCTCAAGAGTCTTCTTTAACACCATAGTTCAAAAGCATCAATTCTTTGGCCCTCAGCTTTCTTTATAGTCCAACTCTCACATCCATACATGACCACTGGAAAAACGATGGCTTTGACTAGACAGACCTTTGTTGGCAAAGTAACGCCTCTGCTTTTTAATATGCTGTCTAGGTTGGTCATAACTTTTCTTCCAAGGAGTAAGCATCTTTTAATTTCATGGCTGCAGTCACCATCTGCAGTGATTTTGGAGCCCCAAAAGATAAAGTCTGTCACTCTTTCCACTGTTTCCCTACCTATTTGCCATGAAGTGATGGGACTAGAAGCCATGATCTTAGTTTTCTTAATGTTGAGTTTTAAGTCAACTTTTTCACTCTCCTCTTTCACTTTTCATCAAGAGGCTTTTTAGTTCCTCTTCACTTTCTGCCATAAAGGTGGTGTCATCTGCATATCTGAGATTATTGATATTTCTCCCGGCAATCTTGATTCCAGCTTGTGCTTCATCCAGCCCAGCATTTCTCATGATGTACTCTGCATATAAGTTAAATAAACAGGGTGACAATATACATCCTTGACGTATTCCTTTCCCAATTTGGAACCAGTCTGCTTTTCCCTGTCCAGTTCTAACTGTTGCTTCTTGACCTGCACATAGATTTCTCAAGAGGCAGGTCAGGTGTTTGAGTGTCTCCTGAGGAGGTACGGGTCAGCAGTGGACTGCCACAGGGGCAGGAGCTCTGGGTGCAGCAGACTTGGGTATGGCATAAGCCCTCTTGGAGGAGGTTGCCATTAATCCCACCATAGAGCTGCCAGAACTTACACAGGACTGTGGAAACAGACTCTTGGAGGGCACAAACAAAACCTTGTGTGCACCAGGACCCAGGAGCAGTGACCCCACAAGAGACTGACCCAGACTTGCCTGTGAATGTCTAGGAGTCTCTGGCGCAGGCGTGGGTCGGCGGTGGCCTGCTGCAGGGTTGGGGGCACTGAGTGTAGCAGTGCTGCATGGGACCTTTTGAAGGAGGTCACCATTATCTTCAGTACCTCCACCATAGTTTGGCCCTAGGTCAAATAACAGGGAGGGAACACAGCCCCACCCATCAAC
Organism: Bos taurus; assembly: GCF_002263795.3. NCBI lineage: Eukaryota > Metazoa > Chordata > Mammalia > Artiodactyla > Bovidae > Bos > Bos taurus. The sequence continues at coordinate 25,380,371 of NC_037338.1, forward strand.
AGAAAATTGGATTAAAGATTTACTGAGCATGGCCTCACCCATCAGAACAAGACCCAGTTTCCCCCTCAATCAGTCTCTACCATCAGGAAGCTTTCATAAGCCTCTTATCCTTCTCCATCAGAGGGCAGAGACTCTACTAGGCAATGAATATAAGGAAGCGTCATCTTTGGAGACCAGCTAACACCCAAAAGTGTTCTTTTTCTTCTTCTTCTTTTTTCACTTACTCAACAAATAAACACTGTCAGGCAAATAGTTTCTTCTGGGATGGAGTAAATTTTAAATATCACTTTTGTTTGATCCAAAGTTATCATTCAGGATAACAACCCTCAGAAGCTCTGCAAAAGGTAAGTAACATTTATTGAATGTTAGGTTCACACCATGCTCAAGGCTTCACAAATGTAACTCATTTACCCTTCTTTGAAATAGGTATTATCATTAGCCCTATTTATAGATAATGAAAAGGTTACTTAAAAAGTTTATTGGGAAACGAATTTCCCTGGTGGCACAATGGATAAGAATTCTGCCAATACAGGGAACACGGGTTCAATCCCTGGTCTGGGAAGATACCATAAGCTGTGGAGCAACTAAGCCACTGTGCCATAACTTTTGAACCCAAGCTCTAGAACCTGTGAGCCACAGCTACTGAGCCACATGCCTCAGCTCTGACACCTATACATTTAGAAACGTGCTCAGCAACAAGAGAAGCCAGTGCAATGAGAAGCCGGTGCACCACAACCAAGAGTAGCCCTCACTTGCGTGACTAGAGAAAGCCCATGCAAAGCATCGAAGACCCAGCGCAGCCAACAATAAATTAATTAATTAAAATTCTCTTCTGGTTAAAACTCTGTGCTTCCACTATAGGTGGGCACAGGCTTGATCGCTAGTTGGGGAACTAAGATCCCACATGCTTCACAGTGTGGCCAAAAAAAAAAAAAGAGGGGTTATCTATTGTTGAGTTAAAAACAACTCTAGAACTCCTTAGTGGGTTTCAATGAAACGATGGTTTATTACCTTTCCCAGATCCTATAGCTCAGGTAACAAGTAACTCAGTTGGGAAATTCTGGGCTTAGGGTCTTATGAGGTTGTAGTCAGACTGTGACTGAGGCTGGGTTAGTCTTAAAGGCCCCTCCACATACCTGGCACTTGGGCTGTGAGGATGCGAACAGGGCAGGCTGAAACAGGGTCCTGGGGCATCTCTAACTCTGTATGACCTCTCCACCTGAGCTCTCCAACATGGCAACTTCAGAATAACTGGACTTTTCCCATGGCAACTCAGAAGTCCAAATGCATGTGTCCTGGGAGAGAGAGCAAAACAGAAGCTGTGATGCCTTTCCTACCTAGTCTTGGAAGTAATACAGTGTCACTTCTGCCATATTTTATTTGTTAAGGCTGTTACAAAGGCTTACCCCGACGTGGGGGAGGGGACATCAATTCTGTTTCTTGGTAGAAAATGTGTCAACAAATTTAAGCCATGTTTAGAACCATCATAGACTACTCTCTGCACATCAATTCATTTCATTCTTCTCACATGCAAAAGACACTCACTTGCTTCCAGTGATCTCCCCAAAGTCTCATCCACTATGGCATCAGGTTTAGACTAGAGGTCTAGATTCTTGTCATCTAAATCACCCAGCTATGCAGGAGGGTCCTCAGAGGCAATTCCTTAGGCACAGTTCCTTGAGTACTATTCCTCTTTATCTAAAGACTTGTGGGCTGAAGAGACAACTTATTTCTTCCATGCACATCCAATACACAGTAATGGAACAGGCCTAGGAGGACCACTTCAAAATGGGCGGAGAAGGAGGCACACAGGAGTAACCAGTCCACAGCAATTTTGAAATCCAGCCAGGCGCATATGGTCAGTTTCATGATTAGAGCTCTGTTCAACTGCCTGGGAAAATTTCTCTGTGGTTCTTAGATCTATCCTCTGGGTTTTTGCTTCCACTTTCTTAATTTTTCTTTCTTTTCTATTAAAAAAAAAGGGGGGGCTGTTTTTTGGCAACTGAGCCAAAAAAACCTGAAACAGCCAGAAGCTGTTTTCTGTTTTCTTCCTTCCCATAGAATTTGGGGCCTAAAGTTCCCAAAAAAAAAAAAAATTGCAGGGGGGTCATTTTGTTCTACTCTGTCCCTTTTAGTATAAGCTGATGGTGCTTTTGCCAATGTAATTCAGTTTAAAACTTCGTGAGTTTCCTATGGATGCTGCTGGGGCTTCCCTAGTGGCTCAGACAGTAAAGAATCCACCTGCAATGTGGGAGACTGGGTTTGATCCCTGGGTTGGGAAGATCTCCTGGAGAAGGGAACGGCTACCCACTCTAGTATTCTGGCCTTGAAATTTCCATGGACTGTATAGGGCATGGGGTTGCAAAGAGTCGAACATGACTGAGAGACTTTAACTTTCAAGAAGGATTATCCCCTTACAGTTTTAGAAGCCCTATCATTTAATGAAGAGAATCTGTGAGGCACACTCTTGAAATAGTTAGAGGGCTTTTGTCTATCTGAAAGATTTTAGGAAGTGTTAGCTCTTTCTGAAGTTTTATTAAGGTTCTTATAGTCCTATTCTGAATTTTATCTTTGTCCTGAAGCCCTTTCATAGTTTGAGAACTCTTACCTGGGGAGTCTGAGAATGAGAAATATGATTTACTAGTAAACCCAACAAATCCTTGGCTTTTTTATATTTCTTATAAATTTTGTTTAAAAATTAAAGCTTCCTTTTAAACTCATATTTCTCTATCCTTATAATTTGTTATTGTTGTTCAGTCTCTAAGTCATGTCTGACTCTTTCTGACCCAGTAGACTACAGTACAACAGGCTTCCATGTCCTTCATTATCTCCCAGAGTTTGCTCAAGTTCATGTCCATTGAGTTGATGATGCCATCCAACCATCTCATCCTCTGTCGCCTCTTTCTTCTCCTGCCTTAAATCTTTTCCAGCATCAGGGTCTTTTCCAACAAGTTGGCTCTTCGCATCATGTGGCCAAAGTATTGGAGCTTCAGCTTAAGCGTCAGTCCTTCCAATGAATATTCAGGACTTATTTCCTTTAGGATTGACTGGTTTGATCTCCTTGCTGTCCAAGGAACTCTCAAGAGTCTTCTCCAGCACCACAGTTCAAAAGCATCAATTCTTTGGCACTCAGCCTTCTTTATGGTTCAACTCTCACATCTATACATGACTACTGGAAAAATAGCTTTGACTATATGGACCTTTGTCAGCAAAGTGATGTCTCTACTTTTTAATATGCTATCTACATTTGTCATAGCTTTTCTTCCAAGGAGCCAGCATCTTTTAATTTCATGGCTGCAGTCACCATCTGCAATGATTTTGGAGTCCAAGAAAATAAAGTGTCTCACTGTTTCCATTGTTTCCCCATCTATTTGCCATTAAGTGATGGGACTGGATCTTCGTTTTTTGAATGTTGAGTTTTAAGGCAGCTTTTTCACTCTCCTCTTTCACCTTCATCAAGAGGCTCTTAAGTTTCTCTTCACTTTCTACCATTAGGGTAGCATCATCTGCATATCTGGCATTTTTTAACATTCTGCTCAAAAATCTCCTTAGTGCAAATCATTGGCTAATCAGGTCCATTTTCTATTGTCCACATCACCTCAAGTGAAAATGTCGTAAATTTTCCTCTACTACATAATAAAGATCCCTCTCCTGCTGCTTCTAATAACATTGACCTCACTTTCCTGTAAGTCTTCACCAGCAGACTCCTGAAGGGCCATCAGGCTTCCACTAACAATAGCTTCAAACCCATATGATTTCTGCCCACCTCCTAGTCCCACGCCATGTATTAGGCAGCTCTCCAGGTCTAGATATCAAAAAGTCTGTATCAGTTATACTGCATTAGGACAAACTGTCCCAGAATGATGATCTGAAAACAATAACACTTATTTATTTAGCTCACAGATCTGGGGGTTGTCTGGGACTAAGTCAAACAGTACTCTCAGAATCTCTCTCAGGAGTTTCTAGTCAGTCGGTGCCTGGGGCTGAGATGAACTCAAATGCTTCTTTATTTGCATGCCTGGGACATAAGCTGCTGCTGCTAAGTCGCTTCAGTTGTGTCCAACTCTGTGCGACCCCATAAATGGTAGCCCACCAGGCTCCCCCATCCCTGGGATTCTCTAGGCAAGAACACTGGAGTGGGTTGTCATTTCCCTCTCCAATGCTTGAAAGTGAAAAGTGAAAGTGAAGTTGCTCAGTCATGTCCTACTCCTTGCGACCCCATGGACTGCAGTCTACCAGGCTCCTCTGTCCATGGGATTTTCCAGGCAAGAGTACTGGAGTGGAGTGCCATTGCCTTCTCCGGGGGCATAAGCTAGGAAGACTCAAATGGCTTGGGGTTAGATGGCTGGGGCTTCTCAGGTATCTCTGTCTTTGAATGTGATCTATCTCTACAAGGTAGCCTAGGGTGGCTGGCTGAAGGCTCCCAACATGAGTGACCCCAAAGAAACCACCAGAAACTTCATGGTCTTTTCTAACCATGCCCTGGATATTATATGGTTACTTCTGCTGCATTCTGTTTGTGCACTCTTAAATGCATACCTGGGTTCAAGGGGAAGGGACAGAGACTGTAATTTTTTTTTTCCCCCACTCCAGTGGCTTATAGGATCTTAGTTCCTGATCAGGGATTGAACCTGGTTCCTCCTCACTGAAAGCCCAGAGTCCTAACCAGTACACTACCAGGGAATTCTCCAAAGACTCCAATTCTTTCTTTTAATAGTTATTTATTTGGCCGTACTGCGTCTTGGTTGCGGGATCTTCAGCTGAGGCCTGTGGGATCTAGTTCGCTGACCAGGGACAGAATCTGGGTTCCCTGCACTGAGAGCTCAGAGTCTTAGCCACTGAATCACCAGGGAAGTCCCGACTCGAATTCTGATGAGAGGAGAGTTAAAGCGTTGTGGGCACATTATCAAACCATCACAAGCAGTTAAGTAACACATCCAAGGTCACACAGCTGGCAAGTGACAGAGTTGAGATTTGAACCCAGCCATTCTGGCTCTTGGTTTCCCAGGTGGCCCTAGTGGTAAAGAACCCGCCTGCCAGTGCAGGAGACTCAAGAGATGCAGGTTCAATCCCTGGGTTGGGAAGATCCCCTGGTGAAGGAAATGGCGAAACCCACTCCAGTATTCTTGCCTAGAGAATCCCATGGACAGAGGAGCCTTGCAGGCTACATACAGTCCATGGGGTCCCAAAGAGTCAGATGTGACTGAAGAAACTTAGCACAGCACATTCTGGCTCTTGGGCTTCCCTGGTGGCTCAGAACAGTGAAGAGCCTGCCTGCAATGCAGGAGAACCAAGTCTGAACCCTGGGTCAAGAAGGTCCTCTGGAAAAGGGAATAGCTACCCACTCCAGTATTCTTGCCTGGAGAATTCCATGGACAGAGAAGCCTGGCAGGCTACAGTCCTTGGGGTCACAAAGAGTCAAACATAACTAAGCAAAATACTTTCACGTGTCATTCTGGCCCTAGCCTCACATCCTTAACTGCTTACTAGTCTACGCTGCCTCCTATGTTTATGGACACAGGAGCAGATGGTTCATGATATAAGGGCAGGTGGGCCCTCTGTCTTGGGAAAGCTCCTGACTTGATTTTCCGTACTCAGCTTTCAGAAAGGTAGCGAGACTCATATTAGCTGCAAGAAACTTAATGAGTGAATCGGAATTGGTGTAGCCATCCCTCAGACGGTAAAACGTCTGCCTATAATGCAGGAGACCCGGGTTCGATCTCTGGGTCGGGAAGATTCCCTGGAGAAGGAAATGGCAACCCACTCCAGTATTCTTGCCTGGAAAATCCCATGGACAGAGGAACCTGGTGGGCTACAGTCCATGGGGTCGCAAAGAGTCGGACACGACTGAGCAACTTCACTTTCACTTTCACTTTTCTCCCAAGGCATTTTCTCCTCCCTGAGATCATTTTCTTCCCTGTGGCCATCTGTGCCTTCATTGTGGTTTCCATGTTATTCTCATCACGGCCTGAGACACCTTGTCACCTCACTCCTGCACATCAGCTCTCACCTTCTCAATAATGTTTTCACATAGGGGAAAGAGTCATGTCCCTTGACATTTCAAGAGTGTCTGCCAGACCATTTGATGGAGAGCTTCCACAAAAGTCTGCAGATTATGTATCAGAAAATGAAACTTTTTTTTTACCCAGGCCCTGGAGTTTTCCTAAATTTCTTTTAAGTCTTGACTTTCAACTGATTTCAGAGATTAAAAATGACATCTTTGTCATGAAGTCCTGAATAGGGTTTGCATAACAGACCAACACTTCTAGCAACTCCTAACTGGAATAAAATTTCGTATCTGGATGGCTCCTTGATACGAAGGACGAATCAGCCGGAACACAAATGGTGGTCAGGCAAGATCACCATGGATGGTTATGCAGTCTGTGCACTGCACAAAGGAGCCTGGCCAAGGAAGTGAGTGGAACGAGACTTGAAACCCAACCCCACATTCCACTGGCCAGACCTTCCAGTCGGGTGATGAACTGTGTCTGCCTGGAGGTAAAAAACAGCTTTTTCTAATTTGTCCGCCCAGAGAGGCACATTCTTCTAACCCAACAAAAACACCACATGTACTAACAGCAGCACCAGGGGAAGTATGGAAGGAAAAATGAGACATTGCATCTACCTGCTCCACAGGACGAGTAACAGAAATCAACACTAGCACATGATAATAATCAATTTATTAAATTTCAAGAAAAGGATGAACAAGTGAATCTCAAGAAAGGCCAGACCCAGGGCAATGCAAAGAACTTAAGCACCTAGGGTCAATGAACCTCCTCCCTAGAGCGCTTGCATTAAAGCAGCCCCATTCCAATGGCTTCCTCCAGATCCAGAGTCTTCAGAGAAAGAATCTGATCAGCCCAATTTAGTTCAGTTACTCCCTCCATACCCACCAACTATGATGGGGGAGTCACCTGGTACAGAACCTATACTGTAGCGATCTTGTTCCCTGGCAGTCCAGTGGTTGAAAGTGAAAAGTGAAAGTGTAAGTTGCTCAGTCATGTCTGACTCTTTGTGACCCCATGGACTGTAGCCTGCCAGGCTTCTCTGTCCATGGAAGTCTCCAGACAAGAATACTGGTGAGGATAGCCATTCCCCTCTCCAGGGATCTTCCCAACCCAGGAACTGAACCCAGATCTCCTGCATTGCAGGCAGATTCTTTACCATCTGAGCCACCAGGGAAGCCCTGGATTTCCAAAGCAGGGGCCACAAGTTCGATCCTTGGCCCAGGAACTAAGGCCCCACATGCAGCACAGTGCAGTCAAAAAAATTTTTTTAATTAAAAAAAAAAAAATCTAGACAGTAGATTAAACTGTTGAGCCCCTCACCATAAGGCCCTAAGTGAGAGCTGTGCGGCCCTCCAAGAGTTGTCTACAGCAGTTCTGTAAAACTGTCTAGTATTGGTCATCCCCAGGAAGGCCAATAGTTAATTGAAGTCCTTCCCACAAAGTCCTGAGAGGCTGATCTGATCCAGTCAGTCCAAAAAAAAAAAAACAACAAATTTTTGTGACTGTTCAGCCATTTGGTTTCACTCTTTATGCAGCTGGCAATGACATTTTCCATTTACCAAAGATCTTATTTATGAGTGCTTTTATCATCAACATATAGTCAACTCTTTATATTCTGCTTCTTATTGGGACTTGTGACTCTGGCAGACCCGCAGTCATTCAGTTCCATAAACTACTCAGAGGCCAATCCACGACCAGAAATGAATTCTGGCAAAATCACAAAAGTAGGTTGCAGTGTCTTGAAGAGCAACCTCTACTCTTTAAATGATGACACAGTTAAAATAATCTAATAGGAGCCTATGTAGCCGCTCCCCAGATACAACAGATGTCAACAGTTTGCCATCTTGCTTCAGATTTCCTTATTATTTTTTTTAGTTGTGCTGGGTCTTCATTGCTGTGTGTGGGCTTTCTCTAGTTTCAGAGAGTGGGGGCTATCCTTCCTTTCAGTGCACAGGCTTCTTATTGCAGTGGCTTCTCTTGTTGGGGAGCAAGGCTCTAGAACCATGGGTGGGCTTCAGTAGTTGTAGAGTGTGGGCTCATTAGCTGTGGCTTGTGGGCTCTTGAAGAGCTTCCCAGGTGGCTCAGTGGGTAAAGAATCCATCTGCAATGCAGAAGACGCAGGAAGCACAGGTTCAACCCCTGGGTCAGGAATCCCTGGAGGAGGGCATGGCAACCCACTCCAGTATTCTTGCCTAGAGAATCCCCATGAACAGAGGAGCCTCGTGGGCTACAGTCCATGGGGTCGCAAAGAGTCAGACACAACTGAAGCAACTCAGCATGCATGCATGGGATCTAAATCGTGGGCTCAGTAATTATGGCACAGGGGCTTAGATGCTCTGCAGAATGTGGAATCTTCCTGGACCAGGGATTGAACCCAAATCCCTTGCATTGCAAGATGGATTCTTATCCAATGTGACACCAGAAAAGTCCAAAAAGTTCTTTAATTTTTAGAGAAAGAAAACTTTACAGAGCTATAGCTACATCTCTGCCCCATATCCTTCTTCCCCTTTGCCTACAGATAACTGGAGAAGGAAACGGCAACCCACTCCAGTGTTCTTGCCTGGAGAATCCCAGGGACCGGGGAGCCTGGTGGGCTGCCGTCTATGGGGTCGCACAGAGTCGGACACGACTGAAGCGACTTAGCAGTAGCAGCAGCAGCAAGTGCCATCCTAAAGTCCACAGTATCTTCAATTTTGTATCAATATGAGATGTATGTTCACTAAACTTACGTGCTCATCATTTCATGATGTATATAAGTCATATCATTGTGCTGTGCTTACACATACGGTTTATTCAGACTTATACAGTGCTATATGTCAATTACAGCTCAATAAAATTGGAAGAAAATGAAAAAGGAGGAATAGAGGAAAATATTGAAACTCAGGACATCTGTCCTCAGAGAAAGGTCTGTCACAGACATGGGTTCCCTTCAATAAAGCATTTCCTTTGAACTCTTCCTATCAGTTGAATATGAATGTGCTGTTTTGTAATTAGACAAAACAAGTGTTATATACTTCTGGAAAAAATATTCAAAAATTAAAATAATTATTGATAAGGAAAAAATAAAGTCAGGAATATCATTTCCAAAAGGGATTTTGATTTTCATTTGGACCTCAGGTGCAGGTGTTGAGTCAATTAGTTTCCATGGTGCCCCATCACTGTTCCTTCCATGAAGGCCCTCTCTTGTTTTGTTTATTTGTTCCTCTGATCTTTGTTCACTACCCCAGTCTCTCCTAGGCTAGGTTCCTAGGGGGAGCACCCCAAAAAAGTGAAAAAGCCATGTGGAAGTTATCTCCTTTATATTACTTAGCTTCCAGAATCACCACTTCTGCTAAACTCTATCAGCCAGAGCAGTAACAAGCTCCCGCCTAGATTCAATGAGAGGAAAGATAGACTCCCACCTCTCAGCAGGAAGACTATAAGTTTTACTGCAAGAACAGTATGGCACATGGGCTATCTATTTTGGTGGGCCATCCTTGGATAATACAATCCCCAATCCTACCTACATTATAGGTAGGAGAAAGAATGGATAGGTGTCCATTATTGCTGGAGTACAATATGCAAGGTGGAGGCAACCAGACACAAGGCTGCAAGGACAGATCCAGCCAGGTTCTGGAGGGTCTTGAAAACCCATTTTGGAGAATGCTTATAGGCAAAGGAGGGCTTTGGAAGCCCCAGGATCCCTGTCCCCTCATTTCCATCACCCAGCACCTCCTTTGTGCTTGATGAGAGATTATCTAAGACCCTCCCTCTATAAGTGGCTGAGCAAAGGGACTCTCAGAATTGGCCTGTGCCCTCTGAGTAAGGGTCAAAGGTAACCAGACACCAGCCACTACCTACCCTTGTTTCTGTGGGTGCGTGTGTCCACATCTACCTAGTCTCTAGACCCCAGAGAGGCATGGATGCTACTGCTTGGGTGGCAGACAGGGACTCTTCAGAAGTGGCCTTCCAGGTCTATTCTGAATGGTCTTGTGTAGAGGAAGACCCACACTTCACACACATACAACCTGTAGCATTTCACATTAAGGATATCAAGGAGACAGCACTTATTTGATAGTCAGGAGTCCTATGTTCTAATCCCATCTCTGTCAGCTGTCAGCCTTGGGGACATCATTCACCCTGCTGGACCTTGCAGACAAATACAAGAATTACACTAGATGGGCATTTTCTCCAAGTAGAGTCACTGGAGCTCAGCTATAAAAATCACCTAGCTGGAAAACTACAGTGAGATACCATCCGACACCCATGAGAATGGCAAATATCAAAAAATTGACAATGCTAAATGCTAACAAAGAAGAGCAACTGGAACTCTCCTACATTGCTGGTAGGGATGCAAGATTGTAAACTCACTTTGGAAAAGTTTGGCAGTAGCCACTAAAGCTAAATACCTTCCTTAGCAGTTCTACCCTTAAAAGATATTAAAACATATGTTTGGAAAAAAGACTTGCACAAAATGATCGTAGCAGCTTTATTTATAACAGACAAAAATTGGAAATAGTCCAGGTGCCCATCAACAGGTGAACAGATAAACCATTAATAAAAAGAAATAAACACGGGTGATACGTGGGTGGATCTCAGACACATTCCACTGAATGACAGAAATCAGAAACAAGAGTGGATACGGTATGACTCCACGTATTATGAAGTCCCAAAACAGGTGAAACTGAACAGATGATGACAGAAGTCAGAACAGTGTTTGCCTGGGGGCTGGAGGGTGGAGTGGGGAGACTAGAAAGAAAATCCAGGGAAATTTCTGGAGAGATAGAATTGTTCTAAATCTGCGGTTCAGCATGCTAAGTCTCATCAGTCCTGACTCTTCTAGATTCTATAGACTGTAGCCCTCCAGGCCCCTCTGTCCATGGGATTCTCCAGGCAAGAATAACTGGAATGGTTTGCCATTTCCTTCTCCAAGGGATCTTCCCCACCCAGGGATCCAACCAATGATTCTTCTGTCTCCTGCATTGGCAGGCAGGTTCTTTACCAGTAGTGCCACCTGGGAAGCCCCTCGAAATCTAGATGGAATGAAGGTAACATAGATGTATGTATATATATTTGTCAAAGTGCATGGAACTGTACACTTAACATCTACACAGGTACAACACTTTCATACTACAGTTTTTTTTAAAATAAACCATATTGCAAAAAAATATATATCTGCATGTCACTATTATACTTTAATTTTTTAAAAAATATAATCATCCAGACTACCTGTTCAAATACAGCTTCCCGGGCATCCCAGACCTACTGAGTCAACTGGTCCTCTGGAAAAGGGCCCGGCGATCGGCATTCTGAACCGGTCCCTGCTTTGGCAAGAGCGTGAGATGTAAGACCCACGTCCCGGAGAAGGGCGGGGCGGGGGCGGGAATCCCCACACGCTGCTCCCCCGCCCACGACCCACAGCACACGATCCCACCGCACACTTGGCGCCTCACACTCTCCCCAAGCCCCCCAGTCCTCTGTCCAGTCGCCCCTGGTAACCGAGAAAGAGCAGGAAAAGCCTCAAAGTACAGCCGCCCGGGAAGGGGCCGTCCACAGTGTCAGCGAGACAAGGGCAAATACAAAATGCGGGGTAATTGGCGGTTTTCTAATTCGCGGCCCTTTGTGCGGCCGCGCGGAGCCGGCGGCCGCGCTCCCAAGCCCCGGCCTTTCAGTCGCCGGGGGCCCGGGCCGCCGCGCTCCCCGCGCTCCGCAGCGCATAATTAATCGGGCTTCACAGGGCCCAGGACAAAGGCGCCCATTCACCCCGCCGCTCCTCCCCCCGGGGATATTGTTATTTCTAAAAACTGCAGCCAGCTGGGCCGCAGAGAAACGTCAGCTCTGTGGGAGAATGAGAGGCCAGGCCGCGAAGGAGAGAGGGAGCTCTGTGTCCGCGCTCCGAGCAGGATTAGAGGGCCGGGGGAGCCTGGGGTGGGCAGGGGGCCCGGGGTCTTTTCTCAAGTCTGCACGACTCCTCAGAAAGCCTTATGATTTCCATGGGGCCCTGGAGGCGACTGCCATGGAGATGGTAATGGGAGGCATTGAGGCTGGTTCTTAGGAAAGGAGAGAGCAGATACATTCAGGACCTCGGCTCAGCTCCCGGGTGGCGGGCGGGGAGGGGGTGGAGGTGCTGGATCGCCAGGTGGGAAGGCCAAGGTGCCCCCACCTGTACCCACCTCTGTCGACACCAGGGAAAATATTGCAAAGAATAAAGGCCTGAGTCTGGATCCCGGCCGCCTGCGGTTGAGTCAGGGGCTGAGAATGCGAAGACCCCACGGTTACCTGGCCTATGCTCCAAGGACCACCTGGGGAACCTGTTCAAAAGGAAACCTATACAGGCCTGGGCCTCACCCCCAGAGAATCAGCTCCCAAGGTCTGGGCTAGGGCCCAGGTATCTGTATTTTCATAAGCTCTCCAAGCTCTGCTGCAGCCCCCTGACCTGGCTGGATTATCTCTTGGTACTCACTGTCCCCGGGAGATGGCTCAGGTGCCCCATTTCTTATTTCAAAGAGGAGAAAACAGGTTCAGGGACATAAATCCACCTGCCCAAATTGATAGAACAGAGCTAGAACGGGACCCTGGGTGGCTGTGTGCAAGAACAGAGGAAGACGCTGCTGAAAAGGAGTCTTCCCCTCCTCCCCAGGGCACTTCTTGACTGCTCAGGCCTGCTCTGGGCTCCCTCTTCTATGGCCTCTATGTGCATGAGATCGATCTGTCTAGTTATTCCAGTATGTTCTGTCTTATAGGTTCACTGGGGTTTTCTTCTACCCGCTCCATCAGAGGCACCCTGGAGTGGAACCTGAAGATCATTTTGGGTTTGTGTCTTGCCCAGTGCTGGGAGAGCTCTGGCCAAGGCTCAGTGTATGTGAACAGCATCTCATGATTCCAGATGCCAGTCCTCCAGGCAGTGTTCCCCTTCAAAGCCCAGCACCCTCCCTGGGCCCAGCAGCGGGCCTTGTCCAGGGCCAACAGTCCTGGGCTTCACCTCTGCCACTGAACCCAAGGAAATGCGCACCCATTCATTCCTCCTTCCCAAACTGGGAGCAGTCATGAACAACCACCATGGATCTCCAAAACCTCAGCCTCCTGAACACCTCCCAGAACAAGCAGGGGCTTTTCCAAAACCCTGCCCATCCCATCGCATTTCATGGAGACGTTCTGTCCCTCAGCTGTACTCTGGAAAATGTTCCCTCAGCCTAAGACTGCCAGTCCTGAGCAGGACCACAGGCCTGGGAGCCAGAGCATGCCATAGCTCCTCACTCCTGCAAGTCAGGGAAAGGAAGCCTCCTGTGTTTTCAGAGAGCCCAGGCTGGCCTCTAAGGCCCAGAGAGAAGGTCCAAACAAGCTCACTCTGCTTCCACCAGGCCATGCCAGACACTGGAAAGTCAACATCATGCGACATTCATATCTGTGGGCGGGAGAATGTGCAGAAAAACTTAAGAACAAAGTGGAAAGAAAGAGAACAAGAGTTCAGCCAAGGCCTGGCCAGGCCTCGGAGGGGGCAATTTGGCTGTCCAGCAGGAAGCCAATTCAGGCACAGCCACCAGCAGAGATTCCCAGGGGACCCTGTGACCCAGCAGTCCCAGTGGCCAGGCCACCAGCATAGCCTCAAGCAGAAAATCAAGCTAGCTGTCTCCTATTAAATAAACTTTATTTAGGGTATAGAGTGATCCAACACTTTCTGAAAGTGAGAGGAAGAAGGTTCAACTATGAGGAAACCAGACTACATAAAACAATGTCCTTGAAATACACACTGAAGTGTTTAGAGGTAAAAGAGCAAAATGTCTCTAATTTGTTCTCAAATGATTCCATAAAATGTAAAAAATCGGTGAATCTTGAAAAAGGGCTTACAGAAATTACCTGTAACATTCCTATAATTTTTCTGAAGTTTGAGAGAAAAACGAACAACAAACAGAAGGCAGCATACCACACACACAAATAACACAGAATCAATATTCCAAATCCTATACCAGGGATCGGACTCAACTTTCTTATTGTCTGCATGCTTGTACACATCTTTCACTATCTCCTATTATATCAATCTGTGAACCCAAGTTGGTTTGAAGATCCTTAGGGATAAGGTCTGTGTGGTTTATCTCTATGACCCTATTGCAGCTAGCACCGTGCTTTGTAAACAGAAGACATTTAACCAAACCTGGCATCTAGTCATTGGCCATGGAAGGTTTCCTGTTCTAGGTGAGATGCAGGAAGAAGGAGGAGAAGGAGGAAATGGGAAAAGGGAATCAAGAAAGATGGTAGAATCTATAGAGATTTTCCAGTCCAATACACTCAATGGCAGAACTGATGCCTTTTTTCAAGGTTAATAATCAGGCCCACCTAATCAGATTCTTCCAAGAAGCCTGAAAAAAGTAACTCAGGCCCAGTGGGGCTGCCCCGTCAAGTCCACTGACAGCACTTACAGACCTGCATGGCCTGAACCCTGAACCTGGTCATGTTCACTTCAGCGTGTGGTTACCAGAGTCAATCATGTGTTTATTTCATTTTTGTCTCATTCTGAGTGTTTCCTGTGTGTGCATCTTTCCTCCCCAGTGAGACCACGGGAGGAAGGGTCTTGCCTCCTTCTGCCCCGGCACCATGGCCACCCTCATGGGTATGGTGGAGACACAGATGCACAATAAGCCCTCAAATTCCCCGACCAGGGACACTATGTCTGGTTTGCTCTCTTCTACATCCCCAGCACTTAGCACAACAGTTGGCACATAGTTGACACTCAGTAAAGACTCCCTGAATAACAAAGTGAGTGGCAGTCTTGTGAGTTGAGTCCAGTGGCCTTCTTTGCCAGGACACACTAAGCAGGCTCTTGAGAGGTGCCCTTTTGGCCTCAGATGCTCAGCCACAGAGGTACATCCAGTGCCGGCCCCCCTTCTCTGCCCGTCCTCAGAGCGGTCCCTCTGGATGCCAATTCTATGACATTCCTAAGAAAGATGGCAGCACCATCTCTGCAGCCAGGGTGGCATGGTCAGTGTTGGGACGGAGGGGCCCTCCTGCCTCTTCGTGTCTCTTCTCGTGGTCCTCTGGGGTGAGGCGGCCTTGGGAAGAGAAGCTTTGCTCAGTGCATTTCCGGTGGGGGCAGGATCTCCTGTGAGAGAGCTCGCGGTGAAGGTTACAGTGCCCTGCAACCTCCACCCCTCACTCCGCCCCCGCATATACAGGCACGGGCAAGGCTGGGTCTGGGGGCAGCACAGTGCAGCACCCAACAGGGGCCAACTTTGGCAGGGAAGCGGGCTTGGAGGGGGCAGGGGGGTGTGACCACATGGTCACCAGGAACACCATTGTCCTCCCTGTGCCGGGGCACTTGGTACAGGGCAGTGGGACGACTCCTCCTGGGTGCCAGCAAGAACAGGAAACTGGGGCATGAGGATCTTCAGTCGGGCCCTCAGAAGCCGTCCAGGCCTCTGGAGACTTGTTCGGGATCCCTCCTGCTGCCACCTTGGAGCCTGGGCCCCACGTCAGTCCAGGAGGAGCCAGACACCTTCCTGGCCGTAAAGGAAGGGACATTTCAGGCTGCCCAGAGAAATCTCTGTGCATCTCGGGAAGAGGGGAAGTTCCTCCTTTAACATCACTCGACCGTGGGCTGCGCCATCTTGACAAAGCTCTCCCTCTCTTGGCACCTCTTGCCGTGTCCCTGAGCCTCTCTAAAGGAAACCACTGGCTGGGCCTTGGAGGCAGAACTGGGCATGCTCCCAGCACTCTCCACGTTTGCTTTCAATCCAAGAAAAAGCCAGGCTATCGGGCTGGGAACTCCTACCATCCCCCCTTTCTTTTCTTTTCCCCTCCCCCTCACTTTCCCTCACCCCATCCCCCAATCCCAAGAGCTTCCAAAGTGACAACATGTGGGCCCAAATCAAACCCTTGTCCTCGGGCCCTTGCTGGCATGTCTCCCGGCTCGCCCACCTTCCTCCTCCAGCTCCGCAACTCGGCCACCCTCCTCACCTCTGCCCCCGCCATTCCTCTTTGTGAACAGCTTGCTAAATGCAGCCAAACTTCCCCTTTCAGTTCACAGGCTTCATAAAACAGCTGCAAAAAGTCAGCAGCTCTGCAAGTTCTCTTGCAAAGTTTGGCTGAGAGCAACGTCCGCTGGTTCTAGTCATTGTTCCGCCCTCCTCCCCCCAGGCTCGGAAGGCCTGTGTCCTCCTCCAGGAAACAGTGGGGAGACCAGATGCCCCTCCAGATCTGCTCTCAGAAACACAATCTCCTCAGCAATCTAATCTAGAGAGAACTCCCCAAGAGGGCCTGGCTGAGTGTAGCCAGGGAGAAGAGACCGCCCGCATACTGGGCTGGTTTCCTGACCCTGCCCAAGTCCTCTGGGACCCCGGGTGTTCCACAAAGTCCCTCCAGCCACAGTCCTCTCGTCTGGAGGACAAGGGATGGGTGGATTGGTTGACTTTCAGGGTCCCTTCCAAGTCTGAAATTCCACAAATTGGTAAATTTCTCCTTAGGGTCCCCAGGGACAGCAGACAGTAGGGACTATGCCCAGGGACAAGCGTCTCACTGAGAGTGGTCTGACTCAAGCACAGGCTTCCTAAACTGCGTCCCGTGTTCTCTCTGTGACACACAGCCCTCAGTAAAAAAGAGGCACCACTCTCGATTCCTGATTGGACTCATCTGGAGAGACTGCACGGTATGCATCCTGGTCTCCTGCGTACATGCAGGCTAAGTTACTTCAGTCATGTCAGACTCTTCACGACCCTATGGATGGTATAGCCCACCAGGCTCCTCTGTCCATGGGATTCTCCAGGCAAGAATACTGGGGTGGGTTGCCATGCTCTCCTCCAGGGGATCTTTCCTACCCAGGTATCAAACCCGTGCCTCATCTCCTGCTTTGGTACATGGGTCCTTTATCACTAGCACCACCTGGGAAACCCATCCCAGGTTAAACTCAAGACCAAAGAAACTAGAGTCTCGGCTTGGGGCCTGCTCATCAGTCTGTTTGGGAAGTTACCTAGGTGATTCTGAATGCGCAGATAGGGTTCAGAAGCATTGTGGGAGAAGATTCTAGAAACTAAAGATGAAGCTCTAAGCCCAAGGTGCCCCATCTGCCCCTTCTCTGCTGAGAAGGACTTGAGGCCAGTAGAATGAGCCCTGTGATGAGAGAGACCTGTCTGTCACGGATGGGGTGAGGGCCTGCACCACGGTTGCCATCAGACACTGAGGCTTGCCACCCCCGCACCCCGGAAGGACACCTGGTACAAGACCAGCCTCTGGATGCTGGCTCCTTGACCTTGCCTGCTCCCTAACAGGCCCCAAGGCCTCCTCTTCACCCCCCCGGAGCAGATGGCCCCGAGGCTGCAGTCCAAGAACTAGCTACCAACTTCACAAGAGACAGGAGGCCCCAGGGCAACTCCAGGGCTTTGTGTGGATTAAGAAAAGGAAAATAGAGAAGGGAAACTGAAACTGGGCTGGAGGCAGTGAAGGAGAAAAAGACAAGAGAAAGGGGAAGGACTCTGAGGTCAGAGAGTCATGTGAATGGCATTTAGGGAACAAAGCCCCCAGTGCTGTTCCCCTGCTCCCCCTTCATCAGTCACCCCCTGGGCCTGGTAAGAAGCACCCTTCTGCTGGGGCTCCGGGCACAGACAACACTGCTGCCCATACAGAAAGCCCAGGTCCAGAAACCTGCCACGTCTGAGTCCGCAGCCTGGTCCATCTGCCCTCTAGGCCAAGCTAGCAAGGAGGCCTCCCTGGCTGGCACTCTCAGATTTCCACCGCCTCTGCCCTCCAGCGCCGGGGTCTCTCCTCACACACTGGCCATCAAACTTGACCATTCCTAGAGCAAAGCATAGGCTAAATCCAACTCCCAATATGCTTGGCACCATATCAGGGAGACCCAAGTGATGCTGTTGACTAGCTCTGTGACCTTGAGCCAGCCACCTCCCTTCCCTCCTTGGGTCTCAGTGCCTGGTCTTGTCTGCTTTCCTGTGAAGACATGTTTGGAAGGAAGGGATGTTACTGTGCCCCAGAGGTCCAGTGCCTAGGCTCTGAGGATGGAGACCTGGGCTCGTGTCCCAGGCTCCGCCGTTTACCAGAGTCGTGAGCTCTGTGCCCCTGTGTTGTCACCTGTAAGGTGAGAATTAATACATGGATAGCAGAAAAAGACAACACAGGTCCAAACCAACATGGGACCAAGATCTAAAATATACAAGGACCGCTCTTTGCAAATCAAAAGAAGAAAATGGCAACCAGAATAGAAAACTGGGCAAACGATATGAGCAGGTAGTTAACAGAGCTGCAAGATCATACACAAAAGAAATACCTGTTAACATGTCAGAGAGGTTCTATCAGAGAGGACTAGGGCAATAGGGATGATTTTGCCCCCTCTCACCAGGGGATAATTGGCAATGTCTGGAGACTTTTTTGGTTGTCATGGGGTGGAGGGGGGTTGCTATTTGGCATTTAGTAGGTAGAGATCAAGGATGCGGCTAAACATCCTATAATGCCCAGAACAGCCCCTACAACAAAGAAGAATCTGGCCACAAATGGTCATCAGTGTTGAAACTGAGAATCCTGGGGCTAAATAGATGGGTAAACCAATGGATGAACGGGCCTGGCTGGGACAATGAGCTGCTGAAGCATACGACTGATTACAATGAATCCAATAAAAGGGTGATGGTAATGGTTCCTAAATGTTTGGCAGACAATAACAAGTTCAATGAATGGTCACTACTCTGTTACTCTTCCCTTGAGGGGTCTGGACTCCTCATCGCCCTTATGTTTGCTCCAGCCAACAAAGCAATGGGCTTTAGACCAGAGGGGCTCCGCTGTCACCCAGAGATAGGCACACAGCCACAGTGGGCAGCCCAGCTCTTGCCCCTGTGCCCAGTGGGTGGTGGAATGGCGGGAAATACAGAAGGGCAAAGAAGGAAAAAGATAAAGGTGGGTGGGAGTGCCTGGGCCACGGAGTGAAGAGGAAGAGAAAGGAGACACTGCAAGCTTCAGGGTTTCACAACATGACAAAAATACCCAGAAAGGCAGGGGGCAGGGAGGGCCACAGGGAGAAGTTCAAGTTGAGTAATGGCTGTGGTTCTCTTCACAAATTCATGGAAAATTCTCTTTTCACACCCTCTGGTTCAGTTAAACTAGACCCTTAACCACCTCCACTGTGGCCTAGAAAGAGATGCATCCCGCGGCCACCATGGCTGGCACCATCTCCTCCTTGTCACTTCCTCCTTCTCCACTCTCCCCAGCCAGTTCTCCATCCCTATTTTCCAGAATGGAAATTCCCATTCTGGTCCCCCTAGGGCCCTAAAGCAATTGACAAGATACATACAATATTATCATCATCATCGCTACCATCATCTCATCTCTTAGCAGCCAGCATCTGGGAAGAAATCACCTTCCTTATATAGCAGGCCCAGAGACCTTCTAAGCTTCTTCAAGCTGAGCCCCAAATTTGGCTCTGAGCTTCCTGGTAGTCCAAATGAAATGAGAATGGGGGTCAGTTTCATGAGTTGGATTGCCCATAATCAGAAGCCACCAGTTCCTCTGAGGATGCAGAGCTTCGCCAGAAACTGGATCCAGAAATATATTCAGCTCCCAGGTCTTACAGCCAGCACTGGCTGAGGCAGTGACTGCTAGAGACAACGGCATCCCAAAATAAATGCAATAGCAGACTCCTCCGGCCATTTTTCCAGAAAGCCCCACCATAAAGGAGGAACATAAGAAAGATTTTGTGGTGGTTAAATAATGTGGTCCAAAGAGGCGCTTGGCTCCATGAGAGCCCAAGTCAGTTCAGGGATAAGTCTCATCTGGAAGAATGGATGGAATGTGTGGCCTTTAAATAACCCCCATGAACTTTATTTCTCTCAACTGAGCTTTTGATAAAACTGGGGCAGCGGGAGGCAGTTGGAGGTTGTAACCGCTGACAAGGGTCTGGCAGGCGGTGCTCTGGGGCTGGGTGAGGGTGGGGCCAGGCGTCCCTGGCACCTTCAGAGGCATCATTCATGGATTCAGCTGTTCTCAGTCTCCCCCAGGGGCCCAGAACACTCAGAGCGTTCTCATTTTGCTCTGACCTAAAGTGGAACTTGCCTGAGAGGCTGGAGGAAGTAGGAAGCAGGGCTCAGAGCAAGACTAGGGGTAGGACTGCTGGCCTGCCCCATAGCCTGGCCTCTCTTTTGGGTTGTTATTAAAAGTGATAATAACCCACATCCATTGTGGGTCTAAGCATTTTGTCACTAGGTCAATTTAATCTTCACAACCAAGCTCTGATCGTCCTCAGTTTACAGATGAATAAACTGAGGCTCAGAGGGCTTCGCCGCTCTAACAGTTAGCCAAGGGTAGAAGCTACGGTGCCCGCCCAAATCTGTCCGATTCCAGAGTTCACACGCGCGTGACCGCGGCGCCATCACACTCCTCACATAGAAAGAGAGATAAAAACTGTGGGGAAAGTGAAAAGGCAGTTAAGTTGTGGCATCAGAGCACAGGAAACACATGACTCTCAGAATGTGATCCCGGAGAAAGCCGGAAGCCGGCAGCCCTGTTTTGAACGGAAGGCCCAGGGGCTCTGAGAAGCCCTCTCAGAGGTCCAGAGCCTGCTGAGCTATAAACAGAGGTCGCATCCAAGTGTTTGTAAATATCAGGGGCGGGGGGTGTTGTGGGAGGGGTGCTACGGAACAGTGGGTAAAGGACCCTGAGACCGAGCTCAAGAGGCTCCTCAGCGGCTGCTGGGGATCCCTCCGCCCGCCAGTGAGCGAGCAGTGCAAGCCCAACACTCCGCTCTGGAGCGCAGGACCAGACTGCTTTGGGCCGGGGTCCCTCCTGGGGACAGGCGATTCCTGTCACTTGCTGACACCAGCATGTGGGCACCTCCGAAACGAAATGGAACCTGTGAAGCTGTCCTCCTAGTAGGTGTCCCAGTGACGCCCTCAGGACTCCGCGCCCCACCTCTTCCTTTCTGCACGCTGACCTCCTTTAGAAGGGCTCTTTAGAACGGGGATGGGAGTGTCTAGACGACAGGAAAGCTTTCCAGATCAGTGAGCAATATGCTGACAAACAGGGCCCGGGCTCAGCCCCAGGAAACTGATGACTCAGGAGGACGTGCCTTCTCTCCACAGACGTGTTCATCAGGACTGGCCAGGGCCCTCCCTGTGCCAGGTGTGAGGGTGAAGAGAGGACTTCCACCCAGTCCTTGCCTTCATGGGGATTTCTGTCCAGAAAAGGGCACAGAAGTGGACCCAACTCAGTGTGTCCTCCTTAGGAAAATTGAGAAAGGAGGGAAGTGAGAAAAGGAGGGATCCAGAATCTAACGGCGTCTCCCCTCTCCCCTGCCTGCAGCCTCCATGCACGCTGCTGCTACCACCCTGCTCTCTGGCCTAGATTTTTACACTTGGGTCCTACACACAGTGAACTTGCTCCTACCACATGGCCTTTGCACTTGCCGTTCCCTTTGCCCTTCCACAAGCGTCCCCGTGAGTCAGTGTCTTCACGTGTTACCTCAAATGTGCCTTATCAAGAGGCTTTCCCTACATTGATGCCACCCAATTAAAGGTCACAACAATGCCCCCTCTTCTGCCAGGCCACAGATGCTTCAGTAGGTACGATACATGAGGGCATCGCTCACTTAATTCCTCACAGCCTGTTCTCTTGTGGAACTTGGGGTAGATTTCCCATTGGCCTTGGCCCATGAGAGGGTACCAGAAGGACCCTCCCTGCCAACCATCAGCCAGTGTACTGGAATCGAGCCCGGCTTCTCCAACCCACTGACCCCAGGATCAGTCCTCTCCCAAAATTTCTTGCAGGTCTTGGGCATCCTTCCGCCTCCCCATCCCCCATGCTATCAAGCAAGTGGTCATTCTGACCCTTTGTAGTAGGACTGGGTATCTGGTCAGCAAACTCATCTCCTCTTCCCAGCTAGCCATCTGGACTCCAGCTCCACCTCCTCTGCCATCAAGCTGGTGGCACATGAGCAGAGGCAGTCTGTCTCTCTTCTGGGCTGAGGATGTTAAGAAGCAGACAGGTGTCCCTTCCACCTCTCTTTTCCCTGTAGCCACGGCCTCATGATCTAGGAGATGGCAGAGCCCCAAGAAAGAAAGCACCTCTGCTGGGAGGAAGGCTGTCTGCCAGTCAGGGCACTCATCTTGGACTTTATATGAATAAAAAATAAACTTGATGAGGATCCTTCATTTGGGAAGTCGGCTATTTAGTATTTAACTTCCTGCCTTTTTAAGGACTTGGGCCCTGCCCTCAGGTCAACACATTTCTGTCCCCTCCCCCAACTGCATTTCCCACCTGAACTTTGTCCTCTCTTCCCCACCCCACACTCAGCCTGTGGGGATGACTGAGCAGCTGATGAGTGAATCATTGCTTCTCTCCAGATCTGCAAGCTGATACAAAAAGCAGCCTGGCAGAGAGGGAAGGTGCTTCTGACTACCTCTCTCTAAGCTTGGCTCCAGCAGTACAGCAGTATGGGACGTCTCGAGACTCAGCTTCCTCATCTTTAAAATGGGAACAATAGAATCTGCCCATACCACCACCCAGACAGAAAAATGGGGGGTAGGGGTGGGGGGTGTTGATATGCAGAAGCAGTTGCTCTGAGCCGGACTCTCCAAACATCATCTCAAAGTGCTTAGATAGGGAATCGAGGTACACAAAGTTTTAGAAGTGCCTGCCAAGTTCACCTGGTCAGTAAGTGGCTGCCCCACCCTTGACTTGGTCTTCCCCATCGTCTCTGTCTCACTGAATGGCACCAACCCACACCGAAGAGCTCAACTCAGTGACCTCAGGTTATGCCTAACTCCTTCACCCTCACCTCCTGCACACACATCAGTACCAAAGCCCAGTTACTTTATTTTATTACAGGGAATAGCTCTCCAGTCTAGCCTTTCCCTGCACCTCTGCTGCCACCACTCTGCAGAATCCCCTGCTCATCTCTTCTGGACCCTGCAATGGCTTCCCGGTTGGTCTCCACGTAGCTCCACCTCCACACAGCAGTCCCAGGGCTGGTCAATGCCAATCTGACCGTGTCAACTCCGAGTTTAGGAAGCTCAGTGGCTTCCTGCTGCTCATATGAGAAAGTCTTGCCATTGGTCTTGCCCAGTGTGAGAGACCCACCTCTTCCCTGCCCCTCCTCTCTCCACTAGAACATCGGTACCATGAATGCCTTCCAACTCCCTCCTTGGTGGGAGCACATACTGCTCCTTCTGTAAGGAATACCCGTCCTTCCCTTCTTGGCCTGGTTTACTCTTAATCAACCTTCCTATCTCAGTTCTAGTGTCACTTCTCCAAGAACTTTCCCTGACCTTCTTGACTAGGGGGCATCCCTTTATAGCAGTCATCTCTGTTATTATCTTATGCCTATTTGAGTAATTACTTGATGAAGGTCATCTCCCGCCCATGACTTTAGGCTCTGCAAGGACAGAAACTGTGACCATGTTGCTTACCATTGAAACCCAGTGTCTGACACTGTCTGACTCATAGCAGGACTTAAATATTGGCAGAGTAATTGAATCAGTAAATGCTAGAATTAAACTCCAAGTCCGCATGAACCCCTGTCATCAATTGTTGTGGGGAATTGATTTGTCTGCTTAGGCTACCTAAGCAGAGGTATCACAGACTGAGTAGCTTAAACAGTAGAAGTTTCTCTTCTCATCGTTCTGGAGGCTGGAAGTCCAGGATCAGGGTGCTGCCAGTTCGGTTTCTGGTGAGACCTCTCTCCTCAGCTTGCAGATGCAACTTTTTGGCCTTTTCTCTGTGCACACGAGGGTAGAGATCGCTGGTGTCTCTTCCTATAAAGACATCAGTACTGTTAGATTAGGGCCCAGCACTTATCACCTCATTGAACCTTAATTATTAATTACCTTTTTAAAGGCCCCATCTCCAAATACAGTCACACTGGTTAGGGTTTCAACGTGTAAATTTTGGGGAAAAAAATTCAGTCCCATAACATTCTGCCCTCTGGCCCCCCAAATTCACATCCTTCTCACATGCAAAATGCATTCACCCCCATCCCAACAGCCCCAAAAGTCTCAACTCATTCCAGCATCAATTCCAAGTTCAAAATCTCACTAAATGTCATCTAAACCAGATATGAGTGAGGCTGGAGGTATGATTCACCCTCAGGTAAAATTTCCTCCAGCTGTGAATCTGTGAAACCAGACAAGTTATGAATTCCAAAACACAATGATGGGGAAAGTCCCTAGTGGTCTAGTGGTTAAGACTCTGAGCTTCCAATACAGGGGGAAGGGGTTTGACCCCTGGTCAGGGAACTAAGATCCCACATACTATCCAGGGCAACAACAAAAAAAATTTTTTTTAATTTTTTAATTACATTTTAAAAATTAAAATAAGTTGGAGGAAAAAAACCCACACACACAATAGTGAGATAGGTATAGAATAGACATTCTTATCCCAAAAGGGAGAAATTGTTAAAAAAGAAAGGGATAACAGGTCCCAAGCCAGTCCAAAATTAGCAAGGCAAATTCCAGTTGATCTTAAGTCTCCAGATTGATCCTCTTTAGCTCAATGTCTTACCCTCTGTGTCTACTGGAGCAGAACCCCATGACCTAGGCAGCGGTCCTGCCCCCTCAGATGTGCCGGGCAGGCTTGCCCCCGAGGCACTAGCTGAGTGCATCCTGGCCCTCTGAAACCAAGAAAGTGGCCCCACCCTTTGAAGGGCCTTGCAGCGGGAGCAGCAGCCCTGATGATCTCTGAATCATCTTCATGGTCATTTTCCCCTTTTCTTGAAAGATAGAGATATTGAAGCTGGCTATTCTATTGTCCTGCTCTGTAGATTCCAAAAATCTGACAGCCTTCCTCCACTCTTTTCTCTCTCCCTTTAGTCCCTGCTGGCAGTGATTCTGCAGGTATAATCCCACCTCTATTCCTGGCCTCAGCTGAGATGGCTGATTCAACTCGTGGATAATCTCATTACAGAATGATCATCCATCCACACCCTTGATGTTTTCCTCCAGAATGCTGCTTTCTTATTTTTTGAAATATGGATAGCTGCAAATTTTCTAAATCTTCGAATTCTGGTTCCTTTTGCTTAACCATCTCGCTCCTCTCATATTTTACTATTAGCAGTAAGGGGAAGCAAGGCCACCTTCTCGATACTTTGCTTAGAAATTTTCTCTGGTAAATATCCAAGGTTGTCACACACAATTTCTACCTTCCACAAGACACTGCAACACAACTGAGAAAAGTTCCTTGCTCATTGGTAATGAGGATCACCTTGCTGTCAGCTTCCAGTACCACGTTCCCCATGAGATCCCATCAGAAGCAGCCTTATTGTTCATAGTCCAGCAGCATTCTCTTTCAGATGATGTATCTCTTCTCTACAGCTTTCTCTGTGGCTCTCGCCTTTTCTTTCTAAGTCTTCACCAGAATCACTTTTAATGTTCATATTTCCACCAACAGTCCCTTCAGGGCAATCTAGGATTTTTCCAGCTCAAAACTCTTCGAGCCTCTACCCATTACCCAGTTCAAAAGCCACTTCCGGGACTCCTCTAGTGGTCCGTCCAGTGGTTAAGAATTTGCTTTCCAATGCAGGGGACGCAGGTTGGGGAACTAAGATCCTGCATGCCATGGGGCACTAAGCCGCAACTGGAGAAAAGTACACGCACGGCAATGAAAGATCCTTGTGCTAAAACTAAGACCTGGTGCAGCCAAAAGTTAAATAAATAATTTTTTTAAAGAAAAGCCACTTCCACGTTTTTAAGTATGTGTTACAGCAGCAACCCTATGCTTGGTACCCTAATCTGTATTATTCCGGGATCTCTAAAGAAACAAAATGAATAGCATAAACAAAAATGAAAAAGAAATTTATTATAAGGAATTGACTTATGCGATTATGATGGCTGAAAGTCCAAAATCTGCAGAGCCAACGTCTCAGTTCAAGTCCGAAGGCTGGCAGGTGGCTATAGAAGCAGGAACACTCGACGTCTCACTTTGAAAGCTGTCAGGCAGGAGAGTTCTCTCTTACTCAGGAGAGGGTCAACATTTTGCTCTATTCAAGCTTTTGGCTGTTTGGATGGGGCCCACCCACACAACGGAGGACAATTTACTTTTATTAGTCTACCAATTTAAATACTAATCTCATTCAAAAATATCTTTGCAGAAACACCCAGCATAGTATTTGACCAATTATCTGGGCACTCCATGGCTTAGTCAAGTTGATACATAAAATTAACCATCACAGGAATCACATGAGAAAGTGTATGTGATCAAAGCTTAATGAGTATCAGGGCCAGTGTAAGCAAAGGATCAACCCTAAAGCTGGCACTGTGATTTGCCATCCACTCATTTCTCACATCCCTACTATAAATGTCTCAGTTATCTATTGCTACATAACCAGCTATCCCAGGACAGTTTATTCTTTCTCATGAGTTTGTGGATCAGGGTTTGGGGCAGAGCTCAGCTGGGTGGTTCTTCTGCTCCAGATAACATCAGCTGTGCCACTCATTCAACTGGGCTAGGCTAGAAAGTCCAAGATGGAGAAGGAAATGGCACCCTACTCCAGTACTCTCGCCTGGAAACTCCCATGGATGGAAGAGCCTGGTGGGCTGCAGTCCATGGGGTCGCTACTAGTCAGACAGGACTGAGCGACTTCACTTTCACTTTTCACTTTCATGCATTGGAGAAGGAAATGGCAACCTACTCCAGTGTTCTTGCCTGGAAAATCTCAGGGACGGGGGAGCCTGGTGGGTTGCCGTTTATGGGGTCGCACAGAGTCGGACATGACTAAAGCAACTTAGCAGCAGCAGCAGCAGCAGCAGCAACAGCAGCAAAAAGTCCAAAAAGACCCAACTGAACTATTTGGTACCTCATGACCTCTCATCTGAAGTGACTTAGCAGCAGCAGCAGCAGCAGACCTCTCATCTCCAAGCATTGTCTCATTAGTCTCTAGTCTGTCACATTTCTTTACAGCTTATGGCTTGCTTCCCCAAGAGCATTTCAAGAGTAGAAGCAAGCACTTGTCAGGTTGATGCTTGAATCGTGCTTCTGATGGCACATTGTTCAGAGCCAGTCACATGCCCAAACCCACCTGTGGGAGAGGACTATACAAGGGCATGAAGACCAGAATGTGTATGGTTCCTTGGGTTACACAGTCTTCAGTGTAACAGGCAACCAACATATGAGGGGACACCAGTCCTGACTCTTGTCCTTAAGGATCTGACAGTCCAGCATAGCATTTCCAAGTAGTACTGAGCCACAGCATCTCAACACCATTCATGCAAACACAAGTCCTGATATGAATTCTTGCCATCTTTGGATAAAGCATCTCATTTTGTAAAAGCAGATTATCATAGAATAATAAGTGTATGCACATATCTGTCACTTGCCATACATACATTTTTTCAAAATAATTTTAAAGGAAAATATTGCTAGTTTTGCATATTTGTGGGAGTATACAGTTGACCCCTGAACAACATGAGTTTTAACTGTGTGGGTCCACTTACACTCTGATTTTTTTCTGCAGTAAATGCTACAGTGCTATACAATCAGCAGTTGACAGAATTGAGGATGCACAGCCACCAAAAGAGAGGGTCAACTATAAGCTATACACCAGATTTTTGACAGTGCGAGTGTGGCACTGCTAATCCTCCATGTTTTTCAAGGGTCAACTGTATTTTGTTACATTCCACAACATGCTGGGGAGACAGTTTGGGAAATGCCAGCCTAGTGACCCCTCGTAGGAATAGAAAGTTTGGTGGAAAAGCCTTTTTGACTCCTAGAGTCACAGACACAGGTGGCCCATGGTGTATCAGAGACATCTCGTCCCACCAGGTTGGAAGGCCCAGGGTGTCTTTGGGACTCTCTGTTTTGTCTCCATGAGTGATGGGAGGTCAGGGAGCATCATTCCTACACCACTGGAGGAGGGGTTGAGACAACACAACACATCATTTGTGTCACCCTGCGCCCCCTCTGCACCTGGCACATGGTCGCACACCGAACACCACCCATCCCACCACATCTGACCCTGTTTCAGAATGACTGAGAACAATTGGAGTCGCTTTTCAAGGGCTTGAGATTTTCATCCCAAAGCCCAGACTCCAAAGCGCTGCAGAAAGAGAGGCCACAGCTCTGAGCAGAGTGAGCAGGGCCGCTGGTCAGCAGGCCAGAGTTACTCAGAGTAGTATTGTCTACAGCAGAATCTCCAGTGGCAACCAGGAGATCCAATGCATTAGCCTGGAAGGGGGCCCAGGAATCTGCATTCCTAGCCTCCCCCATGGGTCCCAGGGTGCCAGTCCCTTCCCAGGGTTTCCATATGGTTGCTTTGGAAAGGTCCCAGTGGGGTGGGGGTAGCAGAGGGACACCAACCCTGAGGTGTGGCCCCAGGTTATATTCACTGTAGGCAGAGCACACGTGACCAGTAGCCAGAGATGCAGGAAGCTTCACATGCCAAGGGATTTTTTTAAAGATTCGTTATTATTATTATTATTATTATGGCTGTGCTGGGTCTTCATTGCTGCATGTGGGCTTCCTCTAGTTGCAACGAGTGGGGGCTACTCTCTAGCTGTGGTACATGGTCTTCTCACTGCAGTGGCTTCTCTTGTTGCAGAGCGTGGGCACAAGGGCACACAGGCTTCAACAGGTGCAGCATGTGGGCTCAGTAGTGCAGCTCGTGAGCTCTAGAGCAAAGGCTTAGTAGTTGTGGCACACGGGCTTAGTTGCTTCAAGGCAAGAGGAACCTTCCCAGACCAGGGATGGAACCCGTGTCCCCTGCACTGGCAAGCAGAATCTTAACCTTTAGACTACCAGGGAAGTCTCAAATGAACTTTTTATTTTCAGACTCTTGATAATATACATATATCAGATCAGATCAGTCGCTCAGTTGTGTCTGACTCTTTGCAACCCCATGAATCGCAGCACGCCAGCCCTCCCTGTCCATCACCAACTCCCAGAGTTCACTCAGTCTCACGTCCATCAAGTCAATGATGCCATCCAGCCATCTCATCCTCTGTCGTCCCCTTCTCCTCTTGCCCCCAATCCCTCCCAGCATCAGAGTCTTTTTCAATGAGTCAACTCTTCACATGAGGTGGCCAAAGGACTGGAGTTTCAGCTTTAGCATCATTCCCTCCAAAGAAATCCCAGGGCTGATCTCCTTCAAAATGGACTGGTTGGATCTCCTTGCAGTCCAAGGGACTCTCAGGAGTCTTCTCCAACACCACAGTTCAAAAGCATCAATTCTTCGGTGCTCAGCCTTCTTCACAGTCCAACTCTCACATCCATACATGACCAAGGGAAAAACCATAGCCTTGACTAGACGGACGTTTGTTGGCAAAGTAATGTCTCTGCTTTTGAATATGCTATGTAGGTTGGTCATAACTTTCCTTCCAAGGTGTAAGCATCTTTTAATTTCATGGCTGCAGTCACCATCTGCAGTGATTTTGGAGCCCAGAAAAATAAAGTCTGCCACTGTTTCCACTGTTTCCCCATCTATTTCCCATGAAGTGATGGGACCAGATGCCATGATCTTCGTTTTCTGAATGTTGAGCTTTAAGCCAACTTTTTCACTCCCCACTTTCACTTTCATCAAGAGGCTTTTTAGTTCCTCTTCACTTTCTGCCATAAGGGTCGTGTCATCTGCATATCTGAGGTTATTCATATTTCTCCCGGCAATCTTGATTCCAGCTTGTGTTTCTTCCAGTCCAGTGTTTCTCATGATGTACTCTGCATATAAGTTAAATAAACAGGGTGACAATATACAGCCTTGACGAACTCCTTTTCCTATTTGGAACCAGTTTGTTGTTCCATGTCCAGTTCTAACTGTTGCTTCCTGACCTGCATACAGATTTCTCAAGAGGCAGATCAGGTGGTCTGGTATTCCCATGTCTTTCAGAATTTTCCAGTTTATTGTGATCTACACAGTCAAAGGCTTTGGCATAGTCAATAAAGCAGAAACAGATGTTTTTCTGGAACTCTCTTGCTTTTTCCATGATCCAGCGGATGTTGGCTATTTGATCTCTGGTTCCTCTGCCTTTTCTAAAACCAGCTTGAACATCAGGAAGTTCATGGTTCACGTATTGCTGAAGCCTGGCTTGGAGAATTTTGAGCATTACTTTACTAGCGTGTGAGATGAGTGCAATCGTGTGGTAGTTTGAACATTCTTTGGCATTGCCTTTCTTTGGGATTGGAATGAAAACTGACCTTTTCCAGTCCTGTGGCCACTGCTGAGTTTTCCAAATTTGCTGGCATATTGGGTGCAGCATTTTCACAGCATCATCTTCCAGGATTTGGAATAGCTCAACTGGAATTCCATCACCTCCACTAGCTTTGTTCGTAGTGATGCTTTCTAAGGCCCACTTGACTTCACATTCCAGGGTGTCTGGCTCTAGGTCAGTGATCACACCATCGTGATTATCTGGGTCGTGAAGATCTTTTTTGTACAGTTCTTCTGTGTATTCTTGCCATCTCTTCTTAATATCTTCTGCTTCTGTTAGGTCCATACCATTTCTATCGTTTATCGAGCCCATCTTTGCATGAAATGTTCCTTTGGTATCTCTGATTTTCTTGAAGAGATCCCTAGTCTTTCCCGTTCTGTTGTTTTCCTCTATTTCTTTGCATTGATTGCTGAAGAAGGCTTTCTTATCTCTTCTTGCTATTCTTTGGAACTCTGCATTCAGATGTTTATATCTTTCCTTTTCTCCTTTGCTTTTCACTTCTCTTCTTTTCACAGCTATTAGTAAGGCCTCCCCAGACAGCCATTTTGCTTTTTTGCATTTCTTTTCATACGCACACACACACACACACATATATGTATGTATGTATGTATTTCTCTTACAACTGCAGAAACAACTAGCCTCTAGTTTCCCTCCACAGAAAAATCCCCAGAGATTAAATTGTTCTGAGTTGTATTTAAAAAAAAAAGAGAGAGAAAATTGGATCCTGCTTCTGGGTGGGAGGAGGGCTCAGAAGAGGGGAAGGGAAATTAAGAAAGGAGGCAAAAGGCACAGAATTCCAGAAACTTCCTTGTGGTTTCCTACCCCCCTGCATCTTATCTACCGTGTATTCCCACCCCACCAGGGGAAAACCCAGACTGGACCTACCCACCCTCCCTGCCTCACTCCCCCTCATTCCAAATGTACCCATAATCCTTCCAGAACCAGGACCTAATGAAAGAAGTCAGAAGGAGTTGTAGACTACAACGATCACACTTGTTGTAGAATCTAAAAAAACATATCTCATAGAAACAGAGAACAAATTGGTGGGGTTTTTTGCCACCAGAGGCAGAGGTGGAGGATGGGGACAATGAGAGAAGGCGGTCAAAAAGTAAAACTTCCAGTTATACGATTAATCCATTCTTGGGATGTGATATACAGCAGGGTGACTAAATTCACATGACTGTATTGTATATTTGAAAGTTGCAAAGAGAGTAGATCTCCAAAGTTTTTATCACAAGAAAAAAATTATAGTTATGTGAGGTTATTCATCAGATCAGATCAGATCAGTCACTCGGTCATGTCCGACTCTTTGCGACCCCATGAATCGCAGCACGCCAGGCCTCCCTGTCCATTCATAGATGTTGGCTAATCTTATTATGATTATGATTATTATTTCACAGTGTATGCGTTTATCAAATCACTGTTGCTCACCTTAAACTTACACAATGTTATGTGTCAATTATATCTCAATAAGCCTGGAAAAAATTAAAATTCATACATAAAAGGCCTCGATCCACAGCCAGCTCAAGATTAATTCCAATGTTGAGTATTTGGAATGCAGATATTCTTGATTCGCTCAGCCTGAGGCTTTAACAGGCAGTCACACTGGGGTGAGAGTTGACATCCTGCAAGAGGGCATTATTTATGAACTCTGAACATCCTTATCTCAAGTCCTAATTCCTGTGACAATATGCTTATCAAGTTGCCCAGGTACGTTCATGTCTTCATTTATGTTTGTTTTATTTTTTTTTTTATGGAATAATTTTTTTTTTCCTGTGGTTGCAAGATGGGTTTCTCTTTTAGTTGCTCTGCAGCATGTGGGATTTTAGTTCCTTGACCAGGGATGGATGTCCCCTGCATTGAAAGTTGGATGCTTAACCACTGGACCACCAGGGAAGTCCTGCATTCGTGTTTGTATTGTGTGAGTTCTTCTACCACTTAAATTTAAAATAAACCAGGGCCTCCTTCTCACTGGGTTATCAGCATTGCCTAAAGCCCTCCCCTCGGGCCTTGTCTCCAGAATGTCCAGGTCCCAATGCCTATTGGGCGCTACCGCAAAAGGTTTGTGGGTAGAATTCAGGGATCCATGACTTCAGATGAGAAAACAATATGTATTTACACAAGCCTCAAACTGAAATTTAGCAGAGAACTGAAATGCAGGGAACAATCTACAGTAGTATTTGCAGAAACTGTGACGTTGTCACCAGTAGAAATCAGATATTTTGAGATCACATTGAAATTATTGCCCATCTTTTGAAATATCTACCCATCTCTACTTTTAAATGACCACCACCAAAGTGTCAGTAAAGAAGCCTGTTACTCTTTCATAAAGCTGTTTCCTTCATGGTTTGATCTCTGTATTTTTGCACCACTGGTTCCTTTTGTGACCTGTGGATTTGATTGTATATGTTTGAAAACACCAAGAAAAAGTCCATAGGCTTCAGCAGAGGTCCACTGTGTCCATGGTCCATGAAAAGTCATGTCCTAGAGTTCTCAGTCCTAATAGTCCTTAGATTTTTTTTCCAGTATGAAAACTCCAAAAGTGTTCCTCTACCCTAGTAAGTACATTTTGGTATTTTCTTGAGAGAAAGCTCTAAGAGCCAAAAGCTGTTATGTAATGCTTGCCTTTAAACAAATGTGCATTTTATTCATCACAATGGTATCTCTTGACTTTTGGAAAACAGCGGCCACATCTGCAGGAGAGCTCCCACTGATCAGTCTGGTTTCCAGACTCCGTGCAGTAACCCGCTCCCACATGCAGGCCCACTGAAACGAGCATGTGGGTCTAGGCAGAGCCTGGGACCCAGAGCATGTCACTCCCACTACTCCCAGCATGAGGCTGGCCCCAGGAACTACTCAACAGGTACAAGCTGGCTTGGGTGGACCTGAGGCAGCTGTCCTTGGGTGGAATATGACCCCCCACCACCCCTACTTCTCCACCAGCCCCCTGCCTCCTGGCCCTGAAATAGAGTTGTCAGCCAACAAATGGAAATACAACATGCCTGGTTAAATCTGAACTTCAGACTAAGAGCAAATCATTTTTACTATAAGTATGTCCCATGTAATATTTGGGATATACTAAAATTCTCCAAGCCAGGCTTCAGCAATACGTGAACCATGAACTTCCTGATGTTCAAGCTGGTTTTAGAAAAGGCAGAGGATCAGATCAGTTCAGTCGCTCAGTCGTGTCCGACTCTTTGCGACCCCATGAATCACAGCACGCCAGGCCTCCCTGTCCATCACCAACTCCCGGAGTTCACTCAGACTCACGTCCATCGAGTCAGTGATGCCATCCAGCCATCTCATCCTCTGTCATCCCCTTCTCCTCCTGCCCCCAATCCCTCCCAGCATCAGAGTCTTTTCCAATGAGTCAACTCTTCCCATGAGGTGGCCAAAGGACTGGAGTTTCAGCTTTAGCAAAATTCCTTCCAAAGAAATCCCAGGGCTGATCTCCTTCAGAATGGACTGGTTGGATCTCCTTGCAGTCCAAGGGACTCTCAAGAGTCTTCTCCAACACCACAGTTCAAAAGCATCAATTCTTCAGCGCTCAGCCTTCTTCACAGTCCAACTCTCACATCCATACATGACCACAGGAAAAACCATAGCCTTGACTAGATGAACCTTTGTTGGCAAAGTAATGTCTCTGCTTTTGAATATGCTATCTAGGTTGGTCATAACTTTCCTTCCAAAGAGTAAGCGTCTTTTAATTTCATGGCTGCAGTCACCATCTGCAGTGATTTTGGAGCCCAGAAAAATAAAGTCTGCCACTGTTTCCACTGTTTCCCCATCTATTTCCCATGAAGTGATGGGACCGGATGCCATGATCTTCGTTTTCTGAATGTTGAGCTTTAAGCCAACTTTTTCACTCCCCACTTTCACTTTCATCAAGAGGCTTTTGAGTTCCTCTTCACTTTCTGCCATAAGGGTGGTGTCATCTGCATATCTGAGGTTATTCATATTTCTCCCGGCAATCTTGATTCCAGCTTGTGTTTCTTCCAGTCTAGCGTTTCTCATGATGTACTCTGCATATAAGTTAAATAAACAGGGTGACAATATACAGCCTTGACGAACTCCTTTTCCTATCTGAAACCAGTCTGTTGTTCCATGTCTAGTTCTAACTGTTGCTTCCTGACCCGCATACAGGTTTCTCAAGAGGAGGTCAGGTGGTCTGGTATTCCCATGTCTTTCAGAATTTTCCACAGTTTATTGTGATCCACACAGTCAAAGGCTTTGGCATAGTCAATAAAGCAGAAATAGATGTTTTTCTGGAGCTCTCTTGCTTTTTCCATGATCCAGCGGATGTTGGCTATTTGATCTCTGGTTCCTCTGCCTTTTCTAAAACCAGCTTGAACATATGGAAGTTCATGGTTCACATATTGCTGAAGCCTGGCTTGGAGAATTTTGAGCATTACTTTACTAGCATGTGAGATGAGTGCAATTGTGCAGTAGTTTGAACATTCTTTGGCATTGACTTTCTTTGGGATTGGAATGAAAACTGACCTTTTCCAGTCCTGTGGCCACTGCTGAGTTTTCCAAATTTGCTGGCATATTGAGTGCAGCATTTTCACAGCATCATCTTCCAGGATTTGGAATAGCTCAACTGGAATTCCATCACCTCCACTAGCTTTGTTCGTAGTGATGCTTCCTAAGGCCCACTTGACTTCACATTCCAGGATGTCTGGCTCTAGGTCAGTGATCACACCATCGTGATTATCTGGGTCATGAAGATCTTTTCTGTACAGTTCTTCTGTGTATTCTTGTCACCTCTTCTTAATATCTTCTGCTTCTGTTAGGTCCATACCATTTCTGTCATTTATCGAGCCCATCTTTGCATGAAATGTTCCTTTGGTATCTCTGATTTTCTTGAAGAGATCTCTAGTCTTTCCCATTCTGTTGTTTTCCTCTATTTCTTTGCATTGATTGCTGAAGAAGGCTTTCTTATCTCTTCTTGCTATTCTTTGGAACTCTGCATTCAGATGTTTAAATCTTTCCTTTTCTCCTTTGCTTTTCGCTTCTCTTCTTTTCACAGCTATTAGTAAGGCCTCCCCAGACAGCCATTTTGCTTTTTTGCATTTCTTTTCCATGGAGATGGTCTTGATCACTGTCTCCTGTACAATGTCATGAACCTCATTGCATAGTTCATCAGGCACTCTATCTATCAGATCTAGTCCCTTGAATTTATTTCTCACTTCCACTGTATAATCATAAGGGATTTGATTTAGGTCATACCTGAATGGTCTAGGGGTTTTCCCTACTTTCTTCAATTTAAGTCTGAATTTGGCAATAAGGAGTTCATGGTCTGCGCCACAGTCAGCTCCTGGTCTTGTTTTTGCTGACT
Organism: Bos taurus; assembly: GCF_002263795.3. Classification (NCBI taxonomy): domain Eukaryota; kingdom Metazoa; phylum Chordata; class Mammalia; order Artiodactyla; family Bovidae; genus Bos; species Bos taurus. Next base: position 25,415,809 of record NC_037338.1, read on the forward strand.
GTGTAGAGCTTCTCCATCTTTGGCTGCAAAGAGTATAATCAATCTGATTTCGGTGTTGACCATCTGGTGATGTCCATGTATAGAGTCTTCTCTTGCGTTGTTGGAAGAGGGTGTTTGTTATGACCAGTGCATTTTCTTGGCAAAACTCTATTAGTCTTTGCCCTGCTTCATTCCATATTCCAAGGCCAAATTTGCCTGTTACTCCAGGTGTTTCTTGACTTCCTACTTTTGCATTCCAGTCCCCTATTATGAAAAGCACATTTTTTGGGGTGTTAGTTCTAAAAGGTCTTGTAGGTCTTCATAGAACCGTTCAACTTCAGCTTCTTCAGCATTACTGGTTGGGGCATAGACTTGGATTACTGTGATATTGAATGGTTTGCCTTGGAAACGAACAGAGATCATTCTGTGGTTTTTGAGATTGCATCCAAGTACTGCATTTCAGACTCTTTTGTTGACCATGACTCCATTGTTGACCAAAACTCCATTTCTTCTGAGGGATTCCTGTCCGCGGTAGTAGATATAATGGTCATCTGAGTTAAATTCACCCATTCCAGTCCATTTTAGTTCGCTGATTCCTAGAATGTCGACAGTCACTCTTGCCATCTCTTGTTTGACCACTTCCAATTTGCCTTGATTCATGGACCTGACATTCCAGGTTCCTATGCAATATTGCTCTTTACAGCATAGGACCTTGCTTCTATCACCAGTCACATCCACAGCTGGGTATTCTTTTTGCTTTGGCTCCATCCCTTCATTCTTTCTGGAGTTATTTCTCCACTGATCTCCAGTAGCATATTGGGCACCTACTGACCTGGGGAGTTTCTCTTTCAGTATCCTATCATTTTGCCTTTTCATACTGTTCATGGGGTTCTCAAGGCAAGAATACTGAAGTGGTTTGCCATTCCCTTCTCCAGTGGACCACATTCTGTCAGATCTCTCCACCATGACCCGCCTGTCTTGGGTTGCCCCACGGGCATGGCTTAGTTTCATTGAGTTAGACAAGGCTGTGGTCCTAGTGTGATTAGACTGACTAGTTTTCTGTGAGTATGGTTTCAGTGTGTCTGCCCTCTGATGCCCTCTTGCAACACTTACCATCTTACTTGGGTTTCTCTTACCTTGGGCGTGGGGTATCTCTTCACGGCTGCTCCAGCAAAGCACAGCCATTGCTCCTTACCTTGGATGAGGGGTATCTCCTCACTGCCACCCTTCCTGACCTTCAACGTGGGATAGCTCCTCTAGGCCCCCCGCACCAGCACAGCCAACATCCACTGGATCATGGAAAAAGCAAGAGAGTTCCAGAAAAACATCTATTTCTACTTTATTGACTATGCCAAAGCCTTTGACTGTGTGGATCACAATAAACTGTGGAAAATTCTGAAAGACATGGGAATACCAGACCACCTGACCTCCTCTTGAGAAACCTGTATGCAGGTCAGGAAGCAACAGTTAGACATGGAACAGCAGACTGGTTCCAAATAGGAAAAGGAGTTCGTCAAGGCTGTATATTGTCTCCCTGCTTATTTAACTTATATGCAGAGTACATCATGAGAAACGCTGGACTGGATGAAGCACAAGCTGGAATCAAGATTGCTGGGAGAAATATGAATAACCTTATATATGCAGATGGCACCACCCTGATGGCAGAAAGTGAAGAGGAACTCAAAAGCCTCTTGATGAAAGTGAAAGTGGAGAGTGAAAAAGTTGGCTTAAAGCTCAACATTCAGAAAACGAAGATCATGGCATCCGGTCCCATCACTTCATGGGAAATAGATGGGGAAACAGTGGAAACAGTGGCAGACTTTATTTTTCTGGGCTCCAAAATCACTGCAGATGGTGACTGCAGCCATGAAATTAAAAGACGCTTACTCCTTGGAAGGAAAGTTATGACCAACCTAGATAGCATATTCAAAAGCAGAGACATTACTTTGCCAACAAAGGTCCGTCTAGTCAAGGCTATGGTTTTTCCTGTGGTCATGTATGGATGTGAGAGTTGGACTGTGAAGAAGGCTGAGCACCGAAGAATTGATGCTTTTGAACTGTGGTGTTGGAGAAGACTCCTGAGAGTCCCTTGGACTGCAAGGAGATCCAACCAGTCCATTCTGAAGGAGATCAGCCCTGGGATTTCTTTGGAAGGAATGATGCTAAAGCTGACACTCCAGTACTTTGGCCACCTCATGCAAAGAATTAACTCATTGGAAAAGACTCTGATGCTGGGAGGGATTGGGGGCAGGAGGAGAAGGGGACGACAGAGGATGAGATGGCTGGATGGCATCACTGACTTGATGGACGTGAGTCTGAGTGAACTCTGGGAGTTGGTGATGGACAGGGAGGCCTGGCGTGCTGTGATTCATGGGGTCGCAAAGAGTCAGACACGACTGAGCAACTGAACTGAACTGAACTGAATACTTTTAAAGATTCTTTGTTCATTGAGGAACGCCTACTCCCTCTAGGAGCCTTTTCTCAGAAAGGTCCCTACCCAGGTCTGGCTAAAGGCTATGCCCGATGCCAGGTTCTCAGCTGAGACTTCTGCCTCAACACAGGGTCCTTTCTGAGATTATTGGACGAAAGGAGTGGGGCCAGGGAGATGCCCAACTGCGGCCCACAGCCCTAGCAGTCCGCCCCTCATCCACTCGCAGTCACCGGCTAGTCTTAGGACACCCCCTCCCCTAGTCAGTACGAGGAGAGTATTGGTCCAGGGAGGAATTCTAAGCTCCCGCCATGCTCTGAGTTAGGTTTAGGAATATTTACTTTCAGAAAGAATCTTTAACCTCTGCCTGCATGAAAAGGACATTTCCAAGCCCAGTCCTCCTTAGGAAGCAGCCTATCCCCCTCCATTTACGTCAGCCTCGGAGCTCCTCACTCAGCCACGGCTCCTGCAAATAAGCCTACCCGGACCACGTGGGAAAGGACCCAGTGACCAGTAGTACCCACACAAAAAAACGCATGGCCGCTAAAGTAAAAGCATGGACAGGTGCACAGATGCGTTCACTCAAGAAACACTGAGGCACCATCTGGGCTTCCCTGGTGGCTCAGTGGCAAAGAACCTGCCTGCCAGTGCAGGAGACACAGGCTCGAGCCCTGGTCCAGGAAGATCCCACGTACTCTGGAGCAACTAAGCTTGTGCACGACAACTATCGAGCTTGTGCCTTAGAGCCCAGGAACCACAGCTGTTGAGCCCACGCAGTACAACTACTGAGGCGCACACTCTAGAGCCCTTGAGCCACAAGAGAAGCCACCACAATAAGAAGCCGAGTTGTGCAATGAGGACCGAGCCCAGCCATAAACAAATAAATTAAATATTTTTAAAAATAAAAGAAACAGTGAGGTACCACCAACAGATTAACTGATAAAGATGTTTTATGTATATATACACACACGCGCGCGCACAATGGAATACTACTCTGACATAAAACCAGATGAAACTTGCCATTTGTGCCAACATGAATGGAGCGTGAGGGTATTATGCTAAGGGTATTATGCTAAATGAGTCAGATGGAGAAAGACAAATACCGTATGATTTCACTCCTGTGTGGACTCTAAAAACAAATTAACAAAACAAAAATGAATAAACAATCAAAATAACACTTAGATGCAGAGAACAGAGTAGCAATTATCAGAGGAGAAGGGGTGAGGGGTGGGGAGAGCGAAATAGGTAAAAGGGCTCAGTTCAGATGAATGGTGACAGATGGAAATTGTATTTTTGGTTGTGACCACAACGTATGGTATATAGAAGTAGGAAAACAATGTTGTATACAGTAAAACTTACATAATCTTATAAACCAATGTTACTTCAATAAATTAAAAAAAATCTAAAGTGTAAAAACAAAAGAAAGGGGACTTTCCAGGCAGTTGAGTGGTTAAGACTCCACGCTTCCAATGCTGGGGTGTGGTTTTGATCCCTGGTGGGGTTAATTAAGATCCCACATGCCTTGCTGCTGCTGCTGCTAAGTCGCTTCCGTTGTGTCCGACTCTGTGCGACCCCATAGACGGCAGCCCACCAGGCTCCCCCGTCCCTGGGATTCTCCAGGCAAGAACACTGGAGTGGGTTGCCATTTCCTTCTCCAATGCATGAAAGTAAAAAGTGAAAGTGAAGTCACTCAGTCCTGTCCGACTCCTAGTGACCCCACGGACTGCAGCCCACCAGGCTCCTCTGTCCATGGGATATTCCAGGCAAGAGTACTGGAGTGGGGTGCCATGAGGTGCAGCCAAAAAAAGAAATGAAAGGAAGAAAGATAAGAGAGAGAAAGTGAGAAAGACAGAGAGAAAGGAGAAAAGGAAGGAAGAAAAGAAGGAGGGAGAAAGAAAGATGGAAACAGTGAGGCCGATAAACCCAGAGGATCAATCACACCGAGAAAGCCTCACAGGCATAGAGGCTGGGAAAAGTTCCCACTTAGCAAACACCCAGAACACACATGCCCCACAGTTTCATCCCCATCTGGGTCATCATCCTGAACCAGAGATATCCAAGATGCTACTGGAGTCCAAGGCTTTCCCAACCATGCCTCCTGAAGAAGCTGAAACACAAGCAACTCAACCCTGAAAGTGTTGCATTTTTTACATCAGGCTGAAGTAATAGATTGCGTTGAAATTGGAACCTGGAAAGATGTTACCCCAAATAGTGATGATGACGGCGATAACACCAACCACAGTTGCCAGCATTTCCTGGCTGCTAGCTCTACCCCAGGAACGGTGCTCCGTGCTCTGAATACATTATTTCATTCAACCCTGGTGACAGCATGTAAGGGAGGAGCTGATATTAGGCCCATACAGTTCAGTTCAGTTCAGTCACTCAGTTGTGTCCGACTCTTTGCGATGGACTGCAGCACACCAGGCCTCCCTGTCCATCACCAACTCCCGGAGTTCACTCAAACCCATGTCCATTGAGTCGGTGATGCCATCCAACCATCTCATCCTCTGTCGTCCCCTTCTCTTCCTGCCTTCAATATTTCTCAGCATCAGGGTCTTTTCAAATCAGTCAGTTCTTCTCATCAGGTGGCCAAAGTATTGGAGTTTCAGCTTCAACATGAGCCCTTCCAATGAATATTCAGGACTGATTTCCTTTAGGACGGACTGGTTGCATCTTCTTGCAGTCCAAGGGACTCTCAAGAGTCTTCTCCAACACTACAGTTCAAAAGCTAATATTAATACTTTGGCACTCAGCTTTCTTTATAGTCCAACTCTCACATCCATACATGACTACTGGAAAAACCATAGCTTTGACTAGACAGACCTTTGTTGGCAAAGTAATGCCTCTGCTTTTTAATATACTGTCTAGATTGGTCATAACTTTTCTTCCAAAGAGCAAGCATCTTTTAATTTCATGGCTGCAGTCACCATCTGCAGCGATTTTGGAGCCCCCAAAAATAAAGTCTGCCACTGTTTCCATTGTTTCCCCATCTGTTTGCCATGAAGTGATGGGACCGGATGCCATGATCTTAGTTTTCTGAAAGTTGAGCTTTAAGCCAACTTTTTCACTCTCCACTTTCACTTTCATCAAGAAGCTCTTTAGTTCTCCACTTTCTGCCATAAGTCTGGTATCATTTGCATGTCTGAGGTTATTGATATTTCTCCTGGCAATCTTGATTCCAGCTTATGCTTCATCCAGCCCAGCGTTTCTCATGATGTACTCTGCATATAAGCTAAATAAGCAGGGTGATAATATACAGCCTTGACGTACTCCTTTTCCTATTTGGAACCAGTCTGCTGTTCCATGTCCAGTTCTAACTGTTGCTTCCTGACCTGCATACAGATTTCTCAAGAGGCAGGTCAGGTGGTCTGGTACTCACATGTCTTTCAGAATTTTCCACAGTTTATTATGATCCACACAGTCAAAGGCTTTGGCATAGTCAATAAGGCAGAAATAGATGTTTTTCTGGAACTCTCTTGCTTTTTCCATGATCCAGTGGATGTTGGCTATTTGATCTCTGGTTCCTCTGCCTTTTCTAAAACCAGCTTGAACATCAGGAAGTTCATGGTTCACGTATTGCTGAAGCCTGGCTTGGAGAATTTTGAGCATTACCTTACTAGCATGTGAGATGAGTGCAACTGTGCGGTAGTTTGAGCATTCTTTGGCATTGCCTTTCTTTGGGATTGGAATGAAAACTAACCTTTTCCAGTCCTGTGGCCACTGCTGAGTTTTCCAAATTTGCTGGCATTTTGAGTGCAGCACTTTCACAGCATCATCTTTCAGGATTTGGAATAGCTCAACTGGAATTCCATCACCTCCACTAGCTTTGTTTGTAGTGATGCTTCCTAAGGCCCACTTGACTTCACATTCTAGGATGTCTGGCTCTAGGTCAGTGATCACACCATCATGATTATCTGGGTCATGAAGATCTTTTTTGTACAGTTCTTCTGTGTATTCTTGCCACCTCTTAATATCTTCTGCTTCTGTTAGGTCCATACCATTTCTATCCTTTATTGAGCCCATCTTTGCATAAAATGTTCCCTTGGTATCTCTAATTTTCTTGAAGAAATCTCTAGTCTTTCCCATTCTATTATTTAACTCTATTTCTTTGCACTGATCACTGAAGAAGGCTTTCTTATCTCTCCTTGCTAGTCTTTGGAACTCTGCATTCAAATAGGTATATCTTTCCTTTTCTCCTTCACTTTTTGCTTCTCTTCTTTTCACAGCTATTTGTAAGGCCTCCTCAGACAGCCATTTTGCTTTTTTGAATTTTTCTTGGAGATGGTCTTGATCCCTGTCTCCTGTACAATGTCACAAACCTCTGTTCATAGTTCATGAGGCACTCTGTCTATCAGATCTAGTCCCTTAAATCTATTTCTCACTTCATGCCAAAGAATGCTCAAACTACCGCACAATTGCACTCATCTTACATGCTAGCAAAGTAATGCTCAAAATTCTCCAAGCCAGGCTTCAGCAATACGTGAACCATGAACTTCCTGATGTTCAAGCTGGTTTTAGAAAAGGAAGAGGAACCAGAGATCAAATAGCCAACATCCACTGGATCATGGAAAAAGCAAGAGAGTTCCAGAAAAACATCTATTTCTGCTTTATTGACTATGCCAAAGCCTTTGACTCTGTGGATCACAATAAACTGTGGAAAATTCTGAAAGACATGGGAATACCAGATTACCTGACTTGCCTCTTGAGAAATCTGTATGCAGGTCAGGAAGCAACAGTTAGAACTGGACATGGAACAGCAGACTGGTTCCAAATAGGAAAAGGAGTTCGTCAAGGCTGTATATTGTCTCCCTGCTTATTTAACTTATATGCAGAGTACATCATGAGAAACGCTGGACTGGAAGAAACACAAGCTGGAATCAAGATTGCTGGGAGAAATATCAATAACCTTATATATGCAGATGGCACCACCCTGATGGCAGAAAGTGAAGAGGAACTCAAAAGCCTCTTGATGAAAGTGAAAGTGGAGAGTGAAAAAGTTGGCTTAAAGCTCAACATTCAGAAAACGAAGATCATGGCATCCGGTCCCATCACTTCATGGGAAATAGATGGGGAAACAGTGGAAACAGTGGCAGACTTTATTTTTCTGGGCTCCAAAATCACTGCAGATGGTGACTGCAGCCATGAAATTAAAAGACGCTTACTCCTTGGAAGGAAAGTTATGACCAACCTAGATAGCATATTCAAAAGCAGAGACATTACTTTGCCAACAAAGGTCCGTCTAGTCAAGGCTATGGTTTTTCCTGTGGTCACGTATGGATGTGAGAGTTGGACTGTGAAGAAGGCTGAGCGCTGAAGAATTGATGCTTTTGAACTGTGGTGTTGGAGAAGACTCCTGAGAGTCCCTTGGACTGCAAGGAGATCCAACCAGTCCATTCTGAAGGAGATCAGCCCTGGGATTTCTTTGGAAGGAAGGATGCTAAAACTGAAACTCCAGTCCTTTGGCCACCTCATGGGAAGAGTTGACTCATTGGAAAAGACTCTGATTCTGAGAGGGATTGGGGGCAGGAAGAGAAAGGGACGGCAGAGGATGAGATGGCTGGATGGCATCGCTGACTCGATGGACGTGAGTCTGAGTGAACTCCGGGAGTTGCTGATGGACAGGGAGGCCTGGCGTGCTGCAATTCATGGGGTCGAGAAGATCCCCTGGAGAAGGAAATGGCAACCCACTCCAGTATTCTTGACTGGAGAATCCCATGGGCAGAGGAACCTGGTGGGCTACAGTCCACAGGGTCGCAAAGAGTTGGACACGACTGAGCGACTTCACTTTCACTTTCCTTTCTAGGTGTTTCTTGACTTCCTACTTTTGCATTCCAGTCCCCTATAATGACAAGGACATCTTTTCTGGATGTTAGTTCTAAAAGGTCTTGTAGGTCTTCATAGAACCATTCAACTTCAGCTTCTTCAGCATTAGTGGTCGGGGCATAGACTTGGATTACCATGATATTGAATGGTTTGCCTTGGAAATGAACAGAGATCATTCTGTCGTTTTTGAGATTGCATCCAAGTACTGCATTTTGGACCCTTTTATTGACCATGGTGGCTACTCCATTTCTTCTAAGGGATTCCGGCCCACAGTAGTAGATATAATGGTCATCTGAGTTAAATTCACCCATTCCAGTCCATTTTAGTTTGCTGATTCCGAATGTCAATGTTCACTCTTGCCATCTCTTGTTTGACCACTTCCAGCTTGCCTTGATTATGGACCTAACATTCCAGGTTCCTATGCAATACTGCTCTTTACAGCATTCGACCTTGCTTCCATCACCAGTCATATCCACAACTGGGTGTTGTTTTTGCTTTGGCTCTGTCCCTTCATTCTTTCTGGTGTTATCTCTCCACTGATCTCCAGGAGCATATTGGGCACCTACTGACCTGGGGAGTTTCTCTTTCAGTATCCTATCTTTTTGCCCTTTCATACTGTTAATGGATTCTCAAGGTTTGCCATTCCCTTCTCCAGTAGACCACATTTTGTCAGAACTCTCCACCATGATCTGTCCGTCTTGGGTGGCCCCACACGGCATGGCTCAGTTTCATTGAGTTAGACAAGGCTGTGGTCCATGTGATCAGATTGGCTAGTTTTCTGTGACTGCGGTTTCAGTCTGTCTGCCCTCTGATGCCCTCTCTCAGCCCCTACTGTCTTGCTGGGATTTCTCTTACCTTGGACGTGGATTATCTCTTCACGGCTGCTCCAGCAAAGTGCAGCCTTTGCTCCTTACATTGAACATGGGTATCTCCTCACGGCTGCCACCCCTGAGCTTGGATGTGGGGTATCTCCTCTCCATGGCTCACTGCTCCAGCACTGAGCAGCTGCTACTTGCTGCTCTAGCACCACGCAGCCACCATAGTTTGGCCCCCAGGTAAATAGCAGGGAGGGAATATAGTTCCACCCATCAATAGAAAATTGGATTAAAGATTTACTGAGCATGGCCCCGCCCATCAGAACAAGACCCAGTTTCCCCCTCAGTCAGTCTCTCCCCTCAGGAAGCTTCCATAAGCCTCTTATCCTTCTCCATCAGAGGGCAGACAGACTGAAAACCACAGTCACAGAAAACTAACCAATCTGATCACGTGGACCACAGCTTTGTCTAACTCAGTGAAACTGAGCCATGCCGTGTAGGGCCACCCAAGATGGATGGGTCATGGTGGAGAGTTCTGACAAAACATGGTCCACTGGAGAAGGGAATGGCAAACCACTTCAGTATTTTTACTTGAGAACCCCATGAACAGTATTAGGCCCATTAACATGAGAAAACTGAGGAACTAAACGAACATCTTGGTAGAGATTCCAGCCTCTGGCCTGGGGCTAACTCCAAAATACACCCTTAACCCCAAGGCCGAAACGGGAGACTTGTGACTGTTCCAGTTCAGTCTCCAGACAGTGCACACACACACACACACACACACACACACACACACACACACGTGTACACAGGTGGACATGCCCACACCCCACCCTGCAGCAGCAGCTCTTGGGCAACATTTTCATCATGGAAAGTGCTGGAGGGGCAGAGAGGTTTTAAGCTAGTTCTTCCTCCTGCTGGTTCTCCTCAGAGACCTGTCCTTTTCCTAGACAGGCTTGGTTCCTGAGTGAGGCAGGCCTGGGAGCTCTGAGGAGAGACGTCATCAGGATCCCCTTCTTGACCAGAGCCCCAGGGACCTTCGGGGTGAAGGCAACTGAAAGGCAGATTTCCCTCTACCTTCCTTGTTCATCCCCTGCTCTGGGGAATGGGAACCACAGAGAAAGAGCTCTCAGCTGCCGAGAGCGCTGGTCCCCTAAGCCCACCCAGGGAGGGAGCAGAGAAGCACCCTGAAGAGCCCCTCAAAGGGCCGTGTCAACCCCAACCAAAGAAGAGGGTGCCCTTCGCAGCCTCCACCTCTATGCTGGGGCTTGGCTATTAGCTGTTCTCAGATGGAGACTCTTTCTGCCCCACCCCCAGCCCCTACTCAGTCTCCAGGGGACATGGAAGCAGCTTTGATGAAGTCTATCAAAGAAGCCTTGTTCTTAACAGCTGTTTCCTGGGAGGGCAATTGGAACAACAATAAACCCTCACATCTGTTTAAGGGGCTGGTGGCAGGTACTCCACCCTCAGCCCTGTGGGAGGGCTCCTGCTCATCATCAGGGGGGGAAATGACTGCGCCCATCAGAGAGATACCATTTAGGACCATTTGGACTGGATGGGAACACCCACCCCATTTTACAGATGACTAAACTGAGGCCAAAGCACCCTCTGCTCCCAAAGGTCTCCCCACACAGAGCCCACTTCCCCAGGGACTCTCCAGGCCCTGGCTTCTCCTCTGGATCAGGTCACCTCCACTTACACAAGAGAGGACTGGCCCACAAAGAGGTGTGGGAGGCACACGGAGGATAAAGCCCACGCAGGAGGGAAGCCTGTGTCTACTTGGAGACATCTGCTCTGGCCCTTCCCCTGCATGAGCTATTGCCCCTTTTCTGGCCACCATTTTATTCCTCAGTCTGCGCATGTGCATATGTGCTCGGTCGTGTCTGACTCTGACCATGGGATTTTCCAGGCAAGAATATTGGAGTGGGTTACCGTTTCCTTCTTCAGGGGATCTTCCTGACCCAGGGATCAAATCCACATCTCCTACCTGTCCTGCATTGGCAGGCAGATTCTTTACCATTGAGTCACCGAGATTTCAATCTGTGGATTTCTGTAAATCAGGGTTTCTCAGCCTTGACACTTGACATTTGGGGCTGGGTATTTCTTAGTTGTAGGGGCTGTTCTGTGCACTGTAGGATGGTGGGCAGTGTCTCTGATCTCTACCCAGTAGCTGCCAGCAGCACCACCTCCCAATTCTAACAATCAAAAATGTCTCTGACATTGCTGAATGTCCCCTGGGGCAAAACTGTGTCCAGCTGAGAACCACTGATGTAAGTGGACTTAAAGGCTCATGTATGGATGTCCCATGTCTTACCAGGGAAGGAGGCAACAGAGGTATTCCCTCCTGAGGCTCAGAGCTTCTGTGGGACAGATAGGATAACAGATGTACCCAGCACACAGCAGTGGGGGTGCCAGGAGATCCTGGAAAAGGCTGAATTCAGGGAAATCATTGGGCTTCCTCCAGGAAGATTTCCTGGAAGAGGAGGTTCGCAATCTGCTCCTTAAACAGTCCAGGAAGGGTACAGTTTGATGGAAAAGTCTCAAGGCAGTGAGAAGAGCCCAAGGTTGGGTGCAGGTGGTGAGTGGTGACTTTCCAGGGAGGGGGCAGGAGGGTGACCACAACTTGCTAGATTTTAATCTGGGGTGTGTTAAGACTGCCCTGCAGAGCAGGTCCTGGAGCCCAGAGCATGGAATATCCAGGGGGTTAGTGGGAAGGGAGAAGATGGAGAGAATACTGTCATGTTGAAGGTGCTGGTGGGCTTGTTAGGGGCTTGTTGTTCTGAGTCCCTAGCACCTAACACCGAATCAGGCTAAGGAAATGCAGAGATGAGGAAACTACTGCAATGTAGGGAAGAGTCCTGACGAGGAAGAAGGTGGGCCTGGGCTCTGGAGGGCTAAAAGGACCATTTGTAGATGGTGAGGGTGCTGATGAGGGGACCTGGCTGGAGGGGAAGCAAGGGCCCTGGTTTCTCAGCGTCTGCCCTCACCTGTCTCCCCCGTCGTCCCTGTGGGATAGGGGTGGGGGAGTGGGAGACGCTCTAACCACGGGTAGCTGCTGGGCATGGAGCAGACCACCTGGCTTCCTGCCAGTCTGCAGGTCTTTCTCTCTGGCAGAGATTCAATGGGCTTTCCGGAAGAGAATGTTGAACCCCTTGGCCTAGGGAGCTCCCTTCTCAGACAGAAACACTGGCTCCCACTCCCCAACCTGGGCTTCCTGAGCCTTGGATACACGTCCGCCCTCAGACTGGGCTCGCTGAGGGGAGGGGTGACACCTTCCCAGTGGTCACCAAAGGGAAATGTGAGGCTTGGGGCTGGTGCTGCCCACAGGGAGCTTCTGGGTGACCTGCCAGCAGGGGGCGCTGTGGACTCAGACACAGTTCTTGCGCGGCTGGAAGGGTGGAGACTGGTCTGGCTTCCCTCATCTCCTGTTTACCCTCTTAGAGTCCTCACCCCAGCCAGGCTTGCCTGCCTGGTACACAGCATGGCCTCCACCTCCTCCCAGCTTCCCACCCCAACGCCATTCTTCTCCCCTCCTCTGAATCAAGAAGGAGGAGAAGGAATTTATATGCCCATTGTGCAGATGAGGAGACTGAGTCATACAGAGGCAAAAAAGGCTGGAAGGGACAGTAGCAGGGCAGAATGGAGAGAATCTTGGCTTTGGAGCCAGAAGACCTGGGATGCCAGCATGCCAGTTCAGCATCTCACTCCCTGTGTGGTTGGGGTCAGACTTTGGGGCCTTACTGAGCAACCCCACTGCCGTTGTAATAAGAAGCTGAACGTGGCAGCCCACACCACCCCCAGGCTGAGGACAGTTCTGATGCTGGGATTGCAGCCCCGTGGGGACAGCACTGGGTCCTGGAGGAAGGGCTGGCAAAAGGGGACGAGGCGGCCTTGCCTAAGCCCCTGTTTAGGGAATGAGCGCCGACAGCCAGAAAGGAGATGAACAGGAGGCTCTGAACAAGTGCAGAGGGGATGAAGGAGGTGCTGGAGAGTCTAGAGAGGGGAGGGAAGGGCTGAGGCATCGGCCACTCTGAGTTATCTGCACTTTCTCCCAGGTCCTAGTGATTAATAAGAGTAGAAAGCATGAAAGTTATTTGCTGCCCTCTCATGATGTGCCAGGCTCTGTGCCAAGCACTTGACAGACTCAACTACCCATCCTGGGAGACAGGTAGTGATATTACCCCATTTGAGAGATGAGGGAAAAAATTGCTCAGAGATAAAATAACTTGTCTGAGGTCCCCAGTGGGAAAGCGGCAAAAACGAGATCGCACCCAGGTTTCCATGGTGTGGACCCCCATGCTCTTGGTGATCTCAGGGTCTAGGGAGAGAGAGGTTGAAGGCCCCTCTGCGTCTGGGGTCAGGGCTGAGTCTGTGGCTGGGAGAGCAGAACAGGGTACACTATTCTGTGTACACCACCACTTTGGGTACACTGGCAGAATAGGGTCCACTCTGTGTACCCTCAGCCGCTCAACACAGAGTGGACAGAGCAGAGTGGGGCGCTGAGGAAGGAGTGGCCCACAAATCCATTCAGCGGCCTGAACAAACATAAGGAAGCAGTCTGGCCCAGCTGTTCCCAGCATAGCATGCTAGTGCGTTGCACATGTCCTACGGTGCTGGGACCGGAGGGCAGAGAGGCAGGCCGCAGCCACCAGGAGGGGAGGGTGCCATCACATCAGCTGGGTGGAGGATGGGAGGTCTGATTGGTTCCACTGGCCATGCTTAAGAAAAGAGATGAGATCTTAAGAAAAAATCTAAACTGTTACAAACACTGGGGGTTGTGGGGAAGAAGGGAGGAAGACTTGAGATACCAGTGTCAGAATCCACTAGATGAGATGGCTAATCAGTCGTGGTGGACAGAGGCCATGGTTAAGGATGACTCAGCCTTTGGCTTGGATGGTAGGGAGTCTTACCAGGAACCAACATCTTAGCACACAAGTGACGGAAGGGGCTAGTGAGAGAAAGGACAAGTAAGCGTGTGCGTGCTAAGTCACTTCAGTCGTGTCCAACTCTTTGCAACCCTATGGGCAGTCTTGTGTTAATGGGATTCTCCAGGCAAGAACACTGGAGTGGGTTGCCATGCCCTCCTCCAGGGGATCTTTGTGACCCAGGGATTGAACCCAAGTCTCCTGAGGCTCCTGCATTGCAGACATTCTTTACTGCTGAGCCACGGGGAGAGATGTGGGCTATGAGAGTGTAGGAGAGCTTCAGGCTCAGGGTTAAAAGGGATAAGAGCTCAAACTGCCGCTGAAATCAAGCTATATTCTCTAACTGAGGAAAGCAGTTGAGCTTTTCACTAGCATTTGAGCTTAGTCTGCAGCCAAGAAGGAGAATACTACAGCAGAACACCCACTAGACTAAGCTGATGACCCTGTGATCTCAAACTTGAAAAGAATCCAGGGGTCTGAGCAGACCACAGGCTGAGTTCAACAATGGTATCCGTCATTCTCAAGGTGTGCACGTTGCTGAGAGCGTTAATAAGAACTCAAAAGGGAACCTGAAAGATTCCAAGAGCAGATGTAACCAACTGACTTAATGTTCTTCAATTGTTCAGGAGTGACCTCTTCTCTGAAACCCTCCCTAACTCCCTTTTTCCTTCTCTATGGGACCCCAGCCTATTGGCTGGTTAGCGATCACTGCCAAGCATTTTTTCACATTTATTATGTCCTTGGTTCCTCAGTGGAGTCCCCCACTTGGCGGGGCAGTTGGGGGACAGAGACCCAGCAAGACTGGGCTGGGTGGGGCTGAGCCCTGGCCTGCTTCTCCAGGCCTCCTCCTGGAGGGCCTCCTGGAGGGCCTCCAGGCCCATCCCCTCCTAACTTGGAGCAGCATTCTGCCCTGTTCTGGGAAGCCAAGGCAGCAGCTGGTGTTGGCGTGCAGAGTGGGCAGACAGGGAGAATGGGGGCGGGGGAGGGGAGCAGACCCTGCCCAGGTGTGTTATCTGCTCTCAGGATCTTTTCATCAGCTGCTGGGGCAACAGGAGTGACCTCAGCAGTGGGTTTTTTTGGTCTTTTTGTTTGGTTGGTTTTTTTCTTTTTCCTTCTAAGAACAATTCATTTTGGTCTCACAACTGGAGTTAAAGTGGCGGGTGTTGAGAAACCTCCCCATCCCCCTTCCCTGGCCCCAGGCAGTGACATTTGAGGCGCTGTCTCCTGGGGCCACAGAGGATGGGATCGGGGCAGTTCAAAGGGCTGGCTCCTTTCCCTACCCACCCCCCAACCCCCACCGCCAACTTTCCCTCACCGCCTCCCTGGCAGGACAGGCTTGGGCAGCCTTCCATCAGGGACCAGACCCTGAGCCTCTCTTGGCAGCCTCTCAGCCTCACTGCCCTGCTGTCCATTTCTGAAGGTGGGGAGGGGCAGAGTAGGACAGTGGGGTAGGGGGAGCAGGAACGGAACCCCTCCCTTCTCATCCCATCTAGCCACGGAGGGGACACCAGGGGAGGCTGAAATGAAACAGTGCATGCCTCTGGTTGCCCCTGGCACCACTCTACTGACCCCCTGGTACCCTCCATGTGCCACTGACCATGCTGGGTCAGCTCGGGGACACTGACAAGGTGAGGGGAGGAGAGGATCCTGGGCTATGGATGAAAAGCACAGGCTTCGGCTCCCTGGAGGCTGCCTGGAGCCAGGTGGGGTGGGCGAGGGGTCGTCTGAGGGAGCCAGTCCCTGGGGCAGGGTGACTGGTCAGTGAGGCAGCCCAGCCTGGGCCTGGGAACTCAGAGGCCCGTCCCAAAGGCCCAGGGGCAGCTGTGCCTGCATAAGACAGAGCTTAGAGCACATGCCTGAGGCAGCAGAGGGCTGGATTTCGGGGCTGCACCCCCAGGATCCAGCAGGACACACTGAGGGGCTCGGGGCTCAGCCCATATCTGAACGAAGAGAGAGGGAATAAGCTTAGGGCAGGGGTGAGAAGGGGTCTCTTAGACCTGACTCCAGACAGCATTTCCTGGGAGGTAAACCAAGGTTCCTATGTGGCAAGGAACTCAGCCAAGTACCCGAGGCTAAAGATCAAAGAGCTGAGGGTCCTGATTTACCTGCCCCGCTAGCTTCTGGCAAGGGCCCTCCAGCACCTCTCCTTCCAGGACACAAGAGGCTGCAGGCTGCAGTGCCGAGAAGAGAGGTCGGAGGTGGTGGTGATGTCAACCAAGGAATTAAGTAAGCAGAGGAGCTGATAACATCTCCCAGCAAGTCTCGCTGTGGGCAAGGTGACTCATCACAGACAGAGCCCCGCCATCTCGGGCTGGTGGTTGTTGCGCCTGGGCAGTGGGGCCCGGGAGGTGGAGGGGGCCTGGCTGGGTTCCTCGCTGAGCCCTCATGGAGATGTAGCCTCAGAACACAGTGTCCTACGCCTCCAGAGCTCACACCTGGTTCAGGAAACAGCCCTCCCTCCCACTGTGTGTGATTATCTTTGTCCACCGCGTTTGGTGTGTGTTTGTGGGGTGTGTCAGGGTGATTTCCCCAACCAGGTCCCGCCGGGCACTCCAGGCACCAGAGATCACTAACAGCAGAACAGCTGCTCCCCCTGGTTGGATGACCGTCTGCGGCTACACCACCAGCGGACGCACGCTGCTAACCGTGACCACGTGGCTTCCTCACGGAGGGTACAGCCTGTCCCCCCAGCGGCAGGCACCTGTACAGCTGCCTCCACCCAGCCCTGCTGAGAGGGTCTAAATTGTTGGATTCTCCCCCTCCCCAGGGGCACCATGAATGGTTGTACAGGTTGAGAACTGTACAACTGGCGGGGCCACCGTTCACTTTACAGTCTATGTGCTAGACCGCGTGGCTGTGCACGGTCCCTTCCCTTTGCTAATTACTTGTCATTCCCCAGCTCCACCTAGAATGATCTATTTAGCTTGCCCATAACGAGTTTGTCTTCATACCCAACTTTCCCCTGTGAGGGTAAACATCTCCCTTTACCACCTGACTCCTTTCATTCATTCAGTCATAGCACAAAAAATTGTTGAGCTTGTAGCAAAGGAACAAGACAGGCCCTCCCCGAGTCACAGAGCTCACATTCTAGGAAGAGGGAGATAATAAACAAATAATCTGATACGTAAAACTGCAAGTGACAGGGAGTGCCGTGAAGAAAAATAAAGCCAGGCCAGGAGACGGAGGGTGACACGGCTCTGCTTCTGCCAAGACTGTTCAGAAAGGCTTCTCCCTGAGGAGTGGAGACCCGGAGTCAGTAAAAGAAGGAACTTTCCTGGCAGAGCCCCTCCCGCCAGGCATCCAGTGCCAAAAGAAAGTTCTCTAATCCTGCCTGTTCTGCCAGGAGCCTGTGGCATGGCCCGGGGCACTCACTTCCAGCGCGGGGTGTCCATTTCCTCCTTGACAAACAAGAGGCCTAGTTGCCCTGCCTCTCTGAGGGCTCCTCCAGCATGAATCCACCCACCCCGAAGCCCGAGGAACTTCATGACAGGGCCTGAGTTGGAAGGCCAGCTTGACTACCTCCAAGCTGTGTGACCTCAGGCAGGTTACTTAGTCTCTCTGAGCCTGTTTCCTTATCTGTAAAATGCCTTCCTCGGGGTTTAGTGAAGGATTAAAGGAGCTAGTGGATGTCACCACCAGGTATATAGGAGGTGCTTAGTAGACTCTAGGGCCACACCTGGAGAGGTGAGGTGATGGGGTGTTGTTAAGAGGGGCCCAAATGGTTGCCTTTCATTAAGGGAGCCCAGAGAGGGTAACGCTGACCTAAAGGCTCGAGGCTCTGCC
Source organism: Bos taurus (assembly GCF_002263795.3). Lineage (NCBI taxonomy): Eukaryota > Metazoa > Chordata > Mammalia > Artiodactyla > Bovidae > Bos > Bos taurus. The sequence continues at coordinate 25,433,565 of NC_037338.1, forward strand.
AGCTGCTCCTGTGTACAGAGAACAGCTGAGGGAGCCCCCAGGCCAGGACTCTGCCTCGCAGACCCTGAGCCTGGGGGAGGGCCCTGTGCTGGAGTCCACTGACGTCAGCAGGTAGGAGTCGGGTGGGGTGCTGTGGTGTGGGCCCTTGAACTGTCACACCACGGCCCGGCTTTCAACTTCCTCTGGGGCCCAGGGTGTGCTCGGCTTGCCCTCCCTTCCTTCCTCCCTCGTCAGGCTGCTGTGAGTAAGCTCCAGTCATTGTGCTCCCTCTCAGCTCCTAGGGTTCATCCCAGACCCCCACCCCATGAACAGGTCTCTCCTGCATCCCCAAAGGAACCCTAGCACAGACCCGCCAGACATGGGGTGCTGGCAGTAATTAGGGTAGCCCTGACTCTGCCTCGGCCATGTACTGTTTATCCATGACCTCCCTGGATGTGAATCCCACTTGTGGGCATTTTTATCCTCATTCTTACTTGAGGAAACTGAGGCTGCAGGGTTAAATGTCCCGAGAGGAGCCTTGCAAAGCAGACTTGAGAGGCAGGAAGATGAGGGACGGCACAGGTGATGAACTGGTCTGAGGCTGGGGTTGGGGGCGGGACAGACTCCTGTCCCACAGATGACTGCAGGCCATGGTGCGCAGGCCTCTCCTGCCGCCCACCTGCTGCTTTAGGATCCCCAGGCGGGGCCTGACGCTCTGAGCCTCCAACAAGTTCCCAGGTGGCCCGGACGCCTCTGGCTCAGTCTAGAAGGCCAGAGCTGGGCTGCAAGCCCCAACAGAGGCCATACCTCAGGTCCCTCCTGCAAGGAAACAATAACGGTGACAGTTAACATTTATGGACAACTTTCCTGCACGGCAGGTGCTGCACTAATTGCTTTACTTATATGAATCTACATAATTCTCACAACAGCTCTGTGAGGGAGGAAATTGGGGCACAGGGAGGTTAAGTGACTCGCCTAAGGTCACACAGAGTTGGCATTCAATCTAGGCAGAGGCCATACTCACCTCCCCTTGAATTGGGGTTTCCTGGAGCAGGGAAGACCTGGGATCAGGGGTGTGAGCTGGACCTGGTGGGCACCGGGGAGCCACGGCAGTGTTCTGAGCAAGGGACCAGTATGTTCCCAGGACTGGCCATGTGCCCACAACTGCAGATAAATAACCCCACTGAGGCTGAATGTGGGACCCCTCTTACCGGGTTTTGTGGTTTTGACAAGACAAGACAGCGCAATGCTTCCTCCAAAGGAAAGGTCCGATGACGAGGTCGGCCAGCCCTGTGTTGGGCATGAGCAGTAGTGGTGGGAGCTTAGGCATCGGGAAGGGAGCCCGTAGCTGCTTCCTCTGCCCCCTCTCCCCACCCAAGGGGCCCTGCTACAGACGGGTGCACAGTTCTCATGCCTGGGGTCTCAGAGCAGTCAGCCTGCTGGGGCCACCTGGCTTTCCACGTGTCTGTGTGCACATGTGCGTGTGCACATGTGTGTATGTGTGTGTGTGTATAAAAATGCAAGGAGACGGGGCCTCTGCATGCTCCTGTTTGCAGGGGAACCTGTCCCCCACCCCCACCTGCTACTGCAGCCACAAAGAACAGGATGCCCCGACTCTAGTCTGCACCTCTGGGGCCCGGTAACCACAGCCACCACGTCAGTGGTGTGTGCACCAGGCTGGGGGGGAGGTGGAGCCATGGATGCAGGGTGTGCAGGTGTGCCCCTTGTGTGTGCAGGGCTGGCCTGAGGGGTGTGGTTCCAGGGAGGAGGGCAGGCAGGGCATAGAGTCCCCCGGCTCTGACCACAGGTCCTGTGGTCCAGCAGCTGCCCTGCCCCCCAGCCCCTCAGAGGCCTAGCCTTGTCTCCCACAGGTGCTCCTCTCTGAGCCACAGGCCCAACAACAACAGTGCACATGTCTGCGGAGCAGCTATAATGCCTGACACAGGTCCCAGCACTCAGGAAACATCGTGAGCAAAGCCAAGATCCCCGCCCTCACGGGGCCAACGTGCTAGCTAGGGAGACTCAGTAGATGGGCTATATAAAATAATGTATGTAAGCAGTTGGTGGGAGCCATGGGGGAAAAGGGGCAATGAAGAGTACCAGGTAGGTAAGAGGGGGTGTGTGTGAGGGGGTCTGAATGCCGGGCTGTGTATGTGAAGAGGGGTGTTCTGAGGGCATCTGTATGTGTCCACATGCACACAGGTCACAGAATTATTGATAAGTTGGATGGTCTGTATAGGCCCCACTGAGAAGGTGACATTTAACAAAAGCTTGGAAAGAGAAAAAAAAAAAGCTTAAGGAGGAGGAAGCCAAGTAGGGTCTGGGAGGAAACACTCCAGACCAAGGAAACAGTCAGAACAAAGGCCCTGGGGCAGAAGTGTGTCTGGTCGGGACTGAGGGAAGGATAAGCTGGCCTGAGCGTGGATGATGTGGCTCCACTCCTCCTGACATCTGCTCGCCTTGCTCAAAGTGAGGGCCTGATTGTCCATGGGTTAAAGAAAAAGAACCCTGTGGTACCTACAGAAAAGGCCAAGGGCTCTCTAAGGAACCAATGTCTTGGGAAGTAGGGGACAGAGAGGAAAAAGGGGGTTTAGACTAGAAGGAGCCTATGGCTGAGCTCGGGGAGAAGGCCCTAGGCAGGAGGCTTCTAGAGTGGGGAGAAGTCTCAGGGGTGCCAGAACCCCCATAACTCTGCCCTGTGAGCTCACTCAGAGTGCAGTGTGGGGTTGCATCCTGCTGCTGGGGTGGGGACGGGGGTCAGCTGGCATCCATAGGGAGAAAGGAGCCTGACACCACCCGTCTGCCTCCTGGGGCTGCCAGACCCTTCCGAGGTCAGTGCCCTTCTCCCATTCAAGCACCCCACTGGGAGGAGGAGGGCGGGGCAATTGATCTCAGGAGATGGACGCTGATGGTTGACCAGGGGACGAGGATGTTCATGTAGCCCCTCCTGCCTGAAGTTTGTGAGAACTGACATTCCAGAAGACAGATCCCCTCTAAATCAGGCAGACCACAACCAAAGAAAGCAGGGCTAGCCAAGGTGCGATGCTGACAGACGGGGCAGTGGGAGGTCAGGAACTAGCATGAAAGGAGGAGGCTTGACCTGGGCTTTTAGGATGAGAGTGGGTGGGAGAGGAGACAGGACACGTCTGGACTTTCACACACACGAACTCAGTCCCTTAAGGACCCACTCCCCAAGATGCATATCTCCAGAGATATCAACGTACTCCTCACACATAGCCAAACACTCAGACACACACGCATGTAAGGCAGGCCATCCACGACCACAGTGACACACTCTCGTTGACAGAGATTGCGTCCCCTGGGCGCCAGAAGCACATAGGCCCCTTGGAAACCAGCCTGGGAGATGTGTCTGCAAAGTGGAAGGAGAAAGGAGGATGGAAAGTGGTGGGGGGACAGGTGGAGATGGGGTGATAGATATGGAGACTCAGAGAAGGGTGCGTCATAGCCACACCCACACGCAGATGGCACTCGTGCCCACATCCTAGTTAGCCTTCCTGCTTGCGAGAGACACCACTCAGCCACTATGCGACATTGTGAAGTCACTTGGCCTTGCCAAGGCTTGATTTTTCTCTTGTGTGAAACAAGAATGCACCAACACCTGCTTTCCATGCCAAGTTACTCGACTGTGAGTCGATGGGTAAACCCTGCCTATTCTACATCCAAAAACCTGTTCTTAGTCTGACCACTTCTCCCACGTCCAGGTGACCACCTTCACCAGGCCACCATCCACTGGCCTCCCTGCCTCCCTGGCAGCCACTCACCCTTCCCTCCAAACCAGCCAGTATGTTTGCATCTCATCCACAGTAAAAGGCAAAGTCCTTATAGTCTTTATACAGACCCATGCAGACCTGCTCTCCCCTCTCTTATCTTTCTTTTCACTCTCAACTCCAGCCACCCTGGGCCTTTGCTATTCCACACACACCCAGAAATCCCCTCTTAGAGCCTTTTCGCTAGTGGTTCCCTCTGCCTGGAGTATCCTCAGGACTCTGCCTTCAGGGTTTACTCAAATGACATTCTCTCACTGAGGCCTTCCTGACCACCCCAGCTAACACTGCAGCCCCCAGCTCAGTCTCTCGATTGCCCTACCCTGCTTTTTTGTTCTTAGCTTCTCTCCCCACTGAACCTACCACTTATTTGATTATACCTTTTGTCTGTTTACAGTACAGGGACATCTGTCTGTTTTATTCTCTGCTTTGATGCCCACCCCTAGAGCAGTACTTGGGTCACAGGACTCAATACTGAATGAGTGAATGAATGAATGAGAGAGCAAGTATCTATAAAGCAAGATTAAACAACGGGAAGGGCAGACCCTGAGTGAGCTGACTGAGCCATCACTGTGTTCGAGGACTTGCAACCACAACACATATTCCTTGATTCTCAAACAACCCTGGGAAGTAGACAGAATTATTCCCATTTTACAGATGAGAAGACTGGGAATCAGAAAGACGATGACCTATGACCTCAAAGATGGTCACCGATAATTCCTCCCGTCTCAGAATTGAATGCGGCTCCTCGCTTCAAGACTTGGAGTCTGTTTCCCTTCCTCCTTGACTCCAGGCTGGTCTTGTGACTTGTTTCGACCAGCAGAACCAGCAAAAGTGATGCTGTGTCAGTTTTGGTCAAGGCCTTAAGAGAACTGGCCCCTTGGCCAGTTACGTAATTTGCAGGGTTCAAAGTAGATGAAAGTGTGGGTCTCCTTGTTCAAAAAGCAAGACAAAAATGTCGTTATTGGTACTAAAATATAAAGCTCTCCTTCTGTAGTTTCTCATATCATTTTTTGCTACTTAATGCTGTTCTAAGAAAAAATTTAAATATTAGCATGAATTTTACTGTTCAACTTTATATTTTTCAATGCCAGTTTTAAATGCAAATATGAGAGTGTCTAACTCCTGTGTGGAACCACCAAAATGATGCAATTCCTATTTCATAGCTCATATATGCAGATGTATTTCATTCTTACCAGAACAGTGGAAACACTGCACAAAATACTGCACAAAACTAATTTTATTTCTCCTTTTTTCTGATTTTGCTTTTACTCGCATTTATTTTATGCTGAATTTATTCCCAGGCCATATGTTTTGTTTCTTCCGTTTCTTCTGGGATAGATTTTTCTTCTGTTCCACCTCTTCCTCTGTTTTAGGAACAATCTGCTCATTTGCAATAACAGTCATCTCTATGTGAGCTCATGGGTGAGTTTGTGTGGGGGTTCATCAGACCAGGAGCTCTGCAAGTTTGGTTGTGCATCTTAGGGACTTTGTTTACCTAGATATGCTCAGTGACCCAAGAATCTACATCTAAACCCTTCAGTACTTACTGCACAGTACTCACTGCATCTTCAAGCAGGGGCAGCAAAAATTCAGCACTCTCTTTGGGCCACTGACCCCACGTCCCGGCCTGCTGTTTGGCTGGGACAGACCTATAGCCCTACTGTTGTGATGATGGAGTGGCATGCACTGCTTCTAGGAAGTGACATCCTTCAGATCCCCGATGGCCTGGGCAGTTTCATGGATGTTCGTAAAGTGAGCAAGAAGATTTGACCCTCTTGATTTGCATGATCTTGTGGGGTTTTCTGGATCAAGTGAACAACGAACCATTTTCTGAGATGACTTCAGGCCACTTGTGGGAAGAGCTTCTCTTCTTAATATGCACACATCCTGCAATGCTCTCTGATTTCAGCATGCTGATGAGGAAGGAAGGACAAGGGGAAAAGGAATTATCTATGCGGGGTAAGGAAGCAAAGAGCCAGGTGGTCACACAGATTACACTGATGGCTCTGCTTACACATGTGCTCCATCGTCCCATCGGACTTCCCTCGTTAAATGCTACACATCGTGAAGAATATGTGAGCTGTCCCACCAAGTTCTGCCCAAACTCTAGACCCATGAACAAATAGACAGCTGCTCTTTCTGAGCCACTGAGTTTTGTGGTGGCTTGTTACACAGCAGTTGATGACTGATACAATGGTTGAAATTACACAGTTAATATGAGATCAGGCTATGGTTGAACCCATGTTGCCCTGCTTCTCAAGTCCACATTCTTCTCTGCCCTACCAGAGCTTCCTTCAAATATTTCATAGTATTACTCCTATTCTCCTTGGAGAGTTGAGGGTTGAGCTAGAGGGGGTGTAAATTACTTAGTTGCAACAAATCAAAATTATTATTAGAGCTTGGAAGTGGCCACATCTGGACTCAAGGGGTTAGTGGGCAGGTCAGGGCTGAGAACAGGCCCTGCCTCTGTCCAGGGTGACCCTGGGCCCAGCGGGGTGCTTAGACATCTGTTTTCCATCCTGACTCAGTAAATAAAGCTGCTTTCCTCTGCTGACCCTACAGGAAATGGGAGTCAGAAGTTCAGCTGGTCAGGAGTGGACTTCTCTGATAGGAGGCTTCCCATACGCCCTGACAAGATGCAAAGTGCAGGGCCTCAGGCTGCCACACTCTTTCCCCTTGCACCAGCAGAAAAAGGAGTTTTGGGGGGCCTCACTTGGTCAAAGAATCAGGTTTTCCTCATTTAACCAAAGCTGTTGTCCCAGCTGTCAGCTATTAGTATATCAAATTAGTCTATTGGGTGTTTTATTCTTTTGATCCTGTGGCTCATCCCTCAGTAAAGATGTTTTCAGTGGCCAGAAACAGAGAACTTCTATTCCATTAGCTTAGAAAATAACAAAGGTGTATTCTTTCATTGAACAAGAAGTCCAGAGGAACAGTAACTTCAGAAGAGGTTAATCCTGCAACTCAACATCATTGATCCAGATCATTTCCTCTCTTCCTTCCCCTCTACCATTCTCAGCAAGTTGCTTTGTCCTTGGCTAGCTTGCCTCATGGAGAAGGCAATGGCACCCCATTCCAGTACTCTTGCCTGGAAAATTCCATGGATGGAGAAGTCTAGTGGGCTGCAGTCCATGGGGTCGCTAAGAGTCGGACACGACTGAGCGACTTCCCTTTCACTTTTCACTTTCATGCTTTGGAGAAGGAAATGGCAACCCACTCCAGTGTTCTTGCCTGGAGAATCCCAGGGACGGCAGAACCTGGTGGGCCGCGGGCTCTGGGGTTGCACAGAGTCGGACACGACTGAGCGACTTAGCAGCAGCTTGCCATATAGTCACAAGATGATTGCTCCCACCAAGACATCATATTTGAAAAGACCCTGATGCTAGGAAAAATTGAAGGCGGGAGGAGAAGGGGACGACAGAGGATGAGATGGTTGGATGGAATCACCGACTCAATGGACGTGAGTTTGAGTAAACTCCAGGAGTTGGTGATGGACAGGAGGCCTGGCGTGCTGCAGTCCATAGGGTTGCAAAGAGTCAGACACGACTGAGTGACTGAACTGAACTGAAGACATCACATTGTCTTTCAGTGTCCACAGCAGCAAAACAAAACCCCAGGAAACATCTCATTCTTGTGTCCCTTTTTTTTGCGGGGAGGGCCATATCATGCTACTTGTGGAATCTTAGTTCCCTGACCAGGGATTGAACACAGGCTGCTGCAGTGAAAGCAGAGTCCTAACCACTGGACCTAACCACAGGGACTTCCCTGTGTGCCATTATAAAATCAAGGAAAATTTTTCTCAGAAGGCCCCAGAAGGCTGTTCTTTCTGCTCATTGGCCAGAAGGGAATCACATTCCATGCCTGAATCTATCCCAAACAAGGGAGAAAATGCCACTATTAATGCCACAGTACTAACCTGAGCACAGAAGGAGAAGCATAGGCACCCAAAACCAACCTAGGCTCAGTGGGTGCTGAGGGGGGGAAGTGGGAGGGCCATGGGGTAGGTAACCAACTGTGTGTGCTGCAGCTCATTTGATTGGGCCCTGCTTTCCTACAGGTAGGGGAAGAGGAGGAAAGAATTTGTATTTACAAAGTGAGCCAGGCTCCCAGATCCTATTAATCAACTATATTGTTTCAAGTACTTAAAGGGAGTATATTTTACCTAAAGTACTCATTGGAAGTATATAAAAACTCAGGGACTGAGGCAGAGACTTTGTTCCCTCATCTGAGCATTTGTTGAGGTTCTTAAGATCATCAGTGTAGAAGTTAGAGCCAGGTTTGAATTTGGGCCCAGTCCTTTTTGACTTTTCTGATCTTATACAAGTTGTATCATTTTTCTGTCTCACTCTTCCTTGATGTGTAAGATATGTATAACAATACTCATTCCCCAGACTATTTTATTAACCAAGACACTGCCTGGATATAGAAAAGGGTCAGAAAATATTGGGGCAGGTGGAACCATGTGAGCAAGACTAATTGTCTCTTACTACAAAGTCGTCCCCCCAACCCCCTGCCAACCACACATGGGCACGCCTCATCCTCAGGCTCCAGGATTTCTCCTCTCACATCTCTCCTACCCCTCACCCCCACCACTTCCTGTTTGGGCCACCCTACCAAGCACCTAGACAAAATGACCTACCCACCTTCCAGAAGAGGAAACTGGATTCCTTGGTGGCTTCCACTCTACAGAATCTCTGCTTACCAAGTCCCTATGTGTCCATACTTCAGGCCTCAGCTCCTCTCTGTTCCCATAATACTCACTTCTCTGTATTTAGTGGTTCTTTTGCAAGCACAGAAGGCTCACAGACTCCTCGAGCTGGCTCAGAAACCACGGAGCACCAGACCACAGTCAGAACCCCAGCCCAAAGCACACCACAGGGTGAGACCAGGAAAGAGAACAGTGCAACTGGCCCTGAGGCTCCGCTGCCTCTGAAAATTCTTCTTGCTGCTGCTGCTGCTGCCAGTTTTGTCAGATACATTCCATTTCTGCTCCTTTGTATGACCTGTTTAAGAGAAGAGGTCCCAGGTCGTTGCATCTGATTGGCTGAGCTGTGTCACATGCCTGCTCTACAACTGCAAAGGAGGCTGGGAAAGTGAGGTCTGGTTTCCAGGACAGGAGGAGGAGGGCTCTGCCTCCCTGAGAGACTCAAAAGGTAGGGGATGCTCCAAACAGACGCTGGAGAGCCACGGGAAGGATAAAGGTGTGCTCTGTTGAGTGAGAGACCATTTGCTATCCAGAAGGGCAGGGCCTGTGGCTGCCACACTCCCAGCATTAGGAAAATACTCTTAAACAGGCTTCAGGAAAGTACGGAGATCTGAGTCACCTGGAATCAGAGAACACTGGCACTGGGGAACCACACCTTGGGAATCCCTGCAAATAAAGTTTGAAGACTAACATAGGATCACTCACTTTTTATCTTGCCAAGAATTTTTTTTAAAGCAAATAAATACACCACTTCTACCCTCACCATCCTTTTATAAAAGTGGAGATATCTTAAACACCACAACAGCAAACAACCAGAAAACAGGAGAGTGGACAGTGCAATTTTAGAATAAGCACAATCCTTAAAACTAAATATAGGTTAGGTTTAAGAAAACCTTGGTGTATCAACTGGATTTTTCTGCTTTCCCTGGAAGCCTGTGTAAAGGGCATTCAAAGACACAAGTGACTTTGAATATAGACTGTGGACTACGTAATGGTATTTATCAATGCTGCTTCCTGATTTTGTTAGCTGCAGGGGTTTTGTAAGTCTTACATGGTAAAAGAATGTCCTTGTTCTTAGGAAATACACCCTGTAGCATTTAGAGGTAAAAGGGCACCCGTCTCAACTCAGTCTTAAGTAGTTTGGGAAGAAATTATACACACATACACAGAGGAAAAATAAAGCAAAAGGGATAAGGTGTAAATAATCGATAAATCTGAATAAAATCTATACCAGAGTCTTTGTACTATTCTTGCCACTTTTTTTGTAAATTTGAAATTATATCAGAGTTAAAGGTTACTCCTTTCCCACCCAAAAGAGCAGTGAGTTAGCAGTGATTCTCAATAAGGAAGGGTTTCACTTGGTACATAACCTATTTTGGCACTGTCTGAATTTTTATGAACATAGGTGATGTTTGTAATCAGAAAGAAAAAAACAAAAATTATAGAAATTCAAAGAAAAATAAAGTCCTTGACAGTCTCAGTCTAGCTTTTGACGCTGATCTGGCCTGACTACCCATTCTACACAGGCAGGAACTGAGGCCCAGGCAGGGCTTTGGCTTGCTCATTAGCACACAACAGTTACCATCTGAGTTACGACTCAACCTGGGCTCCTTTTCCCCACACAGGTTCTTTGCATTTCAGGATGCTGCCCCCTGAACTCAGTTCAGGGCCACAGGGCATGCAGGGCTGGGCAGAACTGGGCAGGATGGGGCGATTTGTCCCCTGCAAGAATGCCACATCCTGCAAAGATGCATTCCTCCAACCTTTTATCCCTATAAGGTCCCATCAAGCCAAGGAGGGTCATCAAGAATTGCTCCCCTACTATACATAAAATAGATAAGCAACAAGGGTTTACTGTATAGCTTAGGGAACCATATCCAGTGTTTTGTAATAACCTATAATGGAAAAGAATCTGAAAAAAAAATATATAGGGACCTCCCTGGTGGTCCAGTGTGGTTAAGAATCCACTTTCCAATACAAGGGGATGCGAGTTAGATTCCTGGTTGAGGAACTAAGATCCCACATACCTCAGGGCAACTAAACCTTTGTGCCACAATTAGAGAGCCTATGAGCCACAACTAGAAAAGTTCACACCCACAATTACTGAGCCTGTGTGCTCTAGAACCGATGCTCCATAACAGAAGCCCGTGTGCTGCAAAAAGCCCAAGTGCCACAGCGAAGACCTAGCACAGCCAATATATATATATATATACACACACACACGATGGAATCACTTTGCCATGTACCTGAAACTAGCTGTAAATCAACTGTAAATCAACTATACTTCAACAATTTAAAAAAAGAAAAAAGAAGTGCTTCCTACACATCTATTCACTTCTTAGATGGGGAAACAGAGACCCACAGAGGTTCTGGGACTTGCTCAAGATCATACTGTAAGTCCTAAACTCTGTAGTCAAGGAACAGAGTAATTGGTCAGATTTGGCTAAGCCACCTCAAACCCAAGGTAGAGAGGAACAAAGAAAGGGGCCTTAGGAATTAGAAAGCAAAAGGGCGGCGGGTGGGCCTTCAGTGCCTGGATTAGGAGGGTCCTTTCCTTGAACCCTCTCACCCTCAGTGTGGCTAGGGCTCTTCTAAGCCTGAAAGAAGAAGAAACTGTTTCATCGGTGCACCATGTCCCACAACTCCGGGAGGCATCACTTACATGTCCATCTATGAAAATGGCACCTCCTGAGGTTGTGCAGTGAACCCAGTACACAGCTGTGCACGGCAGCCCTGAGAGAATCATTTGTTGGTGCTGTTTGGCAGAGGGGCGGTGTTTAGAGAAGGGACAGGAGTGACTAACACTGTAACCTGGATTAACCAGTGACTGATTCCGTCCATTCAGTCAACCACTATTTATTGCCACAGATTATATGCCAGGCATCATGCTAGGAGCTGGGACTTTCCAGGCTTGAAATAGAATACACACTCTAGGGAGGAGCAGGGGGTAGGGACGTGGATGGAGAGCCTTCCCGCAACAAAAGCCCACCAACCTTCCCCCACCACTCCTTTCCCCCTGCCCAGCCTTCTGCCTCCTTCAGGTTCTCCTGGAAGAAGCCTCTGGAATCCTCTGCTCCCCTCCTCCCTCAGTCAAATAAACAGTTGAACTCTGCATTTCCTGCGGATCTTCTCCGTGGGGTGGCGGGAGCCCCTTGTAGCAATTCCTTCCTCCATGGGGCACCTACGATCCATTCATTCATTTACTTCTTTTATTCCACAGACATGTCTGTTAATTACATTTTTTTCATGAAAAAAAAAAAAAAAAGACATGTACTGATGGTTAAAAAAACAAAAAAAGTAGCAAAAGCAAGAAGTAATTCTCCTCCACCCTCCCAGTTTCACTCTCAGGGACAACCATCCTTCCCAGTTTCTAAGTCTCCTTCCAATCCTTTCCAGGTTATTTCCTCATGTATAAATGTAAATACATGAACCTGCCTGCCAATGCATGAGACATAAGAGATGCAAGTCAGTCCCTGAGTTGGGAAGATCCCCTGGAGGAGGGCATGGCGACCCATTCCAGTATTCTTGCCTAGAGAATCCCATGGTCACTGGAGCCTGGTGAGCACTCTTTAGCATTGCGAAGAGTTGGACACGGCTGAAGCGACTTAACATGCATGCATGCACATGCATGTGTACTGTTTTTCTTTTTTCACAAAGGCAGTAATGCATTATGCATTGTTCTGCACCCAGATTTTTTTTATTCACCTAACACTGTAGTGTGGTATTTGTTCCATATCAGCACACTCTTACACGGCTGTGTACTATCCATTGTGGGAATGTCCTGCCATTTATGTCAGTCCTAACTGGCTGACATATAGTCTGTTACCAGATCTTTGTACATTTATAGGAGCCTAGATTCCTTGAAGGGAGAAGGCAATGGCACCCCACTCCAGTACTCTTGCCTGGAAAATCCCAGGGATGGAAGAGCCTGGTAGGCTGCAGTCCATGGGGTCTCGAAGAGTTGGAGACGACTGAGCGACTTCACTTTCACTTTTCACTTTCATGCATTGGAGAAGGAAATGGCAAGCCACTCCAGTGTTCTTGCCTGGAGAATCCCAGGGACAGCGGAACCTGGTGGGCTGCAGTCTATGGGGTCTCACAGAGTCGGACACGACTGAAGTGACTTAGCAGCAGCAGCAGCAGATTCCTTGAAGAGTAATTTCTGGGGTAAAGGGGACATGTACTTTGCATTTTGATAGATATCATCTAACAGTCCTCTAAAAACATTATACCAGACTGTACCAAAAGCTACTTTTTGGTCTTTGCCAATCTGAAAAGTAGTATCTCATTTTAATTTACACTTTTAATTATGAGGGACTTCCCTGATATTTCAGCTGGTAAAGAATCCACCTGCAATGCAGGAGACTCCAGTTTGATTCCTGGGTCAGGAAGATCCACTGGAGAAGGGATAGGCTACCCACTCCAGTATCCTTGGGCTTCCTTTGTGGCTCATCTGGTAAAGAATCCACCTGCAGTGCAGGAGACCTGGGTTCAGTCCCTGTTTGGGAAGATCTCCTGGAGCAGGGAAAGGCTACCCACTCCAGTATTCTGGCCTGGAGAATCCCATGGACTGTATAGTCCCTGGGGTCGCAAAGAGTTGGACACAATGAGCCACTTTCACTTTCACTTTAATTATGAGGCATTAGCATTCTTTTCCTGTTTCGAAATCATTGTATTTCTCTTTCCTTTACCTCTCTTCAACAGTGTTTAAGGAATCACTGTACACCAGGCTGTTCATTTTCATAGCCACGTAGGCAACATATGTGGGACTTCTGGAGATTTCAAGGTCCTACAAAAAAAGTTTGAGACCTGGCAGGGTGGGGAATGTATTGGCTTGAAAATAACTTTTAAAGACCAGAAAACTGAACCTAAAGTGAAAGTGAAAGTGAAGTCGCTCAGTCATATCTGACTCTTTTCGACCCCGTGGACTGTAGCCCACCAGGCTCCTCTGTCCATGGGATTCTCCAGGCAAGAATACTGGAGTGGGTTGCCATTTCCTTCTCCAGGGGATTTCCTGACCCAGGGATTGAACCCAGGTCTCCCGCATTGCAGGCAGACGCTTACCCACTCCAGTATCCTTGGGCTGGAGACCGGAAAATTGAACATAAGATGATGTCATTTAATGTTGACCAAATGAAACCTTATGACAAAAGTTCATTAACTGAAAACTAAAACTCATAAACACTTCATTACATGTGAAAGCCATTTGTTGGTTTAGATGTTCTCATTTTAAAAAATTTCCAAGTATTCATGATGCTTTTCAAGAAATTAGAGTCCTTTAATTTAAACACATTAAACTAAATGCATTGAATAATTTCACAATCATAATTAATCGAAAACCCTTTTAAAAAATGACATTCAATGTGGAATCAGAGTGCATTTTAATATGTTTCATGTGATTTGGGTGGGGCCTCCAAAAGTAAGTGTGTCAAGGACCGATGGTGGTTTTATTTTAAAAAGCCTATAACCCTCTGAACCAGACGGACAAGGTCTCAGTCTTACGGAGTTTCTGACCCAAGAACAAGCTGCCTTCTCAACAGAAGTAGGAGAGGCAGTGAAGTGGATCAGATCTGAGTCCTGGGCAAGCCAAGGACCCCTGGTTTGTCTCCTAACCCCCGACTGCCAGAGAAAAAAACTGTCTCCTGTGTCACACCCACCCCCAGCCCAGTGACTCAGCACTGGACATTGGGATTCTGGAAAGCTCCATGGGGTAATGGAGCCGTGTGGGGAAGGATGGGGTGGATGTGATGCTGTCTGTGGTCTCAGGACCAGACTGGGGTGGGGGTGGAGAAGAGGTGGGGACAGAGATAGGGAGGAAAAGAGACAAATTGTTCCCAAATGATGTCTTGAGACATCAGAACAAAATGTGTCTTGCTCTTCCCTACTCTTGCCCTCCTTTAAAGGGAAATGGAGCTCTGTCCTTGAAAGGGACCATCTGGGGGGCTAAGTTGCAAGTGTGAAGGTTTTAAGACAGGGAGGTGACCAATTCAGCACCTCTTCCTCCTCCCCGTCTGCCTCCTGTCCCCTTCTGAAACCTGGAGGAAGAAGGGCAGAGAAGACCTGCAGGAAGTGGCACTAGAACCATTTGAGTATGTCTTGTATGTGTGCAAGCATGCATGCCTGCATGTGTGTGTGTGTGTACACGTGCCCCCTCCCCAAATACTGTGTCAATCACCAGCCTCTGGATAGGATTTAGCACTGTTACACTCACTGTCTATGAAATCCAATTGAGTTGAAGGGCACAGTGGAGTCAGATGAGTGGTTTTGAATCCCATTCCTGCTCTCTGCCAGCTGTTGTGACACCCTCCTCTGCCGAGGTACTGCCCATGTCTGAGCTCAGTTTCCTCATTCACACAAAGGGCACCAAAAGACTTAGTTTGCAAGGACCTGATGCAGATGAAATGAAATGAAATCAGCAAGGCATTTAACTCTGGGTGGGGCTTTTTTTTTTTTTCTTACACTTTAGCTGCACTGGAGGGAAAGCAAGTGTTTACCTGGTTAAGAGTGAGTTGTCAGGGAGGAGGAGATGGTGGCAGAGCAAGAAAACCTGCTTGCCAGCCAGCTAGGACTTTAAGCTTGGCCCCCAAATGCCTATAGGAAGCCATGGAAGGTTCTGCAGCAAGGGAGGGGCCCGAGCCTTGGATCCACAGCCACTAGCTGGACCCTAATGGTGTTTGTCACTCTCCCTTCTGTGCACCCCTCCAGTAGCCCAGGGACAGGGTCCTGGGCCACAGTCCAGCTCCCACGAAGATTAAGTCTGGGAGGAGAAGAACAGAGTGAGCCCAAGGGTAAGCATTACTAATGGTGTGCCTGAGCCTGGGCTTGAACCCCTACTCTGAACCCTCTTCATTGGGTGATTTGGGTCCCTCTGGGCCTCAGACTTCTCCCTGTAAAGCAGGACAACCACAGTGACCTCACAGGGTCACTGTGATGGTTAAATGAGATATGTGTACAGCACTTGGCTCCATGTCTGCCATACAGTTGGAGTTCAGGGCACAGTGTCATTAACTCAGATGACAAGGGACAGAGTGGGCGAGAGATGGAACACAAAGGGGAGAAAAGGAGGAGGGGTCAGAGGCAGAAAAGAGTGACATGCAGGCCGCCCAGCTGTTCTGTGTCTCTGGACAATCCACCCACAGCCAGAAAAGCAGCCCTTTAGAAGGAGACGGTGATGGAGGGACCTGACTATCTAGTAAGAGAGGAGGTCATCCCTGATCCACCTGCCCCTCCTCTCCTCCCACCTCCAGCCCAGCCCAGTCCCCATCTCAGGGTGACTGAGCTGGGTATGGTGGGTCAGCGGCCTCCCAGAGGGTTCCAGAGGTGGGTCTCCTGCAAAGGGGGGTGGAGCAGGGTGTTACTGGGTCATAAGAGGAGCTGCAGGTGTGGGGCATGGGCACTGAGATTCCCCATCGATCATCCATTGGGACCTTAGGCACAGCCCACTCGCTTGATCAGAGGCTGCTCCATCTGAAGCATGGGTCCACCTGGCAGAGAGGCGGGGGCACTGGCTGAGACAGGTTCGCTCCCACCCGCAGACCAGCTGCGCCCTCTCCCCAGTGGCTGGGAACCTAAGTATTTAGGGGGATCTACAGGCTGTCACTCCTAAAAATACAGCCCCCCAGCCTGGGAGTCAGCCAGGTGTGGCTGCCACACAGCCTCCCAGCCTGGCTGATGTGCAGTTCTGGACCTGCACAGACATCACAGCAGCTGCCTGTGCAGACCCCAGGAGCCCACAGACACCCCCAAGACGCATGCACCAAGTCTGCACATACAGACCTTGCTGAGGCCTGTTCCTGTTTGTATACAGGTCCCTCGTCCACATACAACCTCAATGCACTCACACTTCCCGACACCCACCGACAGACAAACCCAAGGCCTTCCCCACTAGAACACCAGCCTCTCCAGGGTAGCGCCCTGTTGAATTTGCCCACTGCTCTTTCTTCAATGTCTGTAACAGTACCTGACATACACCAGGTGCTCAGGAAACGTTTGCGCTGTATTTTTTATTCTTTATTCTTTGGCTGCACCACATGGCACGCGGGATCTTAGTTCTCTGACCAGGGATTGAACCTGTGCCTCCTGCAATGGAAGCCTAGACGCTTTATCACTGGACCGCCAGGGAAGTCCCTAAAATATGTATTTTTATTAATTCATTCATTTGGCTGTGCTAGGTCTTAATTGTGGCATGTGACCTCTTAGTTGCGGCATGTGGGGTCTAGTTTCCTGACCAGGGATTGAATGGAATCCACTGGAAGCCCACAGTCCTAGCCACTGGACCACCAGGGAAGTCGTCTGTTTTATAAATGAACATGTGTGCACACCTCCACTCATACACACACACATTCTATAACTAGTTACCCTCATCCTCACTCCATCCTTGCCCCTGTGTTCAGGTGCTACGAGCCCTGGAGAGGGCAACACCAGGAGGCTTGTCTTTTTCTGGCCTGCCCAATCCTGCACAGCCAGAGTCCAAGCCAGGGTGAGGGCTTGGGTGGGGGGTGGGGAGAGCATCCCAGAGATCGGCAGCTTTGAACCCCTGTCTGGGAACATGTGAGAATCCTCGTTTTCTACAGGAAAAACCTGCCTGGGGGAGCCACAGCACTGTGCTGGAGTTCTGGATTGTGGAGGTCTGGCTGGGCCACATCCTAGGAAGAGGGGGAACATGTGACCAGCTCCACGGCCCTCCCTGGCCCCTTCTTCTGAGGAAGCTCCCCATTTTAGGTGACACTCCGCATCTAGGAACCCTCGGCTTGCTCCCGTAGGGCCTGGGCTGGGCTTCCCACAGCCTGCACACAACTGTGATGGAGTGAGGCCAGGAGACACGGAAGCAGAGCAGCGTGCTCAGGGAGGACTCCCTGGAGGAGAGGACCTTGTACAGCGACAGACAGGAGGACCCTCCTGGGAAGACAGCTGGAAGGGGCATCTGAGCTCCTTTGACTTCGGGGCTGACAAAGGAGCACCATGTCTGTGCTCAGACATCCATGGGGTGAAGTGGAGGCCGACGGGTGGACTGAGCACCACATATGAGGAAGGTATGCCGTGATCCCCAAGGGCCAGGTGGGGCTTGTATTCACAGCCTGCATCAGAGGACTCGAGACAAATGTGCCTGAGGGGGGCAAGCGGATGGAGGGGAGGAGCAGGGACAGACAGGTGACCAGTGCATGCACAAATCGATAGACTAGCAGATGGACGGAAAGACACTGAAGGATGAATGGACAAGTGGTCCACTCAAATGAGCGGATGGCCACTGGACATCTCCTTGACTGCTCTCTGAAGCCCCACAAGGCAAGAAGAGCCAGCTCTTCCCACCAAGACCCCCACCATGCCCCACTCCCTATCTCTTCCCCAGACTAACCTCCCAGGGAGTCCATCACCCGCTTGGCCTGATGCCCGGAGATGCACTTCCAGCCAAGTACAAGCCCAGATAAGGAACCACCTCCAGGTGTTCCCACCTGAGCAGGTGGGGATGGGGTAGGGGCCAAATCTATGGGCTCATATCTCTGAAAATTGCCCCCCAGCAGCTAGGGAATGCCCCAATCACGGCACGCAAACACACACACACACAGACACACACACACTGGCTAAATCAGCCCCACAAATACTTGCTGACGCATGCACAGATGGAGACCCAGTCACTGACACCCAAACACCAGGCCCCCAAATGCCACTGCCACCAAAACACAGAGCAACAGAATGAGCTGATCATGTGGGCTACAATGTATGGGGCCACCTGGACCCTCAGATACGCCCCAGTGCTACACTGTCATTAAACCTGTTCATTGAACAGCTTCTGGACCAACCTGGTGGGCTGTCCAGAGCACCTCCTCACCCTCCCGTTAGCTGAAGTCTTGTCTTCCATGACTCCTTCCAGAAAAAACTGGGCCCACAGGGCTCTTCCTGATTCACTCTCCAACCCTGCCTCCTGCCTCACCTCCTCACGTTTGCCTTCTCTCTGGCAACATCTCACATCTTGGGTGGGTTCTCTCCTTCCCATATACTCTGATCCACATTATTCCTACAACCAGGAACCCCTTTCCCATCTCACTCTTGGACCCCACATGCTTGTCCTCTCATTCAAGACAGATCTCTGTATACCTAAGGTTTAATAATGTGACACACAGTAGGGCCTTGGTAAGTGTTTGTTGATTGACGGACCAACTGACCAGCTCAATGAAATCATTAGAAATATAAGTCAGCTAAGAATTAGTGCTGAAAAGGCTGGGATGGACTAGCTACTACAGAATTCTAGTCAGAGTGGGGAACATTCATGGGCTGGGGATTTTGAACCCATAGAAGCACACACTCATCACTACAGTCTCCATGGAGTGAGTCCTACAGCCTTGACCTTCCACTTGCCATAGAAAAGATGCACAACTGACCAGTCTGCCAGGTCCGGGCCTACAGCAAGAGCAGAGGAGGTTGGCAGGCCACAGAAGGAGACTTCAACCGAGGGCTGCAGTTTCCCAATCCCCTGTTCCCTCCACCTTCCGACACTTTGGGGAGTCCAGGCACTTTTCTAGGGCTTTATTCAGGGCTGGAGAATGCCAGGGCCGGCACTCTGCCGACTCAACAGGTCTAGGGACTTCGGATATGCTGAGGTTGGCAGCCCTTCCACACCCCACTTGGGTTCAGTTGGCCTGGGCTGGGCCTGGGCCTGGGCCTGGGCCTGGGCCTGACATTGATTGACTGATTGATGGATGGATTGATTGAATGACATGGCATTTCATTCCCTCAGCCAGGACCAATCACACCTGTACAGTGTTCACGCTGAGTCACCCGTTTCTGAGTACTTTATTTATGATCCTTGCAGTGACCCTATACGGCAGATGCTATTCTGATGCCCACTTTACCTCTGTGGAAACTGAGAACTTGAGCTGGATGAACCAACTTACCTAAAGTCACAGCAGCTGGGAGTGTATAGAGGCATCCAGATTCAGACCCAGGCTGTCTGGCTCCAAAGCCCAAACTTTTAACGACTATTCTATGTCTCTCTTAAAATTTTTTTTAAAGTAAAATTAAGATTACTTGATCCAGGCTGGCTTTGGCACTAGGGGCATGAACTCACGATATTCCAGGTCGTTCCCAGTCCTGTGTGTATGTGTGTGTGTAGGTGTGTCTCTATTTCACACACACAGTGCTTCATCCTGGTGCTGCCAGGCACATCCACGATCTCCTGGCTCCTCCATGGTCAGGCATCAGGTCCATGGGAACACAGTGCCCTTGGGTTTGGGTCCAAGTCTGTTCTGGAACATACCACCCTGCACCTCTCCCCTCCACTGCCACCCTGGTTTCACCCCCAGGCCAGCATTCCTGGAAAGTTCAAAGGCAGCTCCTCTCAGGGGAGATTTTTCCTCTGCAGCTGGAATTGGGATAAACTGAGGTTTCCACCCAGAATCCCGTGGCAGCTCCATCTTGGGGTCAGAATGCGTGGCGCGGCCCTGGAGCCTCAGGGCGGTTCCTCTTCTCCGTGGCAGAGGCCTGGGCAGTTGTGAGACCCACCAAGCGTCCCTCCCCATCCCAGTGTGGCTTCTGGAGCTGCTTCTGGCCACTCAGCAGAGTCCAGGCCTCCAGCCCTCTTGTTCGCCAGTTTCGCTCAGTTCCGCGAGTGTGCTCTTGAGCGCCCAGCCCTGTGCTGGGTGCTGCGGACCTGCCCTGACAGCTCACTGGGTCTCATGGACGCCCCATGCAACCTTCCCATGGGCTGTTGGTGACCCGGGGTGGCAGCACGTCCCCAAAGATCTACCCAGACCGTGCTCAGGGAGTGGCCCCGGATACACCTCTGGGACCTCCCTGGGCTGCTCAGGAGAGCCATCCAAGTCTGAGTGCTGACCTCTGGCACCGTCCGCTGCTGTTGTCAGAAAGCCCCGGCAACACTGCCCCACCCTCTACCCCTGCTGCTGGGCAGATGACTAACCCACTCCTCGGCCTGCCACTCCAGCCCCTCCTCCTTGCTCAGCCTGACTCAGAGGCCCGTCCGCAGATCTGGGTGGAAAGGCGCTGTCCTGGTGCCAGGGCCTGAGGAGATGGGCCAGGCCCTCACTCCTCACTGGCCTGACCTTTAGCAGGACCTTCTGAGCATTCCTTGATCTAGAAATGCCACACATGTACACACACACACACACACACACACTCATTCACACCCAGCCACGCTCTGACCAGAGAAGAAACAGTGCAGGTGCCGGACTGAACCAGGACAGCCTGTGTGGGGCACAGCCTCCTCTCGTGTGGAGGCCCCAGCACCCCCTGGTACAGGAAAGCAGAGCCAGAGGCCTGGGAAAGAGCCTGTGCCTCTGGTTCCCTCTGTGTTAGTTGCTCAGTCATGTCCAACTCTTTGCAACCCCAAGGACTGTAGCCCACCAGGCTCCTCTGTCCATGGAATTCTCCAGGCAAGAATACTGGAATGGTTGCCATTTCCTTTTCCAGGGGATCTTCCTAACCCAGGGATCAAACCTGGGTCTCCTGCCTCTTCTGCACTGCAAGCAGATTCTTTACCGTCTGAGCCACCAGGGAAGCCCGGGTATAGGCCTGGGTATCCCCCCCACCCCTGGAATAGGCGCAAATCCTGGCTGCCTCCAGGGCTAGCTCCTCTGCTTGTGCCCCAACCCTGAAGCCCCACCCTGTCTCTCATTCATACATACACACACACACACACACACACAGAGCTAGATTCCTCTGCAACTCCTCAAGGTCTCCTCCCTACTACTCTAGCCTCTTGAACAAAGTATCCAAATTCCACAAAATCTTGGCCCTTGACTCAACCCTCAAAAACTGAGGTCAGGCCCCAATGAGTCCCAGTCTTAAGGGATTCCCCTCCCTGGCTCTGTCTTGCTGGGCCCCCCAACCTCCACCCCATTCCCCAGTCTGGACTTGGCAATGGATGGCTTCATGACCATCCGCACACCTTGGCCGAGCCAGCTCCTGCTCCAGCACACAGGGGCACACGATGTGGCTCCATGCTGTTTCCCAGGTCGCGCTGGACCGCCCGGGACAAGGCATTCCATTTTCTTTTGTTTTCACCCCCATGGACCTGCCATTGGCTCTGCCCAACACGCTCTGCCTACTTGTCTTCTGGATGCAAAGTCAGCTGTCAGCACTTGAGCACTGACCATTAGCCGGGCCCTGTTCTAAGAGCTTTACGTATTTTCATTCATTCAGTCCTCACAAGAAGCCCAGGAGGAAAGTCCCATTAGTTGTACCCATTGTTCAGATGAGGGAACTGTAGCTGAGGGAGGTTAAGGAGTAATGCATTTATTTCCACCCATCTTTTAAGATTCACTTTTGGCCCCACCTTCCTGGGGCCCTCCCTTCTCCTCTCATTGCCCCCAGCCTAGAGCCACTGCCCCCGTGGAGTGCTTTCTGTTGAGGCTGTTACTTCAGCCCTGAGGCACTGATGTTTGCCCTTGTCCTGTGCAGAGGGCCCTGTGAGAGCTGTGGGCAGGCCTGGGTCTGAGTCATCACCTGCCTCACTGCCCAGCGCTGAGCCTGGCAAGCTGGCTGGGCGGGTAACTCTTTGCTGCCTGGAGATGTTGGCCAGAGGAAGGACGTTCAGGGCCCTCATCCCATTCCCCAGTCGCGCTTCCCTCCTCTCCTCCTCCTCTCTACATCTATCCTAGTCCAGCCCTGTCCCTACCTTTCCTACCAGATGCCAGGGGAAAGTGGCAAGCTCCTGCCGAGCTCGCAGGTTGGGCCTTGCTGCAGGGAAATAGAATCTGGGCTGGGTGTTGGTCAAGCACCCCAGCTCGAGCTGGCCCAGCATGGACCTGAAGTCTGGGAGCCCCAGCTAGGACTGGGTCACCTCTGGGCAGCTACTTCAGTGTGTGTGTGTGCGCACTGGGGGCAGGCAGGGAAATGAGCCAGCAGCGCAATGCCATGTTTATTTAAGGGGCACTGAGTTAAAAATAGCCCCCGAGTGCCCCAAGAGCAGGCAGCAGTCACGCTGACCTCTGGCTCAGATAGAGAGGGATTCCAGGGGCCCTGAGAACTGTCTACGCCTCTATGCAGTCCACACGGCCCCCTCTCTTGCAAACGGATCTGTGACTCTGTCAAGTGTCACACACACCCCAGTGTGGCTGGGTGGCAACAGCAACATGTTTTGCGGGCTTCACTGATTGCAGTGTCTTGCAGCAGAAAAGCATGAACTTTAGACACGGCCAGGACTCTAGCACGGGTTTACTCCACAACTGCCCCATTTCTACCTCTCATTTTGCAGAGGGCGGGTGGGAGTGGTGGTGAGTGGAGTTCCAAAAGAAATGACTGGCTCGAGGTTACACAGAGCAAGACACAAGTCGGGTCTCTTGGCTCCCAGTCCAGGACTCTTTCCACCATGTTACATCACAGTCATCGTGTTTTATTACACAATGTTGGAATATATTTTGTTCTTTCATGTTATGTAGTGCCAGGTAGGCAGGGGTGGGGGTTGGAATCGGGGTGGGGAAATCCTTGGAAGAAGGAGGTGACAAGAAAGCCATAAGGCTGAATACAGCAGTGAGCCCATATCTTCCCCCACCCAGATCGAGCCGTGGCTCCCCACCTGAGATTTCTCCCTGGGTCAGGTGTAGTGGGTGCGGCTCAGTACCAAAGTGCCCTAATTAGCACCTGTTGACAGTTTCTGGTTTGTGTGTTATCACCTTGGGTCCGCTTATCTTTATCAGAGCCAAAGGTTGATTGGAGGATTCTGGCCGAGGCTCAAAGCAACTTCACTCTGATTCCACGAAGCATTTATAACCGCTGTGAATAACAGCCCTCTTTCCTCAAGATAGCAGCACGGCTTGTCCGAGATGCCTATGAACCCCCAACCACGTCCACCAGTACGATAGTGCAGCTCTCTGCCCTCAGCCAGGAAGGTTGTGCCAGGTCCCCTGACCTGCAATCTCAGGCCCCCAGCAGTGAGGCCCCGGGCAACCAGACTGCCAGAAGCCCCTACCAGGGACTGCAGCCCCTGCTCCTCCAGCCTCTATTGCCAGAACCAAGGTCCCAGGGCCTTATCAGCCCAAGAGGTGGAGTATTAATCTGGCCATCTATGCCCCAGCCCTGCCCCCTCATAGCCAGCCACCCCACTCCAGGTAGGCGGGATGTGTACCCATCAGGACAGGGTGCGAAGGCCATGGGAGGGGCCTGTGTGAACAAGGCAGGCCCTGCATGCAGCCCATGGGCATTCGAGGGGGTCCTTCTTGGTTTCTTCCCAATATTAGCCTCTAGGCCAGGCCCTCAGGTCCTTCCCATCTCCCCTCTGAGCCCAGGTGAGATGGCTTCTCTGAAAAGTGACCCAATCCTTTCCTGACACCCAACTGACATTTCCACCTGGACCCCCTTGGTCTAATGATGTCAGAAGACCAGGGTCCTACTCCCAGCTTGGCCACTGTCTCCCTCCTCAGGCCCCTGGGCAAGTCGCCATGCACCCACACCTCAACTGCATCACTTGTAAACTGGAAATGGTCCTTAGCTCGGCCTAGAAGAACCACCTTCCCACTGATATATGTACCAGAGTCTGAGTGACCACATGGCCCCCCTGCATAGAACCACCTGGAGCAGGATCCAGGGGCCTGGATGGAGCTCTTTTGTGTCTTGAACCTCACTGGGTCCCACTTACTACCACCCCCAACCCCCTTAGCTCCTGAGCCAGGTCTCCAGGAACCACCCAGGGGAGACAGAGATGCCTTTTGAGGATGTCCTCAGAGACTCAGGCAGGGATGGGCTCCTGCCCAACAGCCATGTTTTTGTGTGTGTGAGTGTGTGTGTATGCGCGCACGTGTACCCACCTCTGGGGCATTGTCTGGAGGGGGCATTGTCCGGGGGACTGGGCGGGTTGCCTTTATGGCTAGGCATAAAAGGTAATCATTGACGGCATCAATGCCGCCCTGCGCGTCAGTGCGCGCCCAGCCTCGGCCCTGCCAGGCCCGGGAGTACTTTACAGTCACATAAAAGGAGCCTCCAGACTGGCCCCTGGGGACTTTGACCCTCCAGGGAGGGAGCTGTTCCCTGGAGACGGCCTTTTCTTATAATATTTACTTGACAGAGAAGAGCTCCCGCCTTTCATCAAACACCACTGGGATTGTCTCAGGCCGACCTGCCAAGTCACAGAGTCCTCATCAACAGGGACGTCACCTGCCCCTCCTCCTTCCATCTCTCCCATCAGGATCCCCCCAGCGGCCTAGAGGTCCCTAGACTGGGTCTCTAGACACATTTCGGAGCCTCATTTCCTTTACAGCTTTATTTCATTGAACTCACACTAACCCCATGGGTAGGAACTGAGATATTCCCATTTTACAGATAGGAAAACTTGAGTTCAGAGAGGTCGAGTAAATTTCTTAAGTCAAACAGCCAGTAAACAGCGAATCTCTCTCTCAGGTGGTAGTCTTACATGGCGGTGGCCTCCAGATTTGCTTGACTGAGTGCTCCTATCAGTGAAAAATAGCTCTCAGCACATACCTTTAATATTTTTGTACATATCCACCAACCATATACATCCACTATCGGAAAACAGCATATTAAATATTAGCAAATATCTACACCCCAATGAGCCAACTTTTCTCATCCCATCATTCAAACCAGATCAAATCAAACCCACTGACACTCCCTGAGGCTCAATTCCAGCAGAGATGCCTGGGCCAGAGAGAGAAGGCAGAGGTCAGGCTGAACTCTGCCGGAAAGGTAGGCCTCAGGCAGGTGAACCAATAGGGAGAGGGCATTCCAAACAAATGCTTGAGCAAAACCCAGGAGGCAGAAATGGTAGGAAATGTTCAGGCACAGCTGAGAAGCCTGGGAACATGAATAGCTGTAGCTACAGACAATGCTGGAAATTTTCAGGCGGGGCTCAAAGGAGTCGGCCAGACTGCCGGGCCTCGTGGGGCGAACACAGTGCAGAGCCGCAGCAGGTGAGCGAGCAATGATGTGACTTTCCCAGAGCCCGTGTTTTGGAAATGTCTCCAGGTCACAGAGCGGAGTATGATCATGCCCTTCGATCTGTCTCCCTGGAGTTGTTGTAACACGTGGCCCTTTGACAGGCTCGAGACTGAAGGCCAGTCAGGAGTCGCCACACCTCTGTACACATGCACGCGTGCTCCCTGCCATTTACCAGCTGCCCTCTCTGGCCTCGGTTTTCTCATCTAGAAAATGAGCATAACAATAGCACACAGCATAGATCTTGTCATCGCTCTGACAACTGGGGAGAATTGGCTGAAGTACCCAATTCAGGGTCTGGCAAGTAGCAGACACTGCTACATGGCAGCTGCCCTCACAATTAGACCATGCCATTCCCTGTGCGTGCTGATGTTCATGGGGTCAAAAAGAGTTGAATGTAACTGAGTGACTAAACAACAACAATTCCCTTTCTTTATCTGAAGAAATCAAACCAGCCCCTCAAAAATCTAGTTCAGACTTCACTTTTGAGGACCCCAATAGATTTATCACTCCCTGCCTTGGGCTTACCTAGCTCTGGCTCATACCAGTAATGTAGCATTAGCACATCATGCTAGCTGCCCTACATCTCTAGCCACCCTCACATCTCTAGCTGCCCTCCCCATCATCTTTGAGTTTCTGTCCCAGACATTTAACGGGCCTGGGTCAGTTTTTGTGACTTGGCTCAAATGCATACAAAGTGAAATAACATCAGAAAAAGAGGAGGAAGAGGAAGTAGCATATTTAGGGGCATTTAGCTAAGTTCTTCATATACATTACATTATGAATCCTCTCATCTACCCTGTAAGACAGGCAGATCAGGCAGGATGGGCTAGTTTATGCTGCAGTAACAAACATCCCAACATTTCTGTGGTTTAAAGATTCATCTCTTGGGCTTCCCTGGTGGCTCAGTGGTAAAGAATCTTCCTGCCAATACAGGAGACAGGGGTTCGACCCCTGATCCGGGAAGATCCCACATGCCATGGAGCAACTTAGCCCCTGGGCCACAACCCTGAGCCTGTGCTCTAGAGCCCGGGAACCGCAAGCGCATATGCCACGACTAGTGAAGCCCACGCGCTCTAGAGCATGTGCTCTGCAACGAGAGAAGTCATCGCAATGAGAAGCCCACGGGCTGCAATCAGAGAGTAGCCACCCCTGATCATAGCTAGAGAAAAGCCGGCATAGCAACAAAGATCCAGCACAGCCAAAAATAAGTTAAAAAAATAAAATTTTATAAAAGATTCACTTCTCCTTCATGCCAAAGGAGCATTGTAGGTCACCAGGAGGGCTCTGAGCTACGCTGTCCTCAGTCAGGGACCCAGGCCAAAGGAAGCTTCCATCAACATCACTGGTCACAATCACCATGACAGCCAGAAGGGGATTTGAGGATTCATACCTTAGTTCTTGTTGCTATCTGGATGTGGCATGTATCAATCACATTTCATTGTCCAGAGCAGGTCACTCAGCCACACTCACTTCAAGGGGGTGGTGAAGTTCCATCCTGCCAGGCCTGTGTTCCTAACTCTATGTGTGTCATGAAAGCCACACAAGGTGGCTCAGGTCCATTCCCAGTTGTGCTCACAGCCACTCCCAACTGGGCCACCCAAATCCCCCTTGGCAGAGAATCTACCTCTCTCTCATCTAAAGGATACTCATCTCTCTCCTCCCCTAGGAACCCCTTCTCCTTCATAGCATGAACACACAAGAATCTGGGTCAATCTTTATCTTCCAGTGAAACTGCACTCATCGAGGAATCAGCCTTTACTTGGTTAGACATGAAAATCACAACTATCTTTCATATCCAACACCAAGACTTTGTGGGTCTGGCAAAGAGCATGGGAAAGAATGCGATTCCAACCATTGGGGTTGGAATGCGATTTATTACCAAATAATTACATGCTATCTGCAGGCTGGGATCACACTCGAGTTTGTACCACAAGGAGAGTCTGCCCTATGCATTTCCCAGAGTCCATTACCTGTTTTTTCCATCATTGTTTGCAATGGGGATTGTGCAAGCTCTGAGGGCAAGTCTGCTATGTGTGTGTATTTGTGTGAGTGTGTAAGACAGTGAGCCAGAAAGGAGGTTACAGGCTGATGAGAAGTGTCTAGCCAGTCTAGTCTAGCTGGTGCCCAGGAGAAGGAAGCACAGGTCTCTCCATCAAGCTTCTGACCCAGATTTTTTAAAAGCCTTCCACATCCAAATGTGTGTGCTAAGCCTGGCTCCCTATAAGAAGTAGCAGTTAGAGTTACCCTCAACCACAGACAGACTTCATTCTGCTCCAGGGGCCAGTTAAAGGAAGTACAGTCAGGCAAAGAGGTGTGTATGGGGCAGAAACAAGCAGAGTTTCAGCAGATGAAGAGTCAAGACAAACTGGGAACAAGAGGCAAAGCTGTTAAGGAGCCGGATGGTGCCATGTGGGGAGCACAGGCTCCGGGGCTGTGCCGCTTACCAGCTGGATCACTTGGCCAATTATCCAGCCTCTTGAAGCCTCAGCTTCCTCAATTGTAAACTGAGGCCAATGAGCGACCCCCATCAAAAGGCTGCTGCTAAGTTACTCAGTCGTGTCCGACTCTGTGTGACCCCATAGACGTCAGCCCACGAGGCGCCCCCGTCCCTGGGATTCTCCAGGCAAGAGCACTGGAGTGGGTTGCCATTTCCTTCTCCAATACAGGAAAGTGAGAAGTGAGAGTGAAGTCGCTCAGTTGTGTCCAACTCTTAGTGACCCCATGGACTGCAGCCCACCAGGCTCCTCTGTCCATGGGATTTTCCAGGCAAGACTCCTGGAGTGGGTTGCCATTGCCTTCTCCAATCAAAAGGCTACTGGGGGGTAAGTGAGCTCACAAGCAAAGCTAATACAGGCCCGGTCCCTGGTGGTACCCAACGGTCAAGGCCCTGCCCTACTCCTGCTCTCGGGTCCTGGCACAGGTGGAGCCTGGTAAGAAACCCTCCCTCCCTCCCTAGCTGCCCCAGATTGTGTGAGCTGCAGGACGGGGAGGGGCCTGTTCAGGAGAAGCAAATCCAGAGGGAAACCAGTTACCTAGTGAGTAGAGGCCCAAGTAGAGATCCCCTTGCCTTTTTCGTCCTTCTCATCCCTTACTCTTCTCACCTCTCAAAACCCTGCTGAAAACTAGCTGGTTTCCAGGGCCCTGCTGAGAGGAAGGGAGAGAAGGTTCTGGAAGCAGAGGAAGACATTCTAGAGCCTGCCCTTTAGAGCAAATAGCCTGAACTGGGAGGAGGGAGGGGGATGGCTGACTATCCAAAAGATGAGGCAGAGAAACCATGGTTTCGGGGAAGAAGAGCTCAGGGACAGAGCCGGAGCCTGAAGGATGGAGAGTGTGGGGGAGCAAGCAAGAGGATGAGTGTCGGGGAGCAAGCAGTTGGCACGGCTGGAAGAAAGGCCTGGAGCGGCTGGAGGGGAGCAGTCAGGTGGCAAATGAGGGACCACAGACACAGGAGCAGTAGGAGTAAAGGTTTGAATGGTAGGGTCGGATGACCTCAGGAATTGTGGTGAGGCTACATAGATGGCTCTGGAGTTTTATTTGGTCAGAGATGAGTACAGCCAAAGCACCTGGAGGTAGGTGCCTCACAGACAAGAGAGGGGCTTCCCTGATGGCTCAGCTGGTAAAGAATCTGTTTGCAATGCAGGAGACACAGGAGACTCGGGTTTGATCCCTGGGTGGGGAAGATCCCCTGGAGGAGGAAATGGCGACATACTCCAGTATTGTTGCCTGGAAAATCCCACTGACAGAGGAGTCTGGTGGTTGCAGTCCATGGGGTCTCAGAGTCAGACATGACTGAGCACAAGGCACATGCTGAGGCATCATTGCCGTTGTCTTTGCCTTTCTCATGTACTGTGCTGCAGACAAGACAGGTGTTGGGCGCTGTGGGATGCTGCGTTCACACCCCCCGGGAGCAGAGAGGGGAAGGGCAAGTCTCTTTGGATGGGGTCCCCACCTCCCTGACCATCTCACAGCCGGGCCCTGGCTGTGTTGACACACATGCCCTCCCCCAGCCGCGGAGGCTGAGATGTGGCATTGTTCAGCTGGAAGTGAGTCACAGAGCTTTTCCTTCCTTCTCTTCCTCTCCACTCTGCTTGCCCGACACCTTACAGAGCCTCTCTCTTTCTCACACTCACGCACATGCACCCACAAACTCAACCACACACATGCAACCGCCTTTCAGAATCCATGAACTGTAAATAAGTGGTTATCAGCATAAATACCTCCATCCAGCACCGGGGGAGGGGAGGAGCGCGGCTCAGAGAGCTGAAGCATACGTGCATCTGCGTGGATGCATCTGTGTGTCTACGTGCATCTGCGTGGATGCGTCTGTGTGTGTGCCCACAAGTGTTCTAGAGTCTCTGACGTGCTGGGTCTCTGTGTGAGTTCACTTGTATGACTGAGATCAGGAGGGGACGTCTGTGACGGGAGCTGTAGCACATACGTGGGTCTGTGAGGTTGTGGTCCAAACAAAGTTTCTATGGGTGCAGGGTTGGGGTGGGGGTGGGTGCTGTGCGCTCATTGCTGCTGGGAGAGGCACAGGAGTATGTGTTGTGTGTCTATTCCCAAGCGACTCACCAGTAAAGAATCCGCCTACAACGTAGGAGACGGGGAGTTCGATCCCTGGGTTGCGACGATCCCCTGAAGGAGGAATGGCAACCCACTCCAGTATTCTTGCCTGGGAAATCCCATGAACAGAGGAGTTTGGCAAGCTACAGTCTGTGGGGTGGCAAAGAGTGACGCGACTAGGTGACTGAGCATGTACACACGCACCCTAGAGGCGTGCTGTGAGTGCCTGAGAAGCGTCTGCACGGATATCTGAGTCGTGGAGGAGGTGGGTGCCGGGCGGAGAAATCCTTTCTGTCTGTGTTTGTGCAGGCATTGGGGGTGTCTGTGTCTGGGCCGCCAGCCCAGCCTCTGACTCTGCAGGATGTGAAATAGTGGGTTTGTGACCAAGGCCAGTGATGCTGCCCCCATTCATACCTCCCTCAGCCTGGAGAGAGGGTCAGAGATAAACCAAGTCAGCGCTGGTGGCCATGGTCAGAGCAGTGTCACATTCACAGGGGTTTTCAGGAGACAGGGAAAGGAAGGCAGGGCCTTGTTCTCTCTATCCCCAGGGGTCACCCACTCTGCAGAGTTCAGCAGAGAGAACACAGGGCACCACCACCACCACCAGGCAGCTCTCTGTTCAGGCACCACAGGAAGGGTGCCCCTCCACCAGCATGTGGGTCTCTCCCCCACTGTGAGGCCCCCGCCTGACCCTGCTCCCAGCCAGACTGCAAACCCCAGAACGCTGGGCCTCTTCTCCTCAGTCTTTCCATATATAAAAGGAAGCCAAGGAATCCTACTGATAGGGGCTACCCGCACCTGGCTAAGCCTGAAGTCACGTGCACAGGGAACAAAGCTCAGCAACCTGCTCCCTTCCCCACCTCCTGCTGGACTCCGGAGAGATGGTTCAGTCAGACCTTCCCTTTGGGGGCAGGTCCATGGGCCAACTCTAGGGGGCGCTGCCAGGCAGCCGGCTTAGGCCTGCACCTGTCAATGGATTAAACGGTCAAAAGGCCTGGGAGGGGGAGAGGGGCTTGAAGATCTGTGTGAATGGGGGACGGAAGTTCAGTGGGGCCTGAAGAGAGTTTGTCTGGGAGATGTGTGATTTCTGTCGCCAGCTGGTTGCAGGAAGAGCGCGCGGGGGTGGGGCGGGGTGGTCTGCTCGGGGAAGGCCCTCCGAGAATTCAGTCCCAGGCTCTCAAGGACTGCGCTCCATGGAGGGGATGGTCAGGTTGTCCCTGAATGCTTAAGACCCCACTCTTCAGGGCTTCCATGGCAGTCCAGCGATTAAGGGGGACGAAGGTTTGATCCCTCGTCGGGGAACTAAGATCCCGCATGCTGCGCCGTGTCACGGGAGGGGGAACTGGGGAGGTGTGAAATCTAGTTAAAAAAAACCAAACAAACAAAAAAACAAACACTCCTCAAGGGATTTGGGGGAGAGGGGGATGTGGAATAGTTGGAGTCTGCCTGCTTTCCCTCTTCTCAGGTCTCACCAAGGCATGGCCCTCCCAAAGAACCCCTCAAGGAGATTAAAGTCCCCCACCTCAGCCGCAGGAGGTGGCAGCAGTCAGGGTGAGAGGACTGTCCCCCAAGACGGGACCTGGAAGGAATGGGCTGTGGCCGCCCTCTCCTCTCCTAGGACGCACCCCCTGATTGCCCCTCAAACCCTGGCAGAGCCACGCCCCTCCGCCCCCACTGACCAGGCTCCCTGCAGTGCCAGCCTTGCCAGGGGAGGAGGCTCCAGGGTCAATTCGGAATTCTGGGGGGTGGTCCCTGTCCGCGGAGGTGTTGCCTTCCTCCAGCACTGCCCATCCATAAAGGACGTTTGTGCCCGGGCAACACCGCCCACCTGGGGCTGGGGGGCAGGGGCTGCTGCGAACACAGCGCCACAGTGAAAGCGGGACAAACGCGCCTGTGTCCGCCCTGGCCGAGGTGCCGGAGGAAGCGCGGTCCGGCCGAAGTGTTAATGGGCCTCCTTCCTGCCCTGCCCAAGCCAGCTCCCCGGCTGCTCATCCCCGCTCCCCCAAACGCCTGCTTCCGCTCAAGGCCCGGCACGCCCCCTCCCGTCCCTGGCCGCAGCTCTGTCCTACTTTGACAAACATCCCTCTCAGCCTTTTGAGTTTATGGCTTTTTCGTGTGCCTTCCCTTCATGTGGTCGGAAACCCAGGCGCTGGCCCCCAGAGTAGAGGCCAGACCTGGGGTGGAGGAGGCCTGGAGGCCTGGCCAAGCCATGAGAGGGGAGACTGGAATCCCGCCTCAGGTAGATAAGGGCCAGGCAGGGAATAGTGCAGGAAGGGCTGCTCCCAGCTCTGTCCCCAGGGGGACAGATGGGGGAAGCCCAGGAGACCATTCTCAAAGGGGTCAGCACCAGCCCACGTGATGGCCAGCAGCCATTGCAAGAAGGTAAGCAGGGGTACTTGTGGATTTGTTTTTGTTTTAAAATGAAATGTTTATTAAGCACTGACTGGGCCTTGTGCCAAGTCCATGAATTGATTATCTCATTGAATCCTCAAGAAAAGTCAACATTACCATGACTCTCATTTTTACAGATGATAAAATTGGGGCCCACAGATGTTAAGTGCCATGTGCCCAGGTCACAGCTTATTGGTAGCAGAACGAGGAGTCAGGCCCAGGCAGCGTCCAAGCCCAGGCAGCAACCATGTGTTGGAGAAAAGCCACCACACTGTTTGCATTTTTGTCAGTTACTCCTGAGCTTCTGTATCATCTGGGCCTGAGATTGACTGTTAGGGTGTCCCTGAGTCCCTGGGTCAGCCCCAGGAGGGCCAAGAAGGAACCCGTCATTCCCCAGGCTCCCTGTGCCCTTATAGACTAGGGGGTACCATGTGAGCCTCAAGCTCCCACAGGTATTGGCACCATCTACAAGTTGACATCTTCCCATAAGGAGACATAGTTTCACATGTATGTAGAAACTGTTGGATAAAACCCATACTCATTTAGAAGTGTTAATGAATGCATATTTGTTTATAATCATTTGTATTTTTTCTCAATCAAAGGATTTTTTAAAGTATGACTGCTATCACGTGAAGCAGGGAGCCGGTCTGCAAAATGTTTCGATTCTCTAAAAGAGTGTTTATTTAAAAAAAAAAAAAGTTCCGAAACCACTTTACAGACTAAGACACCCATGCCCTGAGAGGTAGCACATCCTGGCCAAGTTTCAGACCAAACAGGGGACCCAGAGAGGGTACTAGAAGTGGGGTGGGGCTCCCTTTCTGTCTGGTCAGGGCAGCCCCCAAGAACTCATCACAGAAGGGAGCCTGCCCAGGGCTGCAGGGGTAGACTCCGGGGAATACAACCCAGTGGGGCTTGGAGCTTGAGGGACAAAGGGGCTAGGAGAAATTCGGGGGCTTCACTGTCTCCCAGAGGGTGGGGACAATTCTAGGAACCAGGAGTACCAGCCTTACCTGTTGTTTCTTCTAGGAGCCTTTTCATAAGGCCGGCACTGCAGGTCCTTCGGCCCAAAGCCAGCTTTGTGTGACTAGAAGGAAGATGGGGGAGGGGGCTTTCAATGGGCAAATTCCCCTTACTCCACACTACTGGGCCAAAGGGACAGACCACCCCCTTTTCCCCAAAGGAAGGAAGCAAAGGAAAGACATTACTGGAGCAGTCTGTGTTTTTACAGGTTAGGATTTTCTTTTGTTTTTAACCTCAGCAATCCTATAAAGCAGATCCCACAACTCCCATTTTGACAGATGTACCTCTGAGAGGTGAAAAGCTATTTAAAGGCAGAGCCAGCACCTAAACTTGACCCCACACTGTGGGGCCTGATCTACGTTCTGGGCGGGTGGGGGTGGCCTCGAAGCTGCCAGAAGGAAGGGGAGGGGGAGTGAGAGGGGGAAGGTGAGGCCCAGCCCCCACATCCCCTGCCCCAGCGAACATCCTCTCTGCCTGCCTTTGTTCACAAAACCGAAAAAGTGATGATGGTTTTCCTTCCTCTCTTTAAGAAAACAACAGAATCAAAACAAACAGAGAAGGGGAACTCCCTTCTGTAGCTTTTGCCAGAAATAAAAGGAAGAAATAGTTCCAGTCCAGCCTTAGGCCTGCTACCCGGACAAGGTGTAGGAGGGGAAGAGAGAATAGCCCCCTCAAAAACCCAAGCTTCAGCACCCCTGCCTCCTGGTCCTTATCCAACCCTTCCCCCACTGGTCATCTCACCACCCAAGATCACACACACACTGACACAACAGAGGCAGCTGAAACTTCGCAGAGGGCTTTAGTAAATTGTAAAGAAAGGCAAAAAGGAAATAAAAACACCCCCTCCCTAAAATACAAACCAGCACTGGCCACCTCCCATGGCCACTTCCCACTCAGGGCTCCCAGGCCCTGCCCCATTTCTCTTTTCTGAGCTGACTTCTCTGAAGTCTCCATAGAGCAGGGATACCTCACAAGATTCCGTTCTTCCTATAATCAACTTGCCTGTACCTTGGTGGCCACAACAATCAAAGTCTGGAGTAGCCTTCAGTTCCTGGTACTGAAGGACACCCATCCTTACCCTAGCCTGAGCCCTCCCATTCATCCCCTAGTTCAGCTTGCAGTTCCAGATATCTTGTGCTGATTGGCTCATCTGGGGTGACTGACAGCTTCAGAGGTGTGCCCCCTGCATACAAGGTGGCCTTAAAGGCTCAGCAGTGTCATCCTCATTGAGGGACTTGATCTCACAGAATTGGCCCATCAGTCAGTTTCACTCTTTGACAGCAACTCTGGGACCAAAAGTGCCTTTTGAAAACTGTTTGGATAGATTAAGGAGTTGTGATCTAGTTTCAAGGTCAGAGGGTAGTTGGAGAGCAGCTTTTCCTCACTGGACTCACTAGTCTCAGCAAGTACTAAATGAGTACTTAGTATTGTACTCCATACGGTACTTGGTCCTATGGAAAGTGTAAGGGGACAGATGAGTCTCGGGATCTCCTGGAGACCTGAGAGAGATGGTGGTAGGGAGAGGATTGTGCCTAAACCATTAGAGAAGTGTCTAAATGGAAACTCATCTCCTCTTGAAGATGTGTGAGGGTAGGAGGAAGAACACAGGTAACACTGCTAACTCTTTGGGAATTATTGCACCACAGGATTCTGGGCTCCCTCTTGTTTCCCAGGGCTGACGAGGCCTGCGTTTAGTAGGTGTTCAGTTTGTGTCTGTTGGACAAACAGCCGCTGTTTGAGCTTCACTGACACTGGAGAGTCAGAGGAGGTCAAGCAAAGAAGACTTTCCTGAGGATGAGCCCAGGGCAGGGCTAAGGCCAGACTTTCTACCTCTGTAAGTGTTGGCTTTCCTCAGTTCCCGCTGGTCCTCCTCAGCCTTCATCCTTTGTCACCTGGACATTAAGGCTGCATTCTTCCTTTGCTTTGTGCCTTTAATACATCCTCCAAGTGGCCTCTGGAGCTATGATGCCAAAACACAGTTGTGTCATGCCTTCCTGACCGCCAAAGCTTTTGCCAGTTGTGCTTGCCCACCAAACAGAGTCTATGACAGCTTCCTCTCTCCCCCAGGCTGCAGTGAGCACCCGTGGTTGGGGGCTCAGGCTCCACAGTCAGGCCCCTGGGTTTAGATTCTGGCTCTACCCCCTTACCAAGTGGTGACCCAGGACAAGTTACTGATACTTTCCAAGCCTCTGTTTCCTCTGTATAAGATGGGGATGCCAACAGTATCCATTCGTAGGGGTTGGGTGAGGGTTAAATGAGATATATCCTACGTAGAGATACACAGTCGAGCCCCCAACACTTGATGGCATTCCTCAGAATTCCCAGGAGGACTCTTTGTCTTCCCACTGACACAGGAAGATTCTGGAAGGCAGGCACCATTGTTCTGTATCTTTCCTAGGTCCTAGCTGTTGTTCCATTGTAGGAGTTCAGTAATGCTTGTAGGCCAGGGTGTAGAGCTTAGAAAGTGAGCCCAGAGCTGGCAGATTTGATTTCTCTCTAGCCCAGAACACCTTCCTCTGCCATCCCTGGCCCTAGCACACTCCTGCTCCGTCTTTAAGACCTACTCTGTCTTGCCTCCTCCAAGAAGCCTTCCCTGGTTCTCATGTTGGGTCAGGCCCCTCTGTGTCCCTGCTGCAAGCACAGTAGATATGTCCTGATCAACACACTATTATAGAGCAGTTCTTGGTTTAGGCGACTGGCTTCCAAGAGACTGTGCCCCATCTCACCCCCTGCCAAGTCTGGCTCAACAGCAGTCCAACGTTTTGATGAATAAATTGATGGATTTATTCTGTGACCTTGAACAAATCCCCTCTGTCCCATTCTAACAAGGGGAAAGCACTGTCTTTCTTGGATAAGTAGGAGGGAGGAGCCCTGAGGTAGAAGGGGCAGGGCCAGGAGAGGAATGGAAGAGCTTGTGGCTAAATGGGATCCCTCAGGGGCAACCATGCTGGCTTAAGCAGTGACAGCTAGAGTAGAGAGTTGCCCCATATCCTGATGAGCCCCGGGTGAAGGGCTCTCCCCACATGAGGATGGAAGAGCAGGGTCCCTTGGCAAGGCCAACTGAAAAAAAGGAGGTCTCTGTTTTCAGGCTCTTCCCGTTCAGTAATGTGGCTCCCAAGAGCCCCCCACAGGATCTGCCCACCCTCCCTCCCAGCCATCAGCACAGCTGTGACCTTGAACTGGTCACCACTCATCCCTGGACTTCCAAGTTCTCTTCTCTCCTGCCCAGGGCTTAAGGTGCCACCATGGGCCGGTGCCTGGGAAGGAGGCCAGGGATGGACTCCTGGCTGGCTGACCACTCCCCAGTGGGGTGTTGGCCTCAGCAGGCAGGTTTCAGCTTTCAGAGTGTTTTCCTGTCTAGGGCACTTTCTATTTTTCAATACTTTTCCTAACTCATCCAAACAAGAAAAAAGGAAACTGGTGAACCTTCTAAGGGCTAGGAGGGTTGGGGGTAGGCAGAATTTACCCTGGTAAAGGCCAGAGGCAGGGCTAGGGGCCCCTCTACCCCCATCCCCCCATCGCCCCACTCCCCTCCCTGCCAGGCTGACTCATTGTTTTGCAACAAACAGGCGGCCAGGCCCTGGCCCTGGCAGTTTCTCGAAGTCCAGCCTCAAAGCAGGCTGGGTTCAATCCCTGCCCTCCTAACGGCCCAGGCAGGCCTGGGATGATTGGGTTATCTCTGCCTGCATCCCCTTTGTTTGGGGCAGCCACTTGCTAACCTGAAGTAAACACACTTGTCTCTGGACACATGAGAAGAGAAGGGGCTGTTATCTTTGAGACCAGAGAGATTCCTCTCCCCTGACAGGTTCCTCTGCAAAGGGGAGGGATTTCAGATGGTAGCATCCAGAGACTGGTGCCCACATTCAAATCCCAGCTCCGCCTGCCACTTACTGTGGGTGGCCTTGGGCAAGTCACCAACCCTATCTGCTTCGACCTCCCCAGTCTACAAAATATTGGGATACCAGTACCTACTTCAGAGTTGTTCTGAGCATTGATGAGTTCATATTTTAAATGGGCTATATGTCGTTATTGTTTAGTTGTGTCTGACTCTATTGTGACCCCACGGACTGTAGCCTGTCAGGCTCCTCTGTCCATGGAATTTCACAGACAACAATACTGGAGTGGGTTGCTATTTCCTTCTCCAGGGAATCTTCCAGACCTAGGGATTGAACCTTCCTCTCCAGCATTGGCAGACGGATTCTTTACCACTGAGCCACCAGGGAAGCCCAAGTGGACTATATAAATACTATTAAAAAAAAAAAAAAAGCTCTATATAAGTGGTGTTAAATGAGGGTAGGGGGAAGGTCTATAATAATGAACACCCTAATCCAGGCTCTGAGGGCATTTCCCAGTCCCCTATCCCCACCATCTCCCACTCACTCCCCTCAGTGGGCCAAGCTTCTTTACTTTGCATCCCTGAACAGAGGGCATTGATGGGCCCCAGCAGGTAGGCACTGGGGCCCCATGCTCCTTTTCAAATGGAAGTTGTGCAGGGGAAATCCTCAAGGGAGGTAGGCGCCAGCCTGGGGAGGGTCTGGCCACCTGAGGGGCTGCATGGAGAGGGTTTGCAAGAGCTTTTAGAATTTCAAAAAGAATCCCCAGGAATGGATAGTCCACAGGGGTGGAGTGATGGAGAGGGCCAGGGCAGGGTGGGGGTGGCGGAGGGGTGGGGGCGGGGTGGAGGTTGTGTGGCAAACTCCCTGAAGTCCACTGGGGGTACCTGTCCCTCCATTTTCTTTTCTGGACTGAATTTCCCAAATAGTCTGATTTCTTAGGCTCAAGTACCAGATTCAAATCTTGGTTCTGACCTTACGAGAGACTCTGGGCACGTTAATTACTCTCTCTCTCTCTAAAGCTTATTTTCCTTGTCTGTGACAAGAGGTAATAATCCCGCCTTGCAGGGCTGGCAGGGGATTAAATGAGGCAACACAGACAAAGCTCTTAGTGTGAGGCCGCCGGGGGGCAGGACTTCATCGACGAGTGTCCTCTAGCCCACCCCCACCCCATCCTCACCCGAGACCAGAGAATCTCCTTACCTCCAGCCGGACTCCATTTGGCAGTAGACTGATACCCCTCCCCACCCCTGCTTCCTGCATCCTTTGTAATGAATCCAAGGACCTAGGCGGGCTTCTGAACCTCTTCCCTCCTGGTTTCCCCAGTGGGGAAAAGAAGTTGAGTCCAATTCAGCAGCACTGGAGACTGGCGTTGGGGTCCAGTCTCCTCCATTACTAGCAGTGAGTCCCGGGTCACAAGCCTCTATCACTCATTCATTCAGCAAATATTTCTGAGCCCCTGCTCTGCGCCTGACACTGTACAGGGTGCTGCAGGCACAATGAAAAAGATAAATCCAATCCCTGAGATCAGAGAATCATAGTCTGTCAAGGAAGACAAACATTAAATATATATACAGTAACATAATTATTGAGTGCTACAGAGAGTGAAGGTGCTGTGGAATGATATTTCATGGAGGGCTCAAGAGACAGTATTTCTGTGGCTTGAGCCAGGACCTGAAGGATAGTGAGGAGTGAAAAATAAGAGCGGGGAAGGAAGAGGGGAAGAACACTGTACAGACAGCAGAAATAACAAGTGCAAAGGCCCTAAGATCAGAAGACTTTGGTACTCTTACTGAAGGGAGCCTATAGTGAATGAGCCAAAGAGAGGTTCACGATGAGGTTGAAGAACAGAAAGGGCTAGATCTGGTTGGACCACATAGACCTTGGGAAAGACTTTGGACTAGAATCATTGGGTAGTTTTAAGGAGTGGGGGATACAGTTAGAGTACTTTCAAAAATGTGTCTAGCAGGTCAATGGATAATGGCTTGGAATGGAATCAGAGAGACCAAGGAGCAGACTATCTTTCAAGGGAGAGGGGGTTGTGGTTGGACTAACAGAGAAGTGGGCAGAGTCACGACATGCTTAAGGAGTGGGTACAATAGGAATTGGTAATAGGGTGACTATGGAGGTCAAAGGAGATGATGTCAAATATAAGGCTCAAGTTCTGACCTGGGAAACTAGGCAAAGGGTAGGACCAGTTACTGAGAGAAGAAGCCCCAGAGCAGGGGCAGATTGCATGGGAGTGGGGATAACAGAAGCCTAGTTTTAGAGATCTTTGTTTGAAATACCTATATCAAGTAGAGGCTGGATATTTCAGACTTGAGTTTAAAAGAGAGGTCCAGATTGAGCATTGGAAATTGTAGAAATGGAATGAGCATTGGAAATTGTAGAAATGGAATCAGCATAGGAATGGATAAGATTGCCTGGGAAAGAGGAATCTATGACAGTCAGAGGACCAGGCCAAAGACCTGAGGTGCACCCCATTTAAATGTCAAGTGAAACGGAGCCCCGGTTTTATCATCTCTAAAGTGGAGGTAATAATACCCAATGGCTCACAGC
Source organism: Bos taurus (assembly GCF_002263795.3). Lineage (NCBI taxonomy): Eukaryota > Metazoa > Chordata > Mammalia > Artiodactyla > Bovidae > Bos > Bos taurus. The sequence continues at coordinate 25,473,305 of NC_037338.1, forward strand.
ATAACTGAGGATTATATTAAGTCATGGATGTAAGACACTGTACCCGGCGCCTTGCACACAGCACAAATACAACAAACTCTGAGTAGGAAAGCTTCGAGGATGGATTTGGTTGGTAATTCTCTTCATTTGCAAGTGATAGAATCTCAAACTAGTTTTAGAAAAAGAGTTTCTTCAAAGGATTCAGGATATCTCCTACAATCAGGGGAAGAACTGAATCACTAAGCCACAGCACAAAGGGCAGAACTGAGGTCCTTGGAGGGACTCGCTTCTCGCTCTGCTTCCTGTTGGGTTCAACTTCTTTCCTGTGAAGGGGCGTGCAGCTGCTGACCCTGTCTGCATTTCATGTCTTGATGCTCCCTCCTCCAGAGAGGGACTTATATTCTGATCCCAAAGTAACAGAATCTCAGGGAAGGAATCGCCATGGTTCCACTTTGTTTGGGCACCTCCCCCTGCCCCGCTCAGTGGCTCAGGGTGGAGGAACAAAGGGACTGGCATTTACAGTAACATCGTGGCATTGTCATGTGGGGGTGGGGGAGGGGAAGGAAGACTGCTAGGTCAGCAAAAACAAAAGGCAGTCCAAATTATTAACCTGGAAATGAGCTTGCAGTCAAGAAAGGGGGCTAATTAGTACCCGCAGGTGACTAAAAATGAAACACAACACCCGGCTATGTTACCACCAATTGATCCTTGACACTCCCTTGATAACCCCCTACCCTCCACCCCACAGCTCCCACTCACCTGGACTCAGCAGTAACCTCATCACCTGTCCCTGGTGTTTCCCCTACAGGCTTCCTCCTTCCTTGACCCCTGCCCCCACCCCCCACACACACCACCCCCTGCCCCAGGCCAGAGCAGTCCTTGCAAATGGACCTCCCCTTGGCCCACTTTTTTTTTTTTTTCCTAATATTTACTTAATTTATTTATTTGGCTGTGCCAGGTCTTAGTTACAGCATGTGAGATCTAGTTCCCTGACCAGGTATCAAACCCAGGCCCACTCCTGAGAGCTCAGCTTCTTAGCCACTGAACCACCAGGGAAGTCCCTTGACCCTACTTTGAAGTATTCCCTTTTCAGGGCCTTCAGTAGCCATCCCAGACCCTAGGATTGAAGCCAATTCCTTTTTTTTTTCTTTTTTACATATTCTTTTTCATTATGATTTACTACAGGATATTCAATATAGTTCCCTGTACTATACAGCAGGGCTTTGTTTATCTATTTTATATATAGAAGTTTGTATCTGCTAATCCCAAACTCCTAGCTTATTCTTCTCCACCCTCTTTCCTCTTTGGTTCGTAAGTTGGTTTTCTATGTCTGTGAGTCTGTTTTGCAAATAAGTTCATATTTTAGATTCTACATATACCTGATGTCACATGGCGTATGCCTTTCTCCTTCTGACTCACTTCACTTAATATGATAATCTCTAGGTCCTTCCATGTTGCTGCAAATAGCACTGTTTCCTTTTTTTAATGGCTGAGCCTTTTCCTTTAAAAAAAGGAAACAGCGCTATTTGCATTTTGTCTAAAGAAATACCGTATCTTCTTCAGCCATTTCTCTGTCAGTGGATATTCAGGTTGCTTCCAAGTCTTAGCTGTTGTGGATAGTGCTGCTATGAACATTGGGGGTGCGTTATCTTTTCAAATTTTACTTTTCTCTGAATATATACCCAGGAGTAGGACTGCTGAATCATGTGGCAACTCTATTTTGAGTTTTTTAAGGAACCTCTATACTGTCCTCCATAATGTCTACCACCAGTTTATGTTCCCAACAGTTTGGGAGGGTTCCCTATTCTCCACACCTTCTCCAGCATTTGTTATTTGTAGACTTTTTAATGATGTTGAAGTCAGTTTCTTTGGCTTGACCTCTCAACCTTCCCCTCTGCTGTTACCACACCTCTCAAATCATTTCAGGCCCAGTTTACCCCAAACCTCCTCCCTCCCAGAAGGGCCCCCTGACCTCTGCAACCTCAGAGCCCCCTGCCCCTGGTCTCCAACCGGTCTGCTGCAATGTTCATCGCTCACATTGAGGGTGTGCCTGCCACATGTCAGTCCCTGAGGTCAGTAGGTGCTCTCATATGCATCTTACCTACTCCCTGGAAGACAGGCTCCACCATCTCCCTTTGACAGGGAGGAAGCATGCTCGGCGAAGTTCAGTGATTTTTCCCAAATCACACAGTTGGTTAGTGAAATAACCAGGACTTGAATCCAAGACTGACAACTGACCTCAAAACTTTTGCTCTAAACCAGGAGCCAGCAAACTATGACCCTGAAGGCCACCTTCTGCCCACTGTCTGCTTTTGTGCAACTTAAGAGCTAAGAATGATTTTTACGTGATTAGGGGGAAAAAAAATCCAAAGAAGCATAACATTTTGGCACATGAAGTTGACATTTCAGTGTCCATTAATAAAATTTCACTGGAGTTCAGGAACACCCACTTGTTTAGACGTTGTCGACGGTTATTTTCACACTACGATGGCAGACTTGTGATGGAGAACAGCCTAAAATTTTTACTTTTTGATCCTTCACAGAAGTTAGCTCCAAAAGGCGCCACCAGGCTGCCTCCTGTGGATGACACTCAAACCCATGGAGTTCTAAACACACCATCTGCCTCTACAGATTGCTGCCCTTCTCTAAGTGCTGCGCTTGCTGTAGAATCTTGGTGAGAAAGCGAGGTGGAGTTTAGCCTCTTTGTATCCCTAGGTACTCAAGACTTGCCCCAGATGGGACTGAAGTTGCAACATCTGAGAATGTTGAAGAAATTCTTCTAAACCAGCCCCTCCTGTCATTCCCCAGGCTGAGCCAGGCCCTTCATCCAGGGTGGGCAGTGGGAGACCTTTGCCCCGACAGGATCTGATTATTCTGGCCTTGTTTGGTTTTCAAGGAATCAGCTTCAAGGAAAGAAGCAGAAGAATTGAGTCTTATCCAGAAGAATGTGGTGGAGATTTGTCCCGGGGACTAAGTGGGATGGTGAAAGAGAAAGCGCAAAGCCTGAAGACTGGCATGCGTGTCATAGATTCTGGATGAACTGCAGCTTTTGTGAGGAGGAAGGGGAGGAGGTAGCAATTGGGAAATTCTGGCTTTTCCTTGCCTGTAGGGGGCTTTTGTGTAACAGAAAGAGGCTTGGCTTCCTCCCACACAGGGGGCCCTGCCCACCCCCAGGACACTTTTGGGGAGTGAAGTGGGAAGTGGGCTGCAGCTCTGGCACACACGTCATAGCTGTGGATGGGAGCCCTGCTGGACCTAAGAGCAGGGAGACCCCAGGAGGGTTTTCTAGGTTACCCGCCCCCTCACCTTCACCACCACCTCTAGCCTATTCACGAACTTTCCTGAGCTTCAGTTTTCTCTGCTGTTTAATGGGGGTGCTTGTCTTCTCTTCCTCGGGCAGTTCTGAGAATGAAATGAAGGATCAAGTGTGGAAGTCAGGATGGAGAGTTTTGATGTTAACTAAATGACCAAACGGAAGCCTGCCATCTGGGGTCCTCCAGAAACTGCTATTGACAGGAAGGGCTTTGTTGTTGACTTTCCAGAAAGTATATGTTGTAGAGTCTGCAAAGCAGAGGGCTATATTGTCCATAACTTATCATGGCTAGTATCGTTTCTACACTTAATCTTGCCTTTGGGGGCAGAGGTGGGGGCAGTAGGAGAGGAAATGCAGAGAGAGGATGAAATACTACAGCAGTATTTCTCCAACTTCACCTGTGGGAGCTGTTTAAAAGCAGATTCTGATCCAGTAGGTCTGAAAGGCGTGGGGCCTGGAAGTCTGCATTTCTGACAGGGTCCCAGAGGACACTCATTTGAGGACTACACTCTGTCACAAGGGCTAGAAGACCCTAGAGTAGCCGGAGAAGGTGGGGCGGGGGTGTCCTTGCCCAAGGCGGGCAGTAGGAGCAGGGAATGTTTTCACCATCTCAGTGGACCTGTTTCTTGAAGTGAGGGGCAGACTCCCAGAACCCCAGGGATCAGCCTGGCTGGCCCCAGACTTGGAAACTGTGTGGGTGAAGCCTTCATGGAAGGACCCACACCCTCAGTGAGGGAACTGAATCTGGGGAGCCAAGGAAGGGCTGGGTTTCCCCCCAGATCAAAGCAGGTTCCTCAGCCTTTGATTCGCAAAGCAGCAGACCCTTCAGAAGCTGGCCTGAGTTTGGGGCTGGCTGGCCTTGGGGCCTGGGGTGAGTGGTCAGAGGCCCCCAGCCTGCTCTCCTTTTACATGACAGCTTGGCCGTCTAACAAAAGGGCAGTCCTTGAAAGGCCGTATGGGGCTGTTAAAAGCTTCCGGCAATGGTTTAATTGGGGGCGATTAAAGTGTCCACCTCAGGAAGGCCTACCCTTCAAAGGCCAACCAGGCCTGGCTCCCCTGCCCTCAGCCCCACCCCCAATGGTAGCCCTGCCCCCAGCCTCTCCCTTCAGCCCCTCAGCCCCCTTCCCTGGGGCTCCCTGCGGACCAAGGAAGTCAGCCTAGGGACCCTTTGGCCAGCCTGTCTGGGGGGATTCCGTCCTGGCCCCTGGACCATTGGTACCATTTGTTCACACAGTTTGGCCTCGTGGCTGAGTCGGTATGGGAGGCGGAGAAGGCTGAGTTTGAGACACAAAGGGCCCCAGAACAGGCCCACCCTGAGACTCCCGCCATCTCTCTCTCCCCCAGGAAACCTAGCCTGGTCTCTGGACCCATCCTCCCACTCCCTTACCAGCTCCTTTCCCCAGGCCCGTCGCCTGGCTGGAATTTCATGGTCCCTGTTGGGGTGCTCCCGTGGCCCACTATACGTTAAGCTTCCAGACATCTGCTGAGATACTATCTGGGAGCCGCTAGGGGCTCAGAGGGGACCAGAGAGGGACCGCAACTCAGAAAGGTGCCGGATAAGTGAATATAGTGAAAGCAATAGGGCCTGATACAGGTAAAAAGAGGTGAGCTCTGAGAAGGCCCTCACCTCTGGTGAGGCTGAGGGAGCAGACAGGCAGGGAAGACAACTTTCTGGAAGCAAGCAAGCCTAAAGTTAGGACATGGTCAGCTCAGTCTGGCCCATTTGCCAAGCTTGATGTTAAAAGCAAGACCACAGCTGACTTCACTAACAGATCTCACCACCCAACCAACTCAGGGATCCTCAGAAGGGGAAGTGGTATAGATTTTTCCATCAAGCCTAGAAACAGTTGTTCTGGGGGTACCTGGTTCAGACACTTCCCCAGGGCCCGTGAAGTGTCTCAGAATCTTCTCTAGCTGAGCCAGTAGACAGGGAGATGTCTTACGGGATTCTTTGGGTGCCATTTTCCTCTCCTGTCCCTTTCGCCCATCTCCCCACAGGCCTTTCTCTTCAGGTGCCCTGTTGTGTCTCCCAAGCCCTGCTCTCATCAGCCCCATCAGGCTTTGGCTGCATGTTGACCAGCCAGTGCTGCTCTGAGGACAGAGGTGCTGGGGACAAGGGTCTCTGGGATTTCCAGGTCCCAGGTTGGAAAAAGGAAAGTCTATCCTTTTTCCAGGGTGACGGTGAAGCGAAAGTATTAGCCTCTCAGTCATGTCTGACTCTTTGCGATCCCATAGACTGTAGCCTGCCAGACTTTTCTGTCCATGGGATTCTCCAGGCAAGAATACTGGAGTCAGTTGCCATGTCCTTCTCCAGGGGATCTTCCTGACCCAGGGATCAAACCGGCATCTCCCGCACTGCAGGTGAGTATGAGATAAAACCAAGCCCCGAAGCAGGGAGGCCTCAGCCTGAACTGAAGGCAGCAGAAAACCGGCCTTCTGACACCCCTGTCCTGTTCCAAGTCCTCTCTTGGGAGGAGACTCTGACTGTCCTCCCATGCACCCGACAGTTTTCCTGGCCTGTCTCCAGAACCTGCTCGAATCTCAGAGGCCCACACAGGACAGGGCCAAGTGAGAGAGCCTGAGAGGTAGGCAGGAGTGGGGTCTCTGAGCAGAGCATTGTGACTGGACCCCCAAAGCCAGGCAGGCACCATAACTTTGATTTTCAGCAATTCCTGATCCCAGAGATCTGGCTGCTGGTTCCCTCTGCACTCACAAGAGTGTCAAGCTGTGAGGCACACAACTCACCCCAAGCCCCTTCTCTATCTCTGAAGGCTCCTGGTGGGCAGAGCAGGCAGCATCAAAGATTCTCATGTGAACTGTCCACCCCTCCCTCCTAGCCTCAGCCTGGCAAGAAGCCCTCTAATGAAGCAGCTCCAGACTTTCAGATCCATCCACTGGAAATACAACCTGAGTTGTTCCCTCACCCAGGGCGTGCACCGAGGACAGGGAGGCACCGTTACTACGTGGGGCTACAGAAAGAAATTGTAAGTGTTGGTGAGGATGTGGAGAATGTAAATACACTCCTACATTCTTGGTGGGAATGTAAATTGGTGCAGCCACTATGGAAAACATGAGGGAGATTCCTCAAAGAATTAAGAATAGAACTATCATGCTGCTGCTGCTAAGTTGCTTCAGTAGTGTCAGACTCTGTGCGACCCCAGAGACGGCAGCCCACAAGGCTCCCCCATCCCTGGGATTCTCCAGGCAAGAACACTGGAGTGGGCTGCCATTTCCTTCTCCAATGCATGAAAATGAAAAGTGAAAGTGCAGTCTCTCAGTCATGTCTGACTCTTCGCGACCCCATGGACTGCAGCCCACCAGGCTCCTCCATCCATGGGATTTTCCTATCATATGATCCAGCTATCCCACTTCTGGGCATAAGAATACGAAAACACTAATTCAAAAAGACATATGCACCCCTATGTTCATTGTACCATTTACATAGCCAAGATATGAAGGCAACCTCAGTGTCCATTGACAGATGAATGGATAAAGAAGATGTGTATAAAGAAGATACACACACACATACACAATGGAATACTACTCACTACTCAGCCATAAACAGTGAAATCTTTCTGCTTGTGATAACATGGATGGACCTTGAGAGTATTACATTAAGTGAAATTAGTCATGCAGAGAAATACAAACACCATATCATTTCATTCATATGTGGAGTATAAAAAACAAACAAATAAGCAAAATAAATGAACAAACCAAAGAGAAATAGATACACGTAGATACAGAGAACCCAACAGTGGTTATCATAGGGGAAGGAGTGGAGGGAGATGGGAGGGAAAAATGGAAAAGGGGATCAAGTGTATGGTGACAGATGGAAATGAAATTTTTGGTGGTGAGCACACTGTAATATATACAGAAGTATATGAAATGTAATGTTAGAAACCAATGTTACCTCAATTAAAATTAAAAAAAAAAGAATCAGGGCTATGGAAACTCAGAAAAAGAGCTGTCTGCTTCCCCATTCTAGTCACTCTTGCTAAGACTTACTCTTTTCTACTAGGGTGACCAACTGTCTTGGTTTCCCTGGGACTGGGGGGACTTTCAGCTTAAAAATCTGGACAGTCCCAGGCAAACCATCTTGATTTGCTCAGGACTGAGGACTTTCTGAGGATGGGCTTTCAGTGTTAAAACTGGGAAGGACATGGTGGTCACCCTCTGTCCACCCTGTGAGGTTTTCCCTCACAGTCTGGCCTCTGCCCCCATCGATCCCCTGAGTCAGTGTCCAAAGGCCACCAACAACCTTCCAAGGTCAGTTCCTGTGGCCTCTTCTCCCTCCTCCTGCCCCATGGTGGGGTGGGAGGGTGGGGGGCATGGTGGAAGGCTGGGCTGTACCCAGCTGGCCTGGAGGGTGCATGGGGGTGGGGCAAGGGGTCAGGGAAACGACAGCCTCACTGTCCCACCCTCTCTAAGTCGGTTTCTGGGCCTGTGCCCTTTATCACCTCCTCACACTATCTGGCTGCCTGAAGGAGTATCTCCTCCTCATCCATCTGCCCTGACGCAGATAAGCTGAGGGGCCACCCCGACAAGACAGAGGGGAAGCTGTGGCCTGGGTCTTACACTGCCCTGAACCTTCTTGCTTGCCTGACCTTGGCCAGAAAAGCAGCAAAGCATCCCCCTGGGGCTTCTATATCCCAGGGTGGACAGGAATACCTATACTCACATGACGGATGGGAAAATGGAAGCAAGACAAATGCTGTGACTTGCCCAAGGTTTCTGGGCCAGACCTATAGAATGCACGGACTGTAAGAGTTTCAGAGAACGTGCCCGAAGGCTTCTGCGATGGAGCTCCATGGACTCAAACTTACACTCTGAGTCTAAGCAGGGTGAAAGACACACAGATGAAGATTCAGCACCCCCACGTCCCCAGTGGTCTCAGGCCATCCTCCCAAGTCACCCAAGCCCAGGGTCTTGAGACCTGCCTCCTTCAGGGCTCCTACCCCCAGCAGTCCTCCTGCCTGGGTTTTTCCCTGGCAACAAAACCTGCTCTTCGCTGCCAGAACTCAGCCTTAAGTGTTGTCAGGGTCGCACTTACCAGCCTTTCTGAGTTTCCATTGCTCCAGGATAACTGGACATTCCAAACCTTCCCCGACTAGTCCCAACCCCACCCACCACTCCTATGTCCATCCTCCAGGCAGTGGATATGGCCACACAAAATTCCTCATGGTTCCCAAACATGCCATGTCCTTTCTGGCTTCTGCTTACTCCAGCCCCTCTTTAGGAAAGAGACACCTTTCCCTCATCTAGATCTATGGCAACCCTGCTGGTCCCTAAAGGGCCAGCTGGAATGTTCCTCCAGGAAGCTTCCCTGAATACTCGAGTCAGAAACTAATTCTCCTTTAAATGGATTTAGCACTCACCATGTCCCAGGGGCTTCCCTCGTGGCTCAGACGGTAAAGCATCTGCCTGCAATGCAGGAGACCCGGGTTCAATTCCTGGGTCAGGAAGATCCTCTGGAGAAGGAAATGGCAATCTACTCCAGCACTCTTGCCTGGAAAATCCCATGGACGGAGGAGCCTGATAGGCTTACAGTCCATGGGATTGCAAAGAGTCGGACTGAGTCATGACTGAGCGACTTCTTTCACTTTTCATGTCCCAGGCACAGGCAAGGCCCTGTGTCTCATTTAACCCTCACAACAACCACGAGTATCAAGTACTTTACTATTATCATCCCCACGTTATGGACAAGAAACTGAAGCACAGAGAGGTCAGGTAGCAGGCCCAAAGTCACACAGCTGGAAAGGGACAGAGGCGGAGTTTAGGTTCTGGTTGTTTGGATCCAGAGCCTGAGCTGCAAGCCACCAGTGGCCTGACCCTAGCAGTGTTTATATCTCCATTAGGGCCCCCTCCTTGGCTACACTGCACTACAGAAGCTCCTTGGGGCAGGGAACATGCAGGATGGCTTCCTACCCGAGTCTTAGTATGCGCTTAGAGAGCTCAGAGAAGGACCTTTACCCCAGATTCCTACACAGCCCTAGAGGGAAGGAAAGAATTCTGTTTCCATTATCCCTACGGCCAATTCCACGGAGTCTCTGCCTGGCTTCTTTTTGGCCACGGGGGCCTGGTCCCAGCCTGAGCATGCGATGTGGATGGCACAGCTAGAGGGGGGCTGACAGCAGGGCTCCTGGGGGCCCCAGGAGCCCCCAGGACCTCTATCTGCCCCTCCAATCCTCCTTTCCTAAAGGCCATCCATACCCACCTCCTCTAAGAAGCTGTGTCTGCTTCCCCTAGACCTGCCCCTGTCTAGTTAGTCCCTTTGTCCTTGTCCTGCTGGTCTCCTGTCCCAGTTGGTGGATGTGTCCAGATGCCCATATCAACTCTAAGCTTTCTGCCTTGCAGCTCCCCCATAGAGGTACTCTAGCTGTACCTCTTTTTTAAAACAATTTTTTTCTATGGGACTTCCCTGGCAGTCCAGTGGTTAGGACTCCAGGCTTCCACTGCAGAGGGCCTGGGATCAACACTGGTTAGGGAACTAAGATCCCACAAGCCGTGTGGCATGACCAGAAAAAATTTTTTTTTTATGAAATTGATTCCCAATTTGAAGAGGCAGGACAATAACAGAGCTTGTGAAAATTTATAGAAATATTTGCTACAATATGCATATTGTATATTAATATACAATAAGAACCTGTCTGCCAATGCAGGAGATGTAAGAGATACAGGTTTGATCCCTGGGTTGGGAAGATCCCCTGGAGGAGGGCATGGCAACCCACTCAAATATTCTTGCCTGGAGAATCCCATGGACAGAGGAGCCTGGCAAGCTACAGTCCATAGGGTCACAAAGAGTTGGACACAACTGAAGCAACTTAGCACACAAGTACATACAATATTATATTAATTAAATAATATATGATATTAAGTTTCATGCTAAATAAATAATCCCAATATAATTTTTATTTCTATATAAAAATATAATATTGCACTCTTAAGACCATTAAGAGTTATTTGCATATTTTCTCTTTAGATAAATGACAAAATTCAGTCTTAAAAATTCAGCTGAAGGAGGGAACAGAGGAAAAATTACTGCTTTATGGGTAGTTTGCTGCCTGCTTTCAGATGTACCCTGAAGGCTTCAGTTCTCTGGTGGGTGTCAGCCAGGCTCAGATGTGCTGAGCTAACTGGAGGGTCTCAGGGCTGAGGCAGGGAGGGGAGGCGCATGCGTGCCCAAGGGGGTGTGCCTCTGTGAGTGTGTGTGTATGTGTGTACATGCCATGGGTGACTGTGAATCAGTTTGTATATGTGGGTGTGTAAGTGTGATGCACGTATGTCCTTGCACAGTCTGCTTATATGTGTGAATGCTCTGGGTACAGGCGAGCAGGTATTCAGGAGCCCTCCCTCCCCTATACACCCAACTCTACTCATCCCTGAGGGCGTGCCCCCACCCGCCTCACCCCTGAAGCCTGTTCTAACCCTCCAGCTCACACTGTCCTCTCCCTGCCCCTCCCTGTGACCCCGCAGCCCTGACCTGCTGACCTACATTACCAACACTGTTCATCTTGTTCTGGTTCAGGCTTGGAGCTTGGTCACCCTTGCTCTCTGGGGGCGAGGCTGACTCCTGTCAAATTACCCCAAAGTCCAGCTTAGGACAGGGGACACTGCCTTGCCCAGTACACACTCCTGACCTGAATTAAAGCCAACTGTATTGAAAGGAAACACATTTAAGTGACTGGAAACTAGAGCCCACTAGCTTTCCTCTTTCAGCTCTGAACTCTTTTACTGTATCTTTCCATCCATCCTTTCTCTTAACTTATTTGCTGTCTCAATGTTCAGCTTACAGAGTACTTCCTTGTACACCCATATCTCATTCAAATCTCATGACCACCCTTTAAGATAAGAATACTTATCCACAATGAGCAGATGATGAAACTGAAGCTCAGAGGGGCCGCTTCATGACTCATCCAAGGTCACTCAGCCTGGAAGCAGGGTCTAGAAACCTCACACCTGAATGGACACTGCCCCCCCACCCCCAGCCCCTCCCTACCAGTAAGCGCCTGGGGTCAGAGGGCAATCCCCAGCTTGGAGGGGGTTCTTCCTGACCTCTTGTAACTTCTCTGCATCCTGAGGTCACTGCTGGAAGGAGATGAACCAGGGACCCCACGGCCAGGGACAACCCCACCCAGCCAGCACTCCCAGCTGCAGGAGGGGCCGCGAGCTCAGTGGACATTGTTCCCAGCCTGTGGTTACTGATTTGACAACAGTCCTGTTCCTCTCCAGCCAGCCATGGAGTTAATGATTAAGGAAGGGATTAAATATTAACCACCTGTCGGGCCATGGCGTAATGTCTCTGTCTGCACCCGAGCCTACCTAAAAATACCTCCCACCTGCTGTGGGCCAGGCTCGCACAGGGCCTATAAGCCCCTTGTTCTGTCCATCACTTCCCCGTGCAGCCACCCTGGCCCTATCCCTAACCCAGCTTCTTCTCATCCAAGCCCTCTCCCATACCCACAGCACAGAACCAAGAGGTTTTCCTGTAGCTTGACAGCTGCAAGCCACACTGCTGACAGCAGTCCTGGTGGGCTTTCTGGAAGAGGAGGACTTGCCTGAAGCTAACTGCTCTGTGTTTTTGGAGACTGGAGGGTCAGAAGGTTACATTCCCCTGTGTGATCTGGTTTATCAATGTTCTTATCTCCTTGCCCAAATCCTTCTTCCACCTAGAGACCTCTTTGAATCTATGCTTCCTAGACCCCAACACCCCAGGCCACAAGGATTTATTTCACTAAAGAAATCACAAAAGAGAGGCACCCTCCCCAGTCAAGCTCTTCTTTTCCCCAGGGAGGATCTGGGGGCCAGCCCCCTCCAGGAAGTCTCTGAGACTGATCTAGGTCTAGGTTGTCCTGGACCTTGCTCCCTCAGCTTCCCTCAGCCCTGGCTGATTCAGGCTGGCGTGGGCTGTTGCCTATAGCTGCAGGAAGCTGGCTGCATCTGTTGGAACCGTCCTTTGAAGTTCAACCGTGCAGCCCATGTGGTCCTCCAAAGGCGAGGGCGGGGACAGCTGTATCACACCCAAGCCCGTGGTCAGCCTCTCCATGGCAGGAACCACAGACAGGATGACACAGGGCTCACTCAGTCTTCTTCTAGAAAAAACTGAATTCTCTACTCAAGTAATAATGGTACTGAAAGCTCTCGGTTTCTGCTCAGGGGGAAGCCCCGGTTTGCCTGCTGAACACCCATGTGGCCTTGGACTACCCTCTGTGTATTCTGCAGAACGGCATTCCCACTGCAAGCCTGGGGACAGACATGATCATCCCCATTTTACAGATGGGGAAACTGAGGCTGGGTGAGGTTAAACAGCTAGAAAGTGGCAAGAGGTTGGCTTGTCTGACCCAAAAGTCATACAAAATTTAAAAGAACCTAGCAGGGAACCCATATTCAGTTCTTCAAACCAGTTACTGGCCATGTCCTTCCTTCTTTTAACTTTCACCCATATTGATACTTGAACTCAATCCTGAAGAATTTTCCTGTGTGGGACTCTTCCCAGCAAATACACCCCTTGTTTCCTATGATCTGAGGATATGACCCAAGGAGACTCCACACAGATTCAGGAACTTCAGATGGGGATTTATTTCCAAGTCCCTCCTAAATTTGCTAAGGTTCTCACAGAGACTTCTAGAAGAACTTACCACCTTCCTTCTTTCTGCAGGTTGTAAACCATCTTACCAGACCCAGACTGCTTCGAATCAGCATTGCATAGAGGTTTCCTCACACCATCACTTGTGTTTACAAATGAGGAAACCGAGGCCACTGGAGGTCAAGGACATTACCTTCCACATGAGTTCTTCAGGGTGGCAGTGGCACCGAGTGTACCATGGCCTCGGCCTGGCACTAATGGGGGCCTGCAGGCCTGGGCAGGTTTTCCTTTGGGAGTTACAGCCTCTATATGAGGCTCAAAGCAGAACCCCTGCCCCCAGCTCACCCTGGCAGCCTCATCCTGCTCCCCTCTGCCCTAGCTCTGCCCCCAGGCCACTGCCCCCCACCTCGAGACTCTGCCCTCCTCCATCCTTGACACTGACCCTGAGGAACCCCAAGAAACTTAACCACATACAATATTCCCATCTCCCACCTCCCCCTACATACACCCTTTGACAAGGGCCACCCTGTGGGCAGGGAAGTGCCGCCAAGGCCCCGCCTCTTCACCAAGGCCCGCCCCTTCATCCAGGCCCCGCCCCTTCACCCAGGTTCAGAGGCCTGTCTCCACCCTGCTATTCGTGGGCTCTGCGTTTCTGTCTCTGACTTTTTCTTTCAAACACACACACAGTTACTGACAAACACTCACAAATTTAGGTGAATCCAGCAGGGCAGGAAGGAGGGAAGCTACGGCCCAAGGTCGAGACTGGTTTTAAATAGACGGCTCGCAACTATTTATTTGCATCTATTTGCATGGCAGATTTGGAAGCTCTCCATTTTCCCAAAGAACACAGAGAAGTAACGGATTTAGGGGCCCCAGGGGGCACCGAGGCCTCAGCGAGGTTTCCAAACGCCTAGATTGGGTCTCAGGATCCGGGTTTTGGAGTGCAGGAGGAGTAGAGAGGGGGCAGAACACCAAGCTGAATGGGGGGAGGGGAAACAGTAGATCTGAAACAGTAGATTCTGGGCGGGGCCTGGAAGAACCTTTTGAGCCTTGTCTGCCTTCCAAGGGCAGAGACCCCTGTTCTGGGCACCTACTCACTTGCAGACCACTGCAGGCCAGGGGGTAGGGGTAGGCGGGAATGAGTCAAAGGTTCAGGTGCGTGGAGAGGCACAACTTTGTTGGGAGCAGGTAGGGAAGGTAATGGAGAAGCCTGAGGATGGGCCTGGCAGAGGGGGAGCACAAGAGACACAGAGGCAGGGCCAGAAGAGGACAGGCAGGCGCCGTGAGGGGGATTAGGGGGTGGAACCCACGGAGACGGAGCATTCTGGGGGAGGGGGTGTTCCTGCTCTTTAGATGGGCCAGACGTCAGAGGTCCAGCGCTACCTGGCCTCCCACGCTGCACACCCGTTCTCAGTTTATTCCCCACAGAACCTGAGAGGAGATTCCAGGCAGCTGGAGCTCTGACCTGGCTCTCACCCACCCCTGGTTGGGTAACCTTAGGCAAGTCTCTGTCCCTCTCTGGGCCTTCGTTTCTTCTCCAGTAAATCATCTATGGGGCAATTGATTCCCATCGGCCCCCTCCTGTTCCACCTTGGTCCAGCCTCTCCTGATTCCCTGGGGGCTCAGGAAACATTAGTGTTTATCTTCAGGATCAAGTTCAAATGTGAGTGTTTAGGGTCTTTCTGGATCTGGTCTATCAAACTTAGCCTCATCTTTCCCTGTTGTCAGCAGTCCAGGAGGTCCAAGTCCTCCCTGGCCCTTGATCCTTGTTCCAGCCTCCTTTCCTCTTTTTACAGAGTGCCCCCACTTCTGGCTTTATTGTGCAGTTATGCAAGTCCCTGCAGATTAGAAGGACCCCCTTCCTTGGTCTACTACTCTTGTTGATGGCATCCTGGAATTTAAATTTTTGAATAAGGTGCCCCAATTCATTTTTGTCTTTGTCTCTCCAAATTATGTCCCAGCTTCCTCTCCTGTCAGGCCCTCCTCAGCCTCACCTCACTGTGGAGCCCTCACTGACCCAGGGAGAAGGTCGGGCCTGACGTGGTTAGAGCTGCCCGCCCACAGGATAGAAGCAGAGATCTTCTGCACGTCATAAATGCCACCTGGGGAGAATGGCTCAGGAACTGCCAGGGAACATGGAGAACAGAAGGGGCAAAGACCCTGACTGTCTTAGAAGGAAAGCTGACTTCTGTTAGTCTGATGGAGAGGCCAAGCACCTGGCCCAGGAAGGTCCTCATCTTATGAGGGCACATTGTGGGGAGGAGGGGTGAAAGTGAGTCCCACTTTCATGTGGGATGTGGGCTGCTTCTGAGGCTGGAGAAACAGAAGCTTGGGGCCACCCCACACTTAGCCCTCACCTTGCAGAGCTCCCAACTCCAAAAGCACCTCTTGGAGCATTTCCAAAGAGAACCCTGTCTACCAACATACCCCAGTGGCGGCCTGAGGCAACGCCTTTCCGGCTATCAATTGGTCTCATCTAGGACAGGCGCCCCTGGCTGCGGTTTCCTTTCCTTCAGGAGCGTGGGTCGGCCATCCTCCCTTCTCCCCACTCCCTGGCCCTGAGGGTGTGAGGTCTGGCCTCCCCAGGGCCCCACACCCACTCTGGAGCCACAAAGTGGGGTGGGGGCAGTGGCCTGAGCCTCTGCCAGATCAGGCGGAGCCTGATGGTCCTGGATGCAGAGGTGAGGCCGCAGGGCTGCTAGCCTGCTGAGACCCCAGGGCAGTGAGGGCCATGTTCTAGAGGAAGGGAAGTGGAATCAGCTAGCTGGACTGTTGCAACCACCTCTGGCTTCCCCTCCCTGTTGCTGCTGCTAAGTCACTTCAGTCGTGTCCGACTCTGTGTGACCCCATAGATGGCAGCCTACCAGGCTCCCCCGTCCCTGGGATTCTCCAGGCAAGAACACTGGAGTGGGTTGCCATTTCCTTCTCCAATGCATAAAAGTGAAAGTGAAGACGCTCAGTCGTATCCGACCCTCAGCGACCCCATGGACTGCAGCCTTCCAGGCTCCTCCATCTATGGGATTTTCCAGGCAAGAGTACTGGAGTGGGGTGCCATTGCCTTCTCCGGCTTCCCTTCCCAGCACCTTCTTTAACCGCAGTCTTGCCTGCATCACATACTTGACTGCCTGCCTCTGTGTGCTATCGCTTCAGTCGTGTCTGACTCTTTGCAACCCCATGGCCTGCAGTCTGCCAGGCTCCTCTGTCCATGGGGCTCCTCCAGGCACTGGGTTTCTGCTAATGGACCCTGTCTCTACCTAACTCCACTCGTCACTGAACATTTGCCTTGAGAATCTCTTTCCTAAGGAAGCCTTTCCTGAAGCAACCTCAGAGTTGCTTTAGTGTCTCCCTGGCCTTTCCCATGCTGCCCTCTCAGAAGATACTTGCCTGTGTGTGGCTCTAGCCTGATCAGCCCGGGGCCTCCTGAGGGCCAGTCTGTACCGTGTGTTCTCCATGACCCCGGCAGGTGCAGCTGGGACGACACTCTCAGGTGTGCCAGGGCAGTGAGGTTGGGGCAAGTGGGAGGGGGGACAAGTCAGGGTTTCTTCCCTTCAGACACGTGTGAAGTGTTGGTCCCACCTGCCACAGGGGTAAGAGCTGCTGTGTGTCATACCGTGTTCCTACAGAGTAGGTGGTCACAGGTGATGAGGTTGGGGCAAATCCAGGTAAAGTGACTCCTCAAGGCACACTGGCCGGGAAGAAGGTCCGCCTGCATGGGCTGTTAGGGGCCAAGTGGTGTTTGGGACCTCAGCTGCAGGACCCAAATATGTCCTGCTCTGAGGCAGGGGGCTGAACTTGCTGACCTCTCAAGGGCTTCCAGGCCAGGATTTGAGTACCCAAGCTGAGGCTGCAACCGATTCAAAGCCCCCTGACCTGCTGGCCCACGAAGCAAGGCCTCCCTCTCACCAGCCCAACTGGCTCCCAGTTCAGCTGCAGAAACGGCCCAACGTCTCTCTGGAGCCCAAACAGGAAGCTGGGGAGAAGGGGGCTAACGGCTGGGGATCTCTGAGTCTCCTTCAGGAAACATGTGGGGAGGTGGCGGGGGCAAACTTGGGGCTGCCCACCCTGCAGCCCCCATGCTAGAAGCCCAGCACAGGCACTGAGCACCCCCAACCCACCTCCTGGCTGGCAGGGACCCAAGCATGCCCGGGGAAACACTGTCCTCTTACGGGAGACATTGTGGAGAGGGTCTTTTAGAACCCTCGCTCCTGAGTGACTTTTGTGTTTTCATAGATTTTATTTTTTTAAACAGTTTTAGATTCACAGCAAAATTGAATAGAGAGTACAAGAGAGTTCTCATACACCACCCCCCTCCCAAACCCCCCACCCCGGCCCCTACACATGCAGAGCCTCCCCCATTATCAACATCTTCCACCAGAGTGGTATGTTTGTTCCAACTGATGAACCTACATGACACCACATTATCATCAAAGCCCATAGTTTACATTAGGATTCACTCTTGGTGTTGTACGTTCTGTGGGTTTGGACAAAAGTGTCGTGACGTATACCCACTACTATAGTATCAGGCAGAGTAGTTCTACCACCCCGCCAAAATCCTCTGTGTTCTGGCTATTCATCGTTCTCTCCCCTTTAACCCTCCCTGATCTTTCTACTGTCTCCAGAGTTCTGCCTTTTCCAGAATGTCATCAAGTTGGAGTTATACAGTATAGAGCCTTTTCAGATTGGCTTCTTTCACTTAGAAATACACATTTCAGGTTCCTCCATGTCTTTTCCTGGCTTATTATTCATTTCATTTAGCACTGAATAATATTCCATTGTCTGGAGTTACCAGAATTTGTTTATCCATTCACCTACTGAAGGACACTTTGGTTACTCCCAGGTTATGGCAATTATGAATAAAACTGCTACAAGTGTCTGTGGGCGGATTTTTGTGTGGACATAGTTTTCAGCTCATTTGGTAAATATCAAGGAGCATGATTGCAAGATCATAAACAGTATGTTTAGTTCTGCAAAAAAAAAAAAAAGGCAAAAAAAGCCCTGCCACACTGCCTACCTAAGTGCTGTGCCATTTTGCATTCTCACCAGAGATAGTGATAGTTCTTGATGTTCCACATCCTCGTCAGCATTTGGTGTTGTCAGGGTTCCAGATTTTGGCCATTCTAACAGGTATGTAATGGTATCTCGTTGTTTTAATTCATAATTTCATAATGGCATATGCTGATCATCTGGGTCAATTTTAAGGCAGGTTTTTCGTTTTTTTTTTCAAATAATCTTAGGATCATATTAACTTCATTTCTTATCAGTCCACTCTTGAGGGTCAAGTAGCCAGGATGGAGAAATGCCCGAATCTTAGGCACTGTTCAGTCACTGGCTCTCCATTAGCCTTGGCAAGTCAATTACCAACCTGGACTCAGTTTCTTAGCCTATAAAGTGTCTCTGTTCACTAGGCTATGGTCATGGCTTGGTATGGTGGCCAGCGGCAAGTGAAGCCAGCAGCCACAGGCTTTCTCACATGGTACTGGGCCAGCAGTGACTGCAAAATAAGGAGCCCCACAGGCAAGGGCTGAGGAGAGACTCAGAGGGCCACTGAACCCCCCATCAGATCCCTGGGCCCTCCAGGACTGGCCAGCAGGGTGTGGCAACCTGTCCACAGAGGGCGCTCCCTCAGGGAAGCCTGAGACCAGATATTCATAAAGCAGGATAGCCAATGGTAGGTCATGCAAATTGCAGGCAAACCTCAGGCGAGCAGATAGAGGTCCTGGTTCTTGTCTTCAGTAGCAAAGGAACCTAGGAGGGTCTTCCCTGGTGGTCCAATGGCTAAGACTCCGTGCTCTCCAGTGCAGAGGGCCAAGGTTTGATCCCTGATCAGGGAACTAGATCTAACATGTCACAACTGCAGATCCCACACCCCGTAACTAAGAGCTGGTGCAGCCAAATACATACGTACATACATAAATATTTTAGGAAAAGAAAGGAGCCTGTGCTCTGGGTTCTGGAAGGTTTAGCTCAAATGGGAGAGAGCGCCTCAAAGCTTTGAGAGCTGGCTGAGGCCTCTCAAAGTCCTCCTGAGCCAATTATGGGGGAAGAATCAAGACAGCACCCCCTCCCCCACCCCCTTTCAGAGCTCTCTGGGCCCTTTAGCTTCTTGTTCCCAGCCAGGCCCGCCCCCAGCAACCAGACCCAAGAAGACCATGCACACCTCCTACTCATCTACATTTCACCTCTTTTTTTTTTTTGGCACTACAGAAAAAGAGCAGAATGGCTTTTATTCCCCAGTGCTCAGATAACACCTGTTGGCATTTAAAAAATGAAAGCATACCTTGTTTTATTGTGTTTTTCTTTATTGCACTTCACAATATTGTATGTTTTACAAATTTGAGTGTTTGTGGCAAGTCCGTATTGTCAGGTGACAGCTAGGTTGTTTTTTTTTTTAGCAAATAAAGTATTTTTAAGTTAAGGTATATATGTTGCTTTTTTTAGACATAATGCTACTACACACTGAACACAGCATAGTGTAAACGTAACTTTTATATGCACTGGGAAACCAAACAGAAAAATTTGTGTGACTTGCTTTATTGTGACATTTATTTTATTGCAGTGGTCTGGAACTGAACCCACAAAATCTGTGAGGTATGCCTGTAATATTTTTCCCCTACGGACGTGGTAGGAAAATCAAACAAAAGAGAAAGATTTAAAATAAAACAAATCTCCCCCACCTTGCCTTCAATTTTCCCAACCTCTATCTGAGGATAACCAGGTAACAGTTTCTTGTGTCACCTGCCAGAAAAAAATGTTAGGCCGATACAAGCATATAATGCATGCACGTATACCCATTAAACAGAAGGCACAGGAAAAGCAGCAGTGCTGTAACACAGATCTTCCTTTGCTCTTGTAACCTCATAACTTAGTGATCTCTCTGGTCAGCACATGCAGACTCAGGCAATTTGGGGGCCATGTGGATTCTACCATCTCACAGACATGCTGTTGGAGCTGGCCTGGGCCCCTGCACACAGGTCTCTTTGTGGCATCCAGTCTCTTGTTAGAGCATTTTAAATGCTTACTCACCTCTTTCCTAATCACCCGCAGTCACCCTTGGGCCAGAATCTCTTGGGACTGTCTCAGAGCCTAGAACTCAGATATGCAATTAACCCAACGCAGGTAGAGAGAGCTCCTGGAGGTTTGCCTGGTGGCCTTGGGCAAGGCATGAACTTTCTCTGAACCTCAGTTTCTGCCTCTGTAGTATGGGATCATCCTCTCTGAAAGTGGAAGTAGAGATTTTTAAGAGACAGTGTGGTCTAATGAGCGGGCTTCCTTTACTTTTATGAAACTTGAAGCTCATTTGATGAAACAAAACTTCCCCTTGGACCTTCAGGGGACAGGGCAATCATAGATGAGGAAACAGAGACACAGAGGAGTTGAGGAACTTGCCCAAGGTCACACAGCTGATAAGTGGGAAAACTGGGAGGGAACCAGTCAGGCTGGCTCCAGAATCTGTGCTCTGAGAAACCAGATGGACCACGAAGCCTGCTGGAAGGCATGGCGTTATGGAGTGTCCGGGGGCTGGAGTAAGCTGGGTGGAGAAGGGGCAGGAGATGAATAGGGCTAAAGGAGGCAGAGGTACCTTCTCACCCAGTGCTCACCCGAGGGGCATGAGAGGGGAGTTGCCTTCTCTCTGCGTCCCTCCTCCCTGGAACCTAGCACCAGGGAGGACCTTTGTAGACTCCCAACTTTTCTACAAGTGACCAGAGGAAGGTTTGCATGGATGGTGCAAGGGTGGGAAAGAAAGTTGGGCCTTAACATTTTCTAGTGTTATTGTGTTCCACGTGTGGTATATTTTACCTCAGTTAATCCTTGCCCAGCAGACAACTTTCCTGCTGGGGGAGGTTAGCCATTTCAGTTCCTGACCAGCTCCTACCCTCTGAGGGTGGGTGACTGCCCAGGGTCCACTGACACAGGGGAACAGAGGGAAGGAGATATTCTCCTGGGTTTTTGGGACCTCACAGGCCAGGGCAAGTGGGCAGTATGCTTCCTCCAGAGGGGGATGGGGAGCCAGAGAGCCAGCCCTAGGCCACCCCTCCCTCTCCCCAGGGTCCCCCTTCCTTCCTGCTGTCCTGCCCTGTCTCTGACTTCGGCCAGACTCACAGCTGTCTCCTGAGTCATTTTTACTTTCTAGCTTTCTGGTTTTTACTCACCTGTCTCTGTAGTTTGAGTTTCCACCTTGGTAAGAATTCTGTCTCTCCCTCTCTCCTTTATACTAACAACAACACACAGCCAGCTCAGTTACAACTCCAAAGGACTCTCAGGGAAGAACCTCAAGGTCGAGGGGCCCCTGAACCTCTCAGCCCACTGAAGCCACCAGGGCGAGTCTTGGCTGCAGGTCCTCTGGGTCAGAGCCTGACTTTCCTGGGGCTGAGCAGTCCACCCACGCATGTACTGTGACACCTCTAGCTTCCATCATGGGCTCCCTGCCACGTCACGGCAGTTGGAAAGCCACCTTCTAAGGCTAGCACAACTTCAAGGGCCTGGGTTTGGTGGAGAATGTGCTGCCTAAGTGTTGGCCACTATTATTAAGATGAACTGGAGAAGGAACATCTGTGCATGGCCAGATGTCAGGCTGTGTGTCCAGAAGGACCTCAGGAGCTCAGAGCAGGGAGTGGAGACTCTAGGCTGGAGCAGTCAGGGAGGCTTCCTGGAAGAGAAGGCCTCAGATGTGGTGATAAGGGCTGAGGCTGGGAGTTGACTGGAAGGCAGGCATCTGGGCTGGGGATGAGATGTGCAGGGAAGTGGGGCACCTTTGTTCATCTGTGAGAGAGTGGTAGAGACAGCTCTGCCAAGGATATGAGCAGGTGAGCTGTGAGTCCACACTGACTCAGTGCAGAGGGATGTGCTCCGTGCCAGGCAGAGGCCTATGGGACAGAGACCCCCATCCCCAAAGGCTTTAATAGAGAGCAGCTCTGGTGGTAAGGAAGGTAGCGTACTTTATTTGTAGGGGGTGCATGGCCTACAGCAGGCCCAGGAGGAGCCCAGGGAGACCCTTTGGTCTGTCCTCTGGGCCCAGATCAAGAGCTGGGGATGTCCACCCCTGTAGAGCTTCTGTGACCCCCGGCCTTGGACTCCTTGGCCTCCATGATCACCCCTTCACAGGCCAGCCCACAGGGCTTGAGGTGGTGGGACTGGAGGGCCGGAAGGGCTGTGCTGTCCAGGGCCTGCCTGTGGCGGGTGAGGGACAGGCCCAGCATGCTGTTTACATTTTCCCTCCTTTCCTTCTGGTGGCCCTGCTGGCCGGCGGTTATACCACTGCGGTTTGTTGGCCCCAGGGAGTGCCTCCCTTACATAACCCCTGACACAACGGCCCCTGACACACACACACACACACACACACACACTGACACACGCTCAGGCTCACATACTTCTGCACACATACACACTCACCCCACATGCTCTTGCTGAGATGCTCCTCCACAGTCGCACATCCTCAGTGGGCAATGCTCTTGTCTTGGGAGAATTTTTACGGGCTCCCCGCCACCAACCACAGTCACATGGATGGGGCCTCTCCACTGGGTTCAGGGGGACAGTCTTCCCACCTCCTGGCCCTCAAGTCCCAGGTGCCCTGAGCCAGGGGGACTGATCCAGGCCTGCCAGGGGCTCCTGGGTGACAGCCTCAGTCTTTGGCTCCAGCTCAACGGGGGATAGAGGTGGACAAAGGTGAGCTGCCCTCTGAGAGCCTGGGGGTGCGGGGAGTTGGGGCTCAACATGGGAAGAACTGAGAACAGGACTGGGAGACAGAAAGAGCAGACCCCAGGGGACAGCCCCTGTTACCTGGACTCCAAAAAACCTCAGTCCAGGCACACAGGGAACAAACAGGGGTGGGAATGGCCTTGGAGGCTCAGAGCTGGGCTGGGGGTGGGGAGGGAGGGATGTAGTGGGACATTTTGGGGGCATTTCTGTGATGGCCGGTTTCAAGCTTTTAAGTGCCCATTGCCCTCTGCAGGGGTCCCCAACCTCTGAGATCTAGTGCCTGATGATCTGCCGTGGAGCTGACATAATAATAATAGGAATAAAGTGCACAATAAAGGTCATGCGCGTGAATCATCCCGAAACCACTGCCCTCCCGGATCTGTGGAAAAACTGTCTTCCACGAAACCAGTCCCTGGTGCCAAAATGTTTGGGAATCTCTGCTCTACACATGCGCTAGCCTGCAGCTCAGCAATGCTGCCTCCACGAATTCATCTGAGGCAAAGATTCACCCAAAAGTCTGTGAGTAAGCATGTTTGTGCTGCATTGCTCGTGAAAAAGTGAAAAAGTCCAGGGCCTTGGTGGCTGCCACCAAGCCCTCCCTCCTACCCTGGGTGGGTACCATGCTTCCATTAGAGAACATGCTGGTGGGCTGACTGAGGAGGGAGGGTCCATGGCCAGGGTGGTAAGTGTGACCCTGCTCTGTGAACTGAAGTGTGCACGAGCTTGTAGAGATATAGTCACACAGTCAAAGCCTCAGGAAGGCCTCACCCAAAGCAGCTACTGTGTGGTCAGCTGTGCCGAGTGGGGCTGAAGAGGGCGCTCTGGAGGAATGCTTCCGTTTGGACACGTTGGAACGCACCGTCTGCTGCTTGGGTACTCAGAACAAGCATGCATGAGTTTGGAACAAGAGGACAAACTCAAGAGGAGGTCATGCCTACAGTCTATCCCCCCGCCCCCGGTTCTGAAGGGCTTCGAAGCGGGTGGGGGCCGGGGTGGGGCATGCACTGTGGCCCCACCATTCATGGTCTGGGGCGGTGAGCGACTGTCTTCATTTCTCTCGAGCGGCATTTTCTTCAACTGTCAAATGGGAGTGGATGGTACCACTCTCATGGGTCGGGAGGAGCTAGTTTTGTTGCACAAACAGTCTAGGGGCCGGCCTGGGGCATGCAAGAAGGACATGACGTTCTTGCTCTGAAGGAACTTCCAGGCCAGAGAGGAAGACAGAGCCGTCAGCAGCTGGTGTCAGATCATGTGCTCAGTGCTCCTACAAAGGCCTGCACAGGGCCCTGGGGACACAGTGAGAGGTTAGATCTGAGGTTGATTTTCAGCTGAGGCAGAGGAAGTCGGGGAACATGGGGGGATGTCCCAGGGGAGCAGAGACCAGGGTGGTGAAGAGCAGTAGGCATCATCAGGCATCCATGTTCCTGGCCAGGTGAGGAGCCGTCAGGCTTGAGGCAGGGCCTGGAAGAGCATGTTTAGAAGCTTGGATTTGAGGTGGGGAGTGAGGCACCTGTCAGGGTCATAGGGCAGGAGGGGCCCAATGGCCTCGATGTTTTAGAAGTAGGCACTGGTGATGGTGGCTGGAAGGAGGAGCAGCTGGGGGCTGGATTCCCCACTGGCCAGATGAGGAAGCACCTGAGTTGCTGAGGCTGTAAAACAGACTGGGGCGGGCAGTGTCCAGGCCTGGTCAGAAAGCACAGTCCATCAGTTCAGGCAATCTGAGGGAAGGGGTGGAGGGAAGCAAGAGGAAGACTCCAAGGAGGACCCCAGGTTCTGGCGTACGTGACTGGATGGATGTGGGGTCACAGCTGTGGAGATAGACAACAGGATGGGTGGGAGTGAGGGTCTGTGCTTCTGGGGGTGGGTCCCAGGCTGCTGGGTGGGGCTGCAAGGTGCCACCAGGGGTGAGGTGAGCAGTCCCTTCATCTCTCCTCCACTGGCATTTACAGTCTATGGGACAGAGGGGCAGTTTAGGAATATTTTGGAGTCTCTTGGCTTGTGGAGGGAGGGACATCCATCAAGGGCACCATGGGTGTATCCCAGGAATTTCTTTGGCAAAGGACTAGCCCTTCAAGGGTTAGATGATAGAAGTTTCCTTCCCTGTTTGCCTTTTACTAGAATATTCCAGAATAGCAGTGTTGTCCAACAGGACTTTCTGCAATGATGGAAATGATCAGTGCAATAGCCCCCAGCTACAGCTGAGCTATATCTAGTAACTTGCTATGTGGCTAGTGCGACTTATGAAGTTTTAAATTTCAAGTTAAATGTCCATACCCACATACGGCTAGTGCCTGCATATGGGGCAGCACAAGTCTATCTAGAATTTCTAAAGGAAGGCAGTGGTCACTCTCATCTTAAGGCCCAACTGGCTGGGTGGGTTTGCTGGCAGCAGGTGAGAGAGACTTCCTGAATCCTCTCAGACTGGGTGTCTATTTGATGGAGTGTGGAAACAACAACAAACCAAGAGAGCAGTAACAAACTGTTACATCCTACTTCCTACCTGCTGGGCTCTGTCCTTACTACTTGGGTTGACTGACTCATCTGAACTTCATGACAGCCCTGGGCGATAGGTCCGACATTTTATAAATAAATGGGGACGACAAGCCACTGGTCACGATCTCACAGTAGGCAGTAGCGAAGCTAGGCTTTGAACCTGATGGCTTCTCTGCTACCCACTCTGCTTGCCTGCCCACAGTGTCATCTGTGAGACCCTGAGTTGGGCCCTCTCCTAAGCACTTCACCCATGACATCATATTTTGACCCTCCTGGGGGCTTTGTGTAATAGAAGCTGCATGATCATCCCCATTTCAGAGATGAGGAAACTGAGGCTCAGAGTTGGCTCAGGATTATACAGGTAGGGAGTGGCTGTGAGGTGAGATCTGAACTCAGGTCTGTGGGAGCCCTGGCCTGTAGCCCCTGAAGACTGGGACCACGCATAGAGGGGTGGTGATGCCTCCCAGGAGCCCTCTCACACTCCAGGCCCTGCAGAACTTTGAGTTCCCAGGGCTGTGCTGAGTAAACTCCTGGTATGTCCACCCTGTAAACCCTCCAGGCCCTCCCTAAGGAGCCAGATGAACAGAATATCCAGACCTGATGCACTGAGCCTCTAGGCCCACAGGGTTTTAGGTCTGCTTTGGTAAGAGTCAACATTCAGCATTTTTACCAACAGCTCTACCTAGGGAGGACAGTGTCCTGGGTGGGGTCTTTTCCCAGGATTTATGTAGACACCCAGAAATTGGGAAGTCTCCAGAAGGGTCCTCCTATCCTTAGTCTTCTTATCTGTGGAATGAAAGGGCTACACTAGGTCCTGGTTTTTTAAACCTTTTTTTAGAATTAAAATTGTTTTTAGGGACTTCCTTTGTGGTCCATTGGCTAAGGCTCTGTGCTCCCAATGCAGGGGGCCTGGGTTCAATCCCTGGTCATGGAACTAGATCCCACATGCCACAATTAAGATCCTATATGCTACAATGAAGATCAAAGATCCTGCATGTCACAGCTAAGACCTAGCACAACCAAATAAATAATTTTTTTTAATTGTTTTTATAAGGAATCATTTTTTTTTTTTTTTAATCTACTTGCTACACAACCGACATCATCTTAACATGTGACTGGGGCTGTCTTACTCCCCAGCTTAAAACGCTTCAATGGCTTCCCCCTGGGGACAGTGCCTGCCCTCATAAAGCTTAGAGTCTAAGAAGGAAGGACCATATAGACATAAACACATGCGTTTAAAATATGTCAGAGGATAAAAAATGCTAGGGAAACAAATAAAGCAGGATGAGAGGTGCCAGATGGGGCTGTTGTGTTGACAGGGTGGTCTGGGTGGCCCCCTGGAAAGGTGACTACAGGAGACTGAAGAAGTGTGGAGGAGCATGACAGAGCAAATAACATATGCAAAGGTCCTGAGACAGAGAGCAGGTCCAGCATGATCATGAACCAGCAAGGAGGCCTGAGTTGGAGCAGGATGAGGGGGAGAGTCAAGGTCAGAAGGGAAAGGGCTAACGGGTGGACAGGGAGGGATAGACAAGAACCTTGTAAGGCCTAGGGAAGATTTTGAGATTTTACTCTGAGTGAGGATTTTGAGCTGAAAGGTGACTCAAACTCATTGTGTTTTAGAAGTTCAGGTGAGGCAGGACAGGGTCTACCCTGGAAAGAAATCCTGGAAGTCCTCCTGGAAATTTCTATCTGTCGATAGTGTGGGAGTAAAGCAGGAGTCTGAGAGGTAGCCTGGGATGATGTGAAGAGCCACTGCTTAGCTTCCTTTGAATTCTGCTGCAGCTTTTTCCTAGCTGTGTGGCCTCAGGCCTATGACAACTCCTCTGAGCTCAGTTTCCTCATCTTTGAAATGGGGACAGTAACAGGGCTTCAGTCTTGGCCATTGAGAATGAGTGCACAAGTGTTTTCATGTGGTCACCCATGGAGCATGCATCATTATGTAGGGGAAACAGACAATAAAAGTTATAAAAACCAATGTAGGGACTTCGTTGGCAGTCCAGTGGTTAAGATTCTGCACTTCCAATGGAGGGGACATGGATTTTATCCCTGGTTGGGGGAATTAAGATCTCACGTGCCATGTGGCGCGGCCAAATTAAAAAAACAAACAGAAAGAAAGAAAAACCAGTGTATCACTTTGGAAAATAGAATTAACAGTTCCTCCAAAACTTAAATGGGAGTTACCATATGATCCAGCAATTCTACTTCTGGCTATATAACCAAAAGAACTGAAAACATGTTCACACAAAAATTTGTATATCAATGTTCACAGCAGTATAATTCAATAATAGCCAAAAGGTGGAAAACAACTCCAATGTCTATCAACTGATGAGTGAAAAACAAAAGGCTTTTATTCCTAGAATGGAATATTATCTTGTCGTACAAAAGAATGAAGGCTGATTCAACATGAATGAACCTTGAAAATAAGCACACTCTGTGAAGGCAGGAATGGCGTGCATCAGTTCACCTCTGTTCCTGCAGCGCCGGCATGCACCAGACAAGCGAGAACGATCTGTGGGATGAATGAAAGGTCCCGGACAGCATCCCAAGGCCGTGGAAGGGAGCCAGGCTGCCTGTCTGACTCACACGAGCCCAGGCCCTCAGCAATATATGCCTTCTTCCCTGTGGCACCTGGGATTTCCATGTTCACAATGCATCACCTTGAGAGTCTAGACATCCTGTGGATACGTTGGCCTGTCTGGCCCTGAAGCTTCAACAGTAGCCAGGCCAGGGAGAAATAACCAGGATCACCTACCTATCCATGTACCTTAGCCACATTCGTCTCCTCTGGGGTGCACCCGTTCACTTAGTGATGCAGGTGAACAAATAGCAGGCCACCAAGGGCCCACAGCCCTTCTCCAGTGGCGCGGGGCTCAGAGACTGTTTGCGAGCTGGCCCTCCCTCCAGCCACTCCAGGGGCGGTGGGACTTGATAAGACAAGGCCCTGGGCCTACATTTCAAAGGGTCTCCTCTCCTCATAAAACTGGCACCAGGCCCAGTGGAGAGGTCACAGGCCACCCCACAGCTTGGTCCGGCCTCCTACAGAAGGGTCATGGGGAATTCTGCATTTCATCAAATATTGTGGGGGCCATGGAGTTGTATTTGCAAATCATTTTAATTAGCCAGAAACTAGGAGTTTAATAAGTGGAAAACAGAGAACTTTCCAAGGCCACAGCTGGGAAACACTTGCTTTTTAAAAAAAATTCCGCCTGGCTTCCCAGGCCAGCTAAACACCCTGACAGGAGGGCCCGACTGCCAGAGGAATCCACAAGGAAAACAAAGCTTATTTTTAGAGAAATATTTTAAAACTCGGTTTCAGCCGAGCTCAGGAGTTTTCTTGTCTAAAATCCTTAATATCTTTCCTTCTATTTCAGTGCTGCCTCTCACCCCAGAGGGCACAAGAACTTGTATCTGACAAGAGCTATTTCTGCAACAGATGAAAATAAAAGGGCCCCTCCCCCGGCCAACCAGAGAATTAATTGTTTCTAAATACGTCCCTGCAGTCAGGCCCAGGAGGCCTGTCCCTGGCAGGTGTGAGCAGCCATAAACTGGGTCTGGGGTCCCTGCAGGCTGAAGCCAGTCTGCCACCCTCCCACTCAGCCTTGTTCTACCCACTGCCCTGCAGGAAACCGGTGACAGCCTGGCTGCCATTTCCGGGTTTTGAAAACAGTTTTCAACTTGAAAGACGCCTGTGATAAAGGACTGCTTTTCCTCGGAAGGTGCTGTTAACTTTCCACCCCAACAGAGACACTCACACTCCATCACACAGACATGTCCAGATCCAAACATACAGCAACACCCCCAGATCCTTCCCCACACCCCACAGACCCACACACCTAGCCACAGAGCAACAGCTGCACAGACACACTCACTCACAGCAACAGGCAGGCACACCCAAACCCAGCCACACTCACATTCAGATACACACACACAGCAACAGACACACTGAAACCCATACAGGGCAACAGACACGCTGAAACCTGTACCCACACACAGACACACACACACAGAGCAACCGACACGCTGAAACCTACACTCGCACAGATATAGATACATACCTACACACACACACAAAGCAAGACACATTCAAACCTATACCCACATTCACACACACATACACAGAGCAACAGACACACCCAAACCCACACCCACACTCACAGATTTCCATACCCACTCATCAACTCTCACACCCTGCAGACATACATACCTCACAAATATCACAAATGTAACAGATCCATTCACCCCACAGTTTCAGCCACATAGACCAGTATTCTACAGCAACCCCCCACACAGACACAGACCCCTGACATAAAGCAATACCATGCCCGTGTATACGCCCAGCCAGAGAGACAAGGACCCAGAAACACCCTCCATGTGGATACCCTCTCAAAAGACTTCCTTCCACACATACAGATACACCCTTAGATACATATCCACACTCATACACTCTCCAGGTCCAGCAAAAACTGTCAGGAGAGGTTGGGAGAACCCACCTAGGCAGCAATGGACCTGGAGGTGCTATGGCTTCCTGCTGCCTCCGGTGGGGGGGCCCTTCCCACCAGGCTCTGACTCCTCCCTGACCCTCCCTCTTTTCCTCCCTCCCTCCTGGCCTTGCCAGCAGCAAAAATTGGAAATGCCCTGGATGGCTACATCCCCCAGAAAGGGAACAAGAAAAAATAAACACAGTTCAATGATGTAACAACAATGGAGAATAGCTACAGGCTCTTGATAGAAGGCTATATGCAGGTCAGGAAGCAACAGTTAGAACTGGACATGGAACAACAGACTGGTTCCAAATAGGAAAAGGAGTAGGTCAAGGCTGTATATTGTCACCCTGCTTATTTAGCTTCTATGCAGAGTACATCATGAGAAATGCTGGACTGGAAGAAGCACAAGCTGGAATCAAGATTGCTGGGAGAAATATCAATAACCTCAGATATGCAGATGACACCACCCTTATGGCAGAAAGTGAAGAGGAACTAAAGAGCCTCTTGATGAAAAAGTGAAAGAAGAGAGTGAAAAAGTTGGCTTAAAGCTCAACATTCAGAAAACTATCATGGCATCTGGTCCCATCACTTCATGGGAAATAGATGGAGAAACAGTGGAAACAGTGTCAGACTTTATTTTTGGGGGCTCCAAAATCACTGCAGATGGCGACTGCAGCCATGAAATTAAAAGACGCTTACTCCTTGGAAGGAAAGTTATGACCCAACTAGATAGCATATTGAAAAGCAGAGATGTTACTTTGCCAACAAAGGTCCGTCTAGTCAAGGCTATGGTTTTTCCAGTGGTCATGTATGGATGTGAGAGTTGGACTGTGAAGAAAGCTGAGCGCTGAAGAATTGATGCTTTTGAACTGTGGTGTTGGAGAAGGCTCTTGAGAGTCCCTTGGACTGCAAGAACATCCAACCAGTCCATCCTAAAGGAGATCAGTCCTGGGTGTTCATTGGAAGGACTGATGCTAAAGCTGAAACTCCAGTACTTTGGCCTCATGCTAAGAGTTGACTCATTGGAAAAGACCCTGATGCTGGGAGGGATTGGGGGCAGGAGGAGAAGGGGATGACAGAGGATGAGATGGCTGGATGGCATCACCAACTCGATGGACATGAGTCTGGGTGAATTCCGGGAGTTGGTGATGGACAGGGAGGCCTGGCGTGCTGCAATTCATGGGGTCGCAAAGAGTCAGACACGACTGAGTGACTGAACTGAATTGAAGCCTGGCTGCTTACCAGGGGCAGTGTAAGCTCCCATGAACTCAAAGGCCAGGGAAGATGCAGAGACCCAACTTCTGCTTTCAAGATGTGGCCAGAGTTTGCCACACTCTTGAGGCCGTATCTGTCCTCACTTTTGTCACCTAGAGTACAATGACAATCAAATGCCTGGAGACAGTTCCCTTCCAGGTTCAAATGCTCTCTTGTGGGCTTACTCTCTGCATACATTTAGCCTGGAGGTTTCTGAGACCCCCAGGCCAACTTCACCAGCGAGCATCCCAGTGCTGGGCCAGATCTGCAGCCGAGAGCTATGCCTGTTTGTCCTTCCCACCTTGGGCCCTCCAGGCCGGGTCCTTTCATGTGGGTTCCTGAACCATGGCAGGGCGCACAATCCTCCATCTATTCCCAACGGTGGGTGCAGAGCTTTGGCCTTCTCAACAGTATTTTTGTGTGCCCCCACCGCCCCCGTTTCATACACTCAGCAGTGTGTTCAGACAGTGAGGGGGTGGGCAGTATCTACATGCATGCAGCCAGTCTCAGAAATAATTTAGAAAGTGACGTACACTAATTGGGCTGCTTAAAAAATACCTTAGTTTTTAACAGCTAGTGGAAACGCTGCTATCGAGCCATTCTCAACATCATCATGCTCTGGGCTCATTTTCACAACTAACTACAAAAGAATTTTACCTTGGGTATAAGACAGGAGTTAGTTTTGGTTCCACTCCCCGTCCTGTGATAGGAATCCTGGCTTGTTCTTACTTGCAGTTTTTACTTCAAGTTCCCTTAATTTACAAGGAAACTTGTCTAAGGGTGATCCAGCAATAGTAGAGCGTTTTGTTTGCTGTTAATTCCAGCCGCTGCAGGAAGACAATGACCCCCATACCCTCCACTGATCTGCAGCAAGAGGAAATTTCTGAATGATCCCCCCCCACACACACCCCCGCAGCTTTGCATGCTCCACTGGGTCTAAAATACAAAACATCAGCTCCTAGCAGTTGGGCTTTCAAACAAACCGATTTTTAAAAATGAATGTGGCTTACCCCAAAAAGAAGTTGAACGTTCCAGTTGATCAAAAAGTACTTGTTTAGGAAAATCAGTTTTGGAATGAAGTGGAAACAAGGCCTTTGAAATGCAGTTTGGCCCTACATAACACCACATTTTAGACTTTTCCTTGCCATTGCACATTCTTTATGGTAAAGAGGACTCTGAGCCCGCAGGGTCTTCACCCATCCAATCCTCCAGGGCCGCAAGCTTCCCTTCCCCCACAGCTGAAGCTTTCAGCCAGGGGCCAGGCATTTGGGAGAACTTATAAATTGTTCCCGATCCCCTTTGGCAGCATGCGCCCAGCACCAAAACGCTCCAGTTAACACCAGTGCAATCAGTTAGCGTGAAGCAGCTGCTCAAGGCCTGGCGGGCTCCACTGATCACCCCCACCCAACCAGCCTCAGCTGTGAGACTCAGGAGACCCCAGTGAACACAGGGTCAAGGGGTTGGGAGTACGGGTGATGGAAGCCAGTTGCTGTAGATGAGGAAACAAACTTTTGCTAAAGCTCTTATTTACTTTGGAAAAAGTGAGAATCAAAAAGTGAACTGTGTGTGTGTTAGGGGTGGGTGAGGGGTAGAGAAGGAAAAACAGGAATTGATTTATGAAGCACATTTTCAAGCTTTAAAGCCATTGTAGGAAAGAACCATACTCAGGTTTTGTTCAGTTGTGTGAGAATCAGAAGAGAAATTGAAAGCTTTTTTTTTTTCCTTGCTTTTTTCCAGACCTGGGTTGAATTTGCTTTCTGGCCGCTTATAGTAGTCTCAAGCACAGACACTAATCCTTTTGCATAAATAACGTGTGTGCTCACTCCCAGAGGAAGCTGTCCACATAAACAAACACTACCCAGATATAAGTTTAACTTGTTTAATCTTCCTTCTCTTTCCGTCCTCAGCACAACCAGGCTTTCCAAGGTCCAGGCCAAACCCTGGTTCTCTGGCCCAGAAAGGCTGGGCTTTAACTTCCCGCCCCCAATTCAGCCAGGGGCTGGCAAGACCATCCTCACCCAAGCAGTTCAGTTTCACGGGCGTCCCACTGGAAAAAAAAAAAAAAAATCAGACCTTCAGCTGCCACTGCAGACACGTGATCGCTTGGTGACTCACAGGCGGGCCACACCCCTCAGGCCTCCCAACCAGGACCTGCTACCAGTCAGCCAACTCGGGGATGCATCTTATTAGCAAAGGGAACAGCTAGCTAAACTAATGCCCTTGACAGTCTAAATTACTTTCAGCTAAAAGAACTTGCTATTAAAACATATAGGGAGACAAGCTCTTCAAAACTCAGGCTCTGCAGCCCTCTAAACCCTACCGCCCAACTCTCTAAGACCTGGGCAATGCCTGACAGTGGTGGGAAGCTAGAAAGCTCTATAGATATCCCCATTTTAAAAAAGGAAGCTATCTTACACATTAATACCTTTTTTTTTTCCCAAAAGTTTTATTGGGGGAAAACTACAAAACATTTACAGTACAATGTTTACAGTCACAATTTGTAGTGAACTGATTCCCCAAATATATTACAACTCAAGTTGACTTAACCTTGTTACATTCAAAATACCTACTTCTGTCAAAGTAGTCCACAATACACACATACATAGTGCTCCGACTGTACCTACGTACAAACGAACTAAAGCTACTGCTCATTCAGCTGCTGTCCAGAAAAGCATTCCTGCCTTTCCACACGGGGGAAAAAAAATAGTACAAGTTTTGGAATTTTCTGTAATTAAACAAGGCATATTCATGTACTACATACCATTTTAGCACTAAGAGGTGGCCTCTTCACTTTATATCTATATAAAAAAAAAGTGGTAAAAATCTTCTCCTTTTGTGCAGTTGAACCCATCCTACATTCAGATTCTCTCAAGCACTAATAGACAAAATACTTATTTGGTTGAGGAAAATTTAAGGCAAGTTCTGGCCCTTCCAAAGGCACTGTGAGATCACCCTCGCCCCATTATTGCTACATGTCTTTATATGCAGAGTATGTCACAGTAGAACTGGTGGAACAAGCAAACAAAAACATCTTTTGCTAATTTATAAAGTTGGAATGAGAAAAGCATACCACATGTGAGCCTGATTGCAATGTGGTCATTTTTTCTTTTAAAGTTGGATGGGCTACAACCATTATACATTCTAAGAAAAACTCGTAAGATATTCCTCAAACTACTTCCACAGCATCAAGATAGATTTCTGTAAAGAAATCATGCAATCTTTCAAAATTTACGTAAACAAGGAAAGAAATTAATGAAATAAATATTACATACAATCTCTTAAATTAAGATTTTTTTACTCATTTACAATAAAATAACCATGTGAAGTTACAAAAGGCATATATTACTGTGAAAAGAACATACACTCCACATTTTGCCGATTAATAATGGCAATCATAACTTAACATAATAAAAGAATATATATCTATTGCTTTTCATCATACTTGATAAATACAGTATGAACAAAATTTTCAATGTATACTTTTCACAAGATAATAAATAAGTTAAATAGTTTTTTTTCATATTGAGTTGTGGTGCAGTGGTGCGAATCAACTCAAAACAGCTAAAAATTCAGCAGTTATTCCCCATCAATTATGAACTAAGCTCTGCCCAAGGCTTCCAGAAAGAGCAGACAAAATGGTTCTAAATTAAACATCCACTAAGTGGTGGCAATGAAACCAGTAACCAGTATGAAACTTTGGAATGCAAGGTTTTTTTTTTTCCAGACATATATAACTTTGTTAAAAAACAAACACCTATGGAGCTGAGGTCTACTATCAAGGCATATTCTTGGCAGAATATTGGATTCTAAAAGCTTATAGGTTTATTAGCAAGGCGGTGGTTGGCTGGTTTGTTTACACTGGTCTGGGACAAACAATTAGGAAGGAACCTCTCTCAAGATAAGAGTCCTGACATCTGGACTGTAACTAATGCTTTTCAAGTGAAGATATGGAATGGTGGTTGATAGCTGCTGGTGCTGGGTTGATTTTTCCTAAAATCCCAAACTCATCGGAGACCTAAAAAAGTTTGTTGTTTGTTTGGTTTTTGTTCTATTCGCATCACAACTGCTCTGTTGTGAGTCTTTTGTTCATCAATACAAAAAGTTCGTTGGCTTTTTTCCCGCTCAACAAGAATGAAACTTCGTAATAATAATAAAAATAATAATAATAATAAAAAAACAAAAAACGAAGAGGGAACCGAAAGGGGAGGGGTGGGGGCCCCTCCCGGCACTCAAGTTCGAGTCCAAGTGCTCGGCACAGCCTGCAGTCTGCTTGTGGCCGATGTCACCCCCCACACTCCCGTGGCCCCCTGCCCCTAAGCAGGGGCACCCTCCAACACCCCCAGAACGGCCTTCCCTTCCTCCTCCTCACTGGCGCCCTCTTGCCTCAGTCGTCGGAGATGGAGAGGCGGCTGAAGATGGGTAGGCGGCGACCTGGGTCAAGGCCGGGGGACTCAGAGCCGCTGAGGCTGCCCGAGCTCAGGGAGCCGCTCAAGTAGCTGTCGCGGTCCGACAGCGAGTCTGGGGGGCTAGGGGGCGCGTCGAACACCGGCGACTCGGACAGGCGGCGTGGCAACTGGAAGCTGAAGGGCGGCGAGGGCGGCGCGGCGGCGCTGGCAGGGAGGGGCGCGCTGGGCGGCGCCGGGGGCTGCGCGGGGGGCACCAGGCCCTGCTGCTGCTGTTGGCTGCGATAGTAGGCGGCAGCAGCCACGGCGGCGAAGTTGTGGGTCTGGATGGCCAGCGGCGTGATGAGGCTGCTCAGCTCCGGGCCGAAGGCGAAGGCGTTGTTGGCGCACGAGGCCGACGAGCAGGTGGCGCAGGGTGCGCCGGGTGCGAGCAAGTCCTCGGCGCCCCCGGTGCCGTACAGCAGCGCGGCCGCCGCCGCGGCCGCGCAGCACGTAGGGGCGCCGGAGGGCGTGGAGGCTGCCGAGGCCGAGGAGCAGGACGAAGCGGACGACGAGCAAGACGAGGCCGAGGAGCAGGAGGGTGGCGGCGGCGTGCGCGACGTGGGGCTGTCGAGAAGCAGGGGCGACTCTAGGCCCCCAGGGGGCTGGTGGTGGCCCGACGGGAAGCCCGAGAAGCTGAGGCTATGGTGCAGCTTGGGCCGCGGTTCCCGCGGGAAGCCTAGGTGCAGCGCATCGCGGGCGCTGAAGGTGCGCAAGTCCCCGGAGGCGCCCCCGGACGGCGCGGGTCGCCGCTCATCAGCGTTGTGGATGAAGTGGCAGCGCGGCCCGTAGGGGCAGAAGCCGATGGTGTGGAAGGTGCGGCACAGCTCGGTCTTGTACTTGGGGTGCCGCGTCAGGCTGCGCAGCTCGTGGAAGCCGTGTGCGAACTGGCACTTCTCGCCGTACTTGCAGGTGCCACTCTCCTCGAAGGGCCGGCACAGCTCAGTTTTGTAGCGCGTCGAATTGATCTGGGAGCCGCCGCCCCCCTTCTGCTGTTGCTGCAGGTGCAGGAGGTGCTGGCTGCGCTCCCCGTTCTCGCTGAACGAGCGGTCCCGGAATTTGTTCTCCTTGTTCAGCAGGGCGGTGCCGCCGCCCCCCGACGGCTCCTTGAGGGTGCCGTAGGAGGCCGAGCCGCCGGCCGCCGCGCTACCGTTAGCCGCGCCCGGGAACTTGGGCGAGCAGCTGCCGGGGCTAGGCGCGGGGTGGGCGAGCGCGTGCAGGTTGCTGGCCGAGTGCCGTCGGAGGAAGCCCGGCGTGAAGCCCGAGCTGGGGGCGGTGGCCACGGGTGTCCCCACCG
Organism: Bos taurus; assembly: GCF_002263795.3. NCBI lineage: Eukaryota > Metazoa > Chordata > Mammalia > Artiodactyla > Bovidae > Bos > Bos taurus. The sequence goes on from NC_037338.1 coordinate 25,509,849, forward strand.
CCTTCTTGTCCAGCATGTTGTTCAGATTGAGGTTGGCCAGGGATTTCTCCGTCTGCCAAGAGGAGGGGAGCGGGGAAGAGATGAAAAGGGAGGAGGGAAGAGTTGGGGCGAGTTGCGGAGTAGCCACTACCAGCCCTCCGATTCTTTTTCTTTTTCGGATCTCGATTCGGCCCAACTTCCACCCTTAAACGCGCACAAGAATCAAGTTCGCACTGGGAGGAGCCGGACTCTCCCACCCTAGGCCGCCCTGCGGCGCGACATGTGATCCTCAGCCGTGGGCCGCAGGCCTGGGCGGCGCAAATCCCGTCCGGGAAGCCCCGGGCAGCGTGGCTGTGGTCAGCTGCGGAGAAACTAACAGCTACAGCGACTCCCTTCTGCCTTTCCTCCCAGCTGCTCCTTCTCCCCGCCCACAAGGCTCGAGCAACAGTGCAAACTCTGGGATTTTTCCCCAATCTAAAAAAGTCAGAGCGGGAAGAGAACCCCCAAAGCCGAGGACAGAAGGCCAAGCCTGAGAACTCGAAGGGCTCCCTGCTCACCCGCGTACCTTGCACAAGAAGTCGATATCGTAGAAGGCGGACAGAAGTGTGGTCGACATGTTTCTGGATCCTCTAATGGTCGGAGCTGGAAACTGGGAGATCCGGAGGAGCCCTCGGGGCGGCGCGGCCGGGCCCGAGCCACGACGAGTAACGGGCGAGGGGCGAGGAAGGGACCGAAAGTTTGCTGGGGGCCGAGAAAAGAGGGAGCGGGGGCAGCAGCGTGGACTGGGTTTGAGGGTGCCCGGGAGTGCGGAGTTGGGGGGAAAGAAGAATTAAGCTAGAGCGCACCTCCGCGCCCCGGGGTGCCCGGCCCGCCCCCCCCGCGCGGAGCCGACGGCAGCTCGCGGACTGGTGGAACTCAGCGGCCCGCGAGCGCGCGCCCTATATAGAGCCCCCGGAGCGCGGCCGCTCCGGGGCGGGCGTGCCAGGGGAGGGGACAGAACGCTGACCCCGCCGGGGTCTCCAGGCAACGCCGCCCGCCCGCTGGCGGACGTCAGGAGCCTTCCTGGCCTCCCATTGGCCGCCGCCAATTTTTTTCCTCTGGGGGAGGGGACGGAGAGGCCTCGGGGCGGGGCTGGCCGCCTTGGGCGCCCGGGGCGGCGTGGAGATCTCGGCCCAGATGGGTGCTGCTGGTTGGTGGCGGGAAGATACGGCTCCCTTCCTCTGGGGCTGTTCTGTCGGAAATCCCCAGCACGTCTAACGTGGTTGGGTTTCTGCAGCCCTGAACGTGTCTTTCCCCGCCCGATCCTGCTAGGCGAAATTTCGGAGCTTTTATCTCCCACTCTTTTATACTGGGCGCGGGAATTGCAAAGTGCAAGAATATTGCAACCGTCCGCGTGGCCCGGCTGCTTTGCAAAGGGTCCTCTGGCCGGGGGGGCGGGGACTTTGGGCCCTAGTTTAATGGGTGGTGGCTGCGTCCCGACTGCACGTGGAGATGCGGTGGGGGTGGGGGCGGGAGCGGCCACGCGGGCGGCCGCCTGGGCAGTCTCTCCCGGAGGAGCCTGGGCCCGTTTCTCCGCCCCTCTTCCCGCCCAGACTGCAGTAAACAGGGCTTGAATGCCGAGGCCTGCCGGGCAGGGCTGAGTGTCTGAGGACAAGGCGCTGGCTTTGCTAATCACATCACAAGACCTTGAGCCAGGGCCAAAGTCGCAGAGTGGCGCGGGGCGTCCCGGGCGGGAGAGCCGGCTGGGAGGACGGGAGGAAAGGCCGGGAGAGCCGCGCAGGCATGGAGGCCACTTCCCGCCGCCTTGTCCGTCTGCTGGTCTGTCCGGCTTTCCCCAGTCTTCCTGGGGGTCGAGGTACAGCTGCCAGCCGAGGCTCCCGTCCGCGGCAGCCTTGGCCTGGCGCGCCTTCCTAGACCCTCCCTAGCCGTTCAGGGCGCCGCGCCCTTCCTTAGCTCGTCCTGGGTTGCGAGCTCCCGCTGAGGCCGACTTTCAGCCAGGCAAGGCTGGGCACCGATGATTCCCCTAGTGGGCTCTCCTTACCTTCTCTTGCCAGTCCCACACCCCAGAAGCCTGCATTGATATAAGATTTTGCCAGCCGGTGCCCTCTGGGTGCGAGGCAGACACCACCCCGCCCCAGCACCCAGTGAGGCTTAAGCCGCTGTCAGATCTGGGGTCCGGTCCAGGACACTTCTCCGCAGACGCTGCCTCTGAAAGGCTGGAATCCGGCCCATGATTTCGCACACCTGGCAGCCTAGGCTGTTACTGGGCCTAAATTGGAAGGTCCAGTACCTGCCAGGGAAAGAAGCTCCCGCGACCCACGCCCCCTTGCCCAGTTGATCTTATTTCTGGCTGTGTATCCTTGTGCTTATTTACATTCCGCTGCACTCACTCCCTCTCTCAATACCCTGGGAAGGAATGAACTAGGCCTGTCTCTCAGGAAACCAACTCCTTCAAGTTCAGCTTGCATGCAGAGCCAACTGCTGGACTCTCCACCCATCCAGGGTGCTTGAGCCAGGGCAGGGCTGCAAGGACTTCAGGATCAGAAACATAGGGCTGGAGTTCAGACTCCTTCCCTTATAAACCACATGGTTTTAGACAAATCACATAATCACTTGGGCACCTGGGTTTCCTTGTAAAACTAACATAATTCCTGCTTTACTAATATATCACCTTTTGTCAAGGTGCCAATGCAAATGAGTTATCTGTTATGGTGTTTAAAAGATAAACAAGTGTATTCCATCTTATTAAATTGACAAAGCAAAAAAATGGAGCAAGTCAGACCTCCGGATCAAGGCTAGATGGGTGAAGGTCCACAGAATGGTGAATGTAGAGCTGAGAGGGCACCAGATCTCGGACCCTCCAGCTTGGAGCCAAGGGCAGTGACCTCAGAAGAAGTGACTAGTCTCACCACCCAGCCTACACTGATCGTTAGACAAGGCTGGGCATTCGTGGCGGACACTTGTAGCCTAGAATACCCAAGAACCCTGACCCTGTTTTTGTTCCTTATTGAAATGAACCCAAACGCAAAGAGTTTGAGGATGGCTCTGACAGTGGGGTATTCTGAATTGCCCTGGGAATGCATCAGCAAAGTGCGAAACAGCCATTTCCCAGGCCACCACCCCTGCTATTGAGGGTCAGTGACGAGATTTCACATACAAAAACCAGTGGAAACATGTGCCTCTCCTGTACTCCCAAGCTGGTGACAGCCAGCCAAGATCAAAATCTGGGGTAAGTCCCAGTCAACACCTATGAGAACACCCACTTTGCGAGTTGGGTAGAAGACTTTGGGGCTTGTATGCAAACATGCTATGGTACATGCTTTGGTACAGAGTACCTGCTGGTAAAAATATTTTTATTATTATAGAACTGCTTTTATTTCATTTTAAATGGAGAAAAAGGGTATGCTGGCCTTTTCCAGTGAGCTGTTTATTAGAGCCAGTTTCATAATTATTCTACCATGGTTATCATTATGTTGTACCAACAATTACCTGACTTCTCACCAGCCGTGTCTTCTCAGAACAAAAAGAAATGTTAAGCTGGCAACTTTCCATCAAGTGTGGGATACACAGATGCCTAACCAGGTAATTAATTCAGGATCACAACAAACACATTTTGAGCTGAATAGTGCAAAACCACCAGGGAATTTCCTGTTCTTTTTAGGACAAAACTTTGGACACTAAATTAACTTCTTTCCATGCCTCTTCCTACAGCTCTTTACTAGTAGGCTCTATTTATTTAGTGTTAGGTGGTTTTCTTTCAAAGAGAAACAAATTATATTTGAAATATAAATCTTTCTGCAGTAGGAAATGATCATATCAAACCCTCTTCCCTCTAAACTGCCTGATCAAACCCTCAAACATCAATAAAATAATTATAACTGGTTGCTCACCTGTGAAGTATTTTAAAATATTTAGACTCTAAAAGCTGAACCAAGTGTACATTCAATTACTGAAATGGTTTCTTCAGATAACTAGGATGAAGTGGACGTGGATGAGGTTATGACCTATCCAAGCTATGAGTTTCAAGATAACTGTCTTTGAGTGACACTCTGAAATTACAAATTAAAAACGGTAAGCCAGGAGAAGGCAATGGCACCCCACTCCAGTACTCTTGCCTGGAAAATCCCATGGATGGAAGAGCCTGGAAGGCTGCAGTCCATGGGGTCGCTACTAGTCGGACACGCCTGAGCGTCTTCACTTTCACGCATTGGAGAAGGAAATGGCAACCCACTCCAGTGTTCTTGCCTGGAGAATCCCAGGGACGGGGGAGCCTGGTGGGCTGCTGTCTATGGGGTCGCACAGAGTCGGACACGACTGAAGCGACTTAGCAGCGGCAGCGAAAAACAAAATCAGCAGCAAAACGTATGCAATAGCGACACCTGCTGGGTGTCTGAGGAAGTGGGGAGGGCTGGATTTAGAAAAGCAGAAAATCCTGAGGTTTGTAGATTAAATCACTAAAATGGATAAATGTTTTCTGTGATACTAAGTAAGAATCTTTTTGTTACTGCAACCAAGAAAATGATAGTAAACAGTGTAGACATCAAATAAGTCATTTATTCTGACTCCCCTTTCCCCAGGTTCCTTCTAACAGCCAAGAGGCTATGGTTTCAGTGGGTGGTAGAATATGATTTCTTAACAATGGCACAAATACTTTTTATTGGGGGTCAAGGGGTAGGAGCTTGTAATGGCTCTTTTAATAATGAGGATGGCATGTGTAGGTCACTGAAGGCTTAAACATGCAGACAGTAAAAAACTTATTTGTAAGAAGTTAATGCTTAATTCTCCCAGGATCCAACATTTGGAACATATTTCTTACTTCACTAAAATGGAATAAAATTTGAAATTTGGACCAAGTGGGCTGTTTGCTAACTAATCCAACTCTTACAACCAGCCAAAAATGGGTGGGGGGGAAATCATATGTTAAAACCCAATTCTGTGTAGTCAATTCAGAGAAAAATGCAGGCTGGCTCTGGTTGGACATTGGAGGTCCTGGGGGATGAGAAAGGTTAATTCAGGCCTGCAGGTGGCCTGCACCTGGGAACAGAGTCAATATTCACTGTGGTAGCCTCACTTCCTACAGTAGCTGCAATAAACGAGGCAGCCTTGAATGAATGAACCTAAGAAAAAATCCTCTGTGGGACAGAAGACTAGATTCACCAAAGGGAGGTTGGGGGACGAGGCGCGGTGTGAAGGGGAGAAGATGCTGGAGTTTCTGTTGAACACTTCCCTGTTGACTGAGTGGAGGAATAACCCACCCCACCCCAATCCCACAAATCCTTCTTCAACAAGCTGTTTTTGTTCTTGGAAGCGTTAACTGATTCGCTGCTGCAGGAGAATCCAAAGCCCTAAGAACTAGGGTGTCTTCCCCTTCCTTTCCTTCCAGAAGAGCCAGCAGCCTCAGGCAAGCCAAAGTCCTTTCCTCCCGAATGCGCAGTCTCGTGAACTCTGCGGACTTCAAAAATTCAGCAGTGGGAGGCAGCACTCTGAAGAGCTGGGAGAGGAGGTGGCATTGCTCCGACGCAGTCCTCTGAAGGTGACGGAGCATCTCGGGGCTGAGGGGATGCCAGCTGGACTGAGAAAGGAGGCGGAAGAGGTGCTTGTAGAGGTATTTCACGAAGATCAGGGTCTCGGCCCAAAAGTTGATTTCCGTTTTTTCAAACGGGTAGTCTTCTTCCACCTGAATCAGATGAAAAAGCCAAAACCCAGCCTTACGGGGGTGTTGACCCAGCCCCAGTCCAGAGCAGAGTCCTGGCTGATGCAGAAGCAGCGTGTCCCCTCCCCCATCCGACAGCGGGCCCACTTGTGCCTGTCAACACCCCTGTACACACACCACTTGCAGCCTTGAAGGTCGCCTTCTATTTTCACTCATTGTACTTCTCCACCGGAGAGGAATTCCTCCTCCCCAGACTTAACATGACCTTTGATAAGGATGTGTTTGTGGTTCTCAGCCAAGATACCTTGGGGGACTGGTGCTGAAAAGGGGACCTCAACGCAGAAGGGGACCCTAGACCTGAAGGTGCATCTAGAAATCAGGAGAGGGGAAGGGAGATGTGAGCAGCAGAGCAGAGAGCGAAGTATTACCAACATGAGACACTGCTCTCTGAGGATGAAACCCAATTTCTATAATGCTGGGGACTTTCAAGGTCATTTTTATTGGAGACACTCTATCTTGTCTCCAAATTTCCCATAAACAGACTGCTTTTTGAACTCTTGGCCTGCTGGGGATGCCAAGAAGGCCAGCTGAGTCAGACACTAGTGAAGAGGAATTTCAGTTCTCAAGATGCTTTTGCTGCTTATCTGGGTCCTCAGTTTCCCCATCTATTGACTGCTCCCCCTGGAGCAGTTTAATAGTTTTATTTTTTAATAAACATAATTTTAATTTTAATAAAATAGCAGTTTATTAAACCTGGAGGGGTTTAATAGTTTTCTTCTAGTGGCCGAGACCCTGGAAGGACCCTGATTCTCTGGGAGTGTTTCAGCTTCACACCTAATTGTGGGGAGCCCTTGGTTACTCTAATGTTGATGAATAAGCATTCTCCATAATTAAACTATCAACTTCCAAGGGACCTCTTTCGAAGTCCCCTCCCCAACTCTGATGGGAAGGCTTACCATTGGAACCCCTGAATCAGCAGGAGAGCTGCCCGAGCAGCACCCAGCAGGCTGGGGTCATGTGGAGATTTTGTTAATCGGTTACTACTGTGTATCTGAGCATCCGGAAGCACACTTTCAAGCCATATCAAGCTGACAAAAGCCTGTTAAGTGCTGCCTCCAGTGGGCGTAGGTAGGACGCTCTGACACACCTCCGCCGCCTGACACCCTAGGGATTACCTGATGTGCGCTCTCCTCACAGGCCACGAGGTCCTCACCCTCTCCCAACAGCCATCCCAGCAGGACTGGGAGTCCAGGGGTCAGCTGATCCCACTGCTGGAGCAGGTCACACAGCACAGCCAGAGCCAGATCCAGTGCGCTGGAGGCATCCACCTGACAGAAGGCAAATTCTGCAAAGATGAGAGAGGTGAGCCATGAATGTGCTGCTGAGAGCCAACTGGGAGTCTGTGCAGGATTCTGAGGCAGCGAAAGCCCAGGTAAGATCACTGCCACCACCTGGCAGGGAAGCTGGTGGGAGAGGCTCACTAAGGGTTATTTGCTGTCTATACACTAGAATGAATCATAGGCCTGAACCCCACCATTTCCGTGCCCCCTATCCCAGTGTGGATAGAAGCTGCCCCATCTACAGGAATCTCCCCCCTCAACCCAGCTGGAAGGATATCAGGAAAGCATCCCACCCAGCATTTCCTCTGCAGGCCTGCTGACAATGCCTGACCTCCATCACTTTGCCCCTTCCTCTAAAACAAGTCCCATTGAGCACATGACACATTAAATCTCTCACATCTCTGAGCAGGGCATCAGCAAATTTTTTCTTAAAGAGCCAGAAGGTAAATATTTTAGACTTTGGGAGTCTTTTTAATATTTATTTGTTTGGCTGCACCGGGTCTTAGTGGTGGTATGTGGGATCTAGTTCCCTGGCCAGGGATCGAACCTGGGCCTCCTGCACTGGCAGTCTTAGCCACTGGACCATCAGGGACATTCCAACTTTGCAAGTCTTATGGTCTCTGTCACAATTAACTCTGCGGAAAGCAGCCATAGACAATATGTAAACAAATGGTTGTGGCTACTAGGTTCCGATAAACCGTTATTTCTATTCCAATAAAATTGGACTTTCATGTGATTTTTAGGTATCAACAAATAATAATTCTTCTTTTTATTTTTTCCAACCATTAAAAAAATGTAAAAGCCATTCGCAGTTCACAGGCTGTACAATGACAAGTTGTGGTTGTTTAATTGCTAAGTCATTTCAGACTCTTTGCAACCCCATAGACTGTAGCCCATCAGGCACCTCTGTCCATGGGATGTCTCAGGCAAGAATATTGGAGTGGGATGCCATTTCCTTTTCCAGGGGATCTTTCTAACCCAGGGCTTGAACCTGTGTCTCCTGCTTGGCAGGCAGATTCTTTACTACGGAGCCAGCTGGGAAGCTCCCCAATGGCAGGTGGGGGTGGAATTAGCTCATAGTCCACTGCCCTCTGTGTTAGACTGAATTCATTTTTCAGATACTCATCTTAGCTGACTGCGGGAAGGGTGCTGAAAGAGTAGAATGGGGCACAGAAAAAGGAAGTGGATGACTTGGGGAAACCATTGCTTACTTCACCATTTTGCCTTCAGTTCAGTTCAGTCAGTTGCTCAGTTGTGTCCAACCCTTTGAGACCCCATGGACCGCAGCATGCCAGGCTTCCCTGTCCATCACCAACTTCCGGAGCCTACTCAAGCTCATGTCTGTTGAGCCGGTGATATCATCCAACCATCTCATCCTCTGTGGTCCCCTTCTCCTCTTGCTTTCAATCTTTCCCAGCATCAGGGTCTTTTCAAATGAGTCAGCTCTTCGCATCAGGTGGCCAAAGTGTTGGAGTTTCAGCTTCAGCATCAGTCCTTCCAATGAATATTCAGGACTGATTTCCAGATGGACTGGTTGGATCTCCTTGCAGTCCAAGGGACTCTCAAGAGTCTTCTCCAACACCACTGTTCAAAAGCATCAATTCTTCGGTGCTCAGGTTTCTTTATAGTCCAACTCTCACATCCATACATGACTACTGGAAAAACCATAGCTTTGACTAGATGGACCTTTGTTTGGCAAAGTAATGTCTCTGCTTTTTAATATGCTAATTTGGTCACAACTTTTCTTCCAAGGAGCGTCTTTTAACTTCATGGCTGCAGTTACTATCTGCAGTGATTTTGGAGCCCCCCAAAATAAAGTCTGTCACAGTTTCCATTGTCTCCCCATCTCTTTGCCAGGAAGTGGTGGGACCAGATGCCATGATCTTAGTTTTCTGAATGTTGAGCTTTAAGCCAACTTTTTCACTCTCTTCTTTCACTTTCATCAAGAGGCTCTCTAGTTCTTCTTCGCTTTCTGCCATAAGGGTGGTATCGTCTGTGTATCTGAGGTTATTGATATTTCTCCTGGCAGTCTTGATTCCAGCTTGTGCTTCATCCAGCCCAGCATTTCTCATGATGTACTCTGCATATAAGTTAAATAAGCAGAGTGACAATATACAGCCTTGACGTACTCCTTTCCCGATTTGGAACCAGTCTGTTGTTCCATGTCCAGTTCTAACTGTTGCTTCTTGACCTGCATACAGATTTCTCAGGGGGCAGGTCAGGTATTCCCATCTCTTTCAGAATTTTCCACAGTTTATTGTGATCCACACAGTCAAAGGCTTTGGCATAGTCAATAAAGCAGAAGTAGATGTTTTTCTGGAACTCTCACTTTTTCGATGATCCAACAGATGATGGCAATTTGATCTCTGGTTCCTCTGCCTTTTCTAAATCCAGCTTGAACATCTGGAAGTTCACGGTTCATGTACTGTTGAAGCCTAGCTTGGAGAATTTTGAACATTACTTTGCTAGTGTGTGAGATGAGTGCAATTGTGTGGTAGTTCTTTGGCATTGCCTTCCTTTGGGGTTGGAATGAAAACTGACCTTTTCCAGTCGTGTGGCCACTGCTGAGTTTTCCAAATGTGCTGGCATATTGAGTGCAGCACTTTCACAGCATCATCTTTTAGGATTTTTAGACAGTCCTAAATATGGGTTTGAAGGGAGGCTCAGGGCATTGACATTTCCGTTAACAACCCTGCGCCTACCACCACCAACCTAGAGCAGGCCTGAAATGTGGGACTGAAATCTTGCCACACAGATAGTACATTTCTACAGACCCATCCATACATCAATGCTGTTTTTCAATGACCCACTTGTACTGAGACCTCATCTTTCTCAAATCCACATCTTCACTGCAGCCCACAGACCTTGTCCTTGACCATTTGGCCCCCAAAGAGACTTGCTCAACACACAGGGAGAAGCCTCAGAGTCTGGAATAGAAAGCTGAGTTCCCTAGCGTGTTGAGCCAGCCTCTGGGGACCTGTTAAGTGCCAATCCCCTAACCAGGTCCTTTCTCTCCAGTCCTTCAACATCCTCTGGCTTGGGTGTTACCTTTCTTAATTCACAGATGAGGAATCCAGGCACAGTTAGGTTATCTCACTTGCATACAGTCAGAAAGCTTTAAGTGGCTATAAAGAAACTGGAATTGACAGCAAGTTTCATGGTGTATGCAGAGTGCAGATTTGGAGAACTAGTACCAGCATTCCTGAGACGTAGTTCTTCATGGTGAGAGCAACAGAGCTGATGACCCTCCATCAGGGCCAGCACTACACAGAGCCCATGAAGTGGGGCCTGGGCTCACAGAAGCAGCCCAAGGACCAATGTCACCATCTTCAGAGCCCAAAATCAATCCCCCAGGTCACCTGCCCCTTAGGCTCTGCAGCTTGGCATCAGGCTTCAAACTGGGAACAGAAAAAGTTGAGGCGACGTGTGAAGGTGCATTTTTGGCTGCAGGTCTGAGCCATGTGTTGGTCTAGGCTTTGCCTATGACACAATCTCTATTTTTTATCTCTGCTGACTCCCCTGTGTAGTTCTCAACTACTTTAGAGTCTGTAAGGGGAAGAGAACACCATTAATTGGCATCTTTCAAGCCCCAAAGACTGAAAATATACATGCGGACTAGCATACAATAAAACACACAGCAGATGCTCAGAACATTCCAGTTTATGACTCTGGAGATTATGAAACTTCCTTTACCCCACTCGATTTGGATTGAATACTAACACAGGGACAGCCACAAAGAAAGCAAGCAATAAGTTGATAATAACAGAGACTTTCCTTTTATTTGAATCCTTGCTTGTCCCACCACCAGAAGGGAGGTATCCTTATTTAATAAATGAGGAAGGTGTGCTCACAGAGGTTGGGTAACGGGTCCAGAATCTCACAGTTAGCAGTGGTGGCACTGAGCTAATAAGCATCTTTCAGTCACAGGCCACGCCCGCCCTGCAGGGAAGCCTTGGAGAAACACTCCCAGTACCCCATGGAGATGAGGAAGTCAGACTCAGTTTTATTATTTTTATATAAAAGTGGGGCTTCCCTGATAGCTCAGTTGGTAAAGAATCTGCCTGAAATGTGGGAGACCTAGGTTCAGTCCCTGGGTTGGGAAGATCCCCTGGAGAAGGGAAAGGCTACCTACTCCAGTATTCTAGCCTAGAGAATTCCATGGACTACATAGTCCATAGGATTGCAAAGAGTTGGACACGACTGAGAGACTTTCTCTTTTCATGCATTAAAAAGAGCTCCCAGCTGAGGGTCATATTTTGAAGAAAGGGTCAAAGCTGTAAGTCCTCTATACTGTGGCATCAGCATCAGGTCAGCTTCTCTTGAAACCTTCCAGAAAAATCTTCCCTCTGATTCACCACTTATCCCTCCCTGCCCTGGCTCTTCTTTTTGTCTCCTTAAGGCAAGGACTGAAAGCTCTATGGGGAAGAACATAGTTTCATCCACCAGCAAAACCAGTGCCTGCAGCTTGTGCAACACTCCCAATGGGTCCATGAAGACCACTCGGAAGTTATCAGAGATGCCACCAGGAAGGCCAGACTGTTGCACCTGCCCCGCCTGAGGACTGATGTCCCCTGTCCTGCACCATGTAGTTGGGCATCACACTTAGAAAGTGCCAGGGGAGTCCTGGGAATGACTGAAGCTCTAGAGGAGAGCTGGTGTGTTGTCTGGAAGTGAATCTACTAGAATTATAACCATCCAAACACTGACCCCACCAAGTGAGGAGAGACGAGGAAGGGGAGCTGGGATGGGGGTGAGGGGAGGATTAGATAGATTTAGACCTCCTGCTTGAGGGGCCAGATGCACCTTGCCAAGTTCCTTCTTTTATTGCTTTACCCTGGACTAAAACAGCTCAGCCAGAGCAGCCCAGTCTCTACTGGCTGAATGCCTTCTGAAGAGGAGGCTGAAGGGTGGGGAAAGGGATTTTCAACATAACCCTGCAGACCAGCCAGGCTCTCACAGGCTTCTCTCAAGGAAGCAAGAAAGCAAGTGGCCAAGCAACAGGCGTGTTGGAGGAATCTGTTGTGTGTCCGGAACAGCCAAAACAATCTGGAAAAATACAACAGAACTGGAGGACTCACACTTCCTGATTTTGAAACTGGCATAAGGATAGACATAATATAGATCAAATGGAATAGAATTGAGTGTCCAGAAATAAGTTCTCACAATTACAGTCAATTGATTTTTGACAAGGGTGTCAAAATAACTGGTTGGGGGAGGAACAGTCTTTTAAACCAAGGGAGCAAAGACAACTGAATATTCACATGCAAAAGAATGAAACCATGCCCCTACCTCAAAACATACATGAAATTAACTCAAAATACCTCAAAACTAAAGTTAACAAGTAAAACTATAAAACTCAGAGAAATATAGGAGTAAGAAATGGTTTTTTAAACATGACATCAAAAGCACCAGCAATAAAAGAAAAATTAGACTTCATCAAAATTGAAAACTTTTATACTTTAAAGGACATTATTAAGAAAGTGAAAAGAAAATTCACAGAACTGGAGAATATACAAGGGGTATGTATTTTAAATACATAAAGTGAAAGTGAAAAGTGAAAGTGAAAGTCACTCAGTTGTGTCCGACTCTTTGTGACCCCATGGACTGTACAGTCCATGGAATTCTCCAGGCCAGAGTACTAGAGTGGGTAGCTTTTACCTTCTCCAGGGAATCTTCCCAACCCAGGGATCGGACCTAGGTCTCCCGCATTGCAGGCAAATTCTTTACCAGCTGAGCCACAAGGGAAGTCCAAGAATACTGGAGTGGGTAGGCTATTCGTTCTCCAGCAGATCTTCCTGACCCAGGAACCGAACCAGGGCCTCCTGCATTGCTGGTGGATTCTTTACCAAATGAGCTATCAGCGAAGCTCTTAAAACCCAATCATAAAAGACAAATAATCCAGTTAAAACATGTGCCAAGGGTCGGAACAGACATTTCTTTAGAAAAGATATACAAATGATCAATAAGCACATGCAGAGATGCTTAGCATCATTAATCATCAGGGAAATACAAAGCAAAACCACAATGAGAAACCCCTTCATACTCACTAGTGTCACTTGAATCAAGAAGACATATGCTAAGTTTTGGTAAAAGATGTGAAAAAATTAAAACTTCCATAGATTGCTAGTAGGAATGTAAAATGGTGCCAGCCACTTTGGAAAACTGTCTGAAACTCTCTCCAGCTCTTAGACATATACATATACCTAAAAACATATGTTCACACAGAAACATGTACATGAATGTTCATAAGACCATTATTCATAAAAGCAAATAAGTGGAAACCACAATGTTCATGAACCAATGAAGGGATAAATAAATGTGGTACATCCAAACAATGGAATACGATTCAGCTATAAAAAGGAATGCAGTACCGATACATGCTACAATGCAGATGAACCTAGAAAACATGCTAAGTGAAGAAGCCAGGCACAGATCACATACTGTATAATTCCACTCATATAAAATGTCCATAACAGGCAAATCATACAGACAGAAAAGTAGATTAGCGGTTGCCAGGGGTTGGAGAATAGGGAGAATGAGGAATGGCTGCTGATAGATAGAGTGTTTCTTTTTAAGCTGATGCAAATGTTCTGGAATCAGATACTGTTGATGGTTGTACAACCTTATGAATATACTAAAGTTTGTACACATGTACACTTAAATTTTACATATTTTTTGCTATATGACGTATTTTATGGGGGGGGGGTAGGCATGAAGAGTGTGGAAGGCTGAAAAATGGCCTCCCAAAAGATACCTATGTAAAGTCCCTGGACCTTGTGAATGTTAATTTACTTGTAACAACGGTCTCTATAGATGTGATCTGGTTGATGATACTTAAATGAGGAGATAATCCTGTATGATCCAGGTGGCCCCTAGATATCATCACCATTGTCCTAATAAGGGGGAGGGGGATTTGACACTAGACACACATAGAAAGAAGGGCTTCCCTGGTGGCTCAGACGGTAAAGAATCTGCCTGCAATGCAGGAGACCTGGGTTCAATCCCTGGGTCAGGAAGATCCCCTGAAGAAGGAATGGCAACCCTCTCCAGTATTCTTGCTGGGGAATTTCACGGACAGAGAAGCCTGGTGGGCTTTAGTCCATGGGGTTGCAAAGAGTTAGATACAACTAAGTGACTAACATACATGTAACACACACAGAGAAAGGAGAAGGTGATGTGAAGACAGAGGCAGGGGCGAAAGTGATCCTAACGAGGAAATGCGGACAGCCTCCAGAAACCGGAAGGGGCAAGGACTGGATTCTTCCCTAGCACCTGCAGGAGGAGTGTGGCCCAGCTGACACCTTATTTTCTGGCTTCTGGTCTCCAGAGCTGTGAGACAATAAATCAGTGTTGTTTTAAACCACCAAGTTTGTGGTCATTTGTTACAGTAGCCAGAGTCAACTAATATGGAAGAACCTATTAAGGGTAGGTTGTGGTATTTCTCTTTGGAGTGGTGAAAATGTGTGAAAATTGTGCTGATGATTGCATTACTCCATGAGTATGTTAAAAAACACTGCCTTGTACTCTTTAAATGGGTGACTTGTATGGTATATGTATGCTATATCTCAGTAAGACTAGGATGTTTAAAAAAAAAAAAAAATCTGCTATGTGCTCAAGTTGGTTCCGGTTGCTTGGAGGAAGCCTGACCACAGAGTCTGTCTGGAAAGGGCCAGTCTACTGAGGGGACTGGACAAACATCTAGAGCCTCATACATGCTGGTAGGGCCTAGTTCTCAGGTGCTGGAGGGCTCTGCAGAGGTGAATGGTTGGTCGGAAAGAAGGCTCAAGAAGGATTCCTGGAGGAGCTGGGACTCTGCCTGGCCCTTCACCACACAATCAGGAAATGGGAGCTAATGGTCTGCTTTGAGCTAGTGATATGCTAAGTACTGTAGAAAACAAAGCAAGAGACTGACACCTCCTGTCCTGTCCTCAGGAAGCTGGTGGTCTGGATGGGAAGGTCAGGCAAACACTCAGGCAACGGTGAGGAATCAATGGAGTGGTCTGGATCCCAAGAGCCGCAGGAGCCAAGGAAGGGGAGAGGTCAGCGTCGGGGAATAAATCACCTCCAAGACTCTCCCCGCACTAGCTAAGGGAGTGCTTCAAGTAGGGAAGGGTTGCTGGTACACACGTGTCTGGGGCTGCCTACGCAAGGCAGACTGGGTTAACACTCAGTCATTTGGAAGCAAGTTGGAAGCCCAACAAATGGGCATTTAGAACTGGTTAATCCTACGCTTTCCATGCGCAAGAATGGATAACTCACTTGGATTGCAGCGGAGGACAGAGGACAAGAGGCTGCAGGGCTGCTGCCGCACAGGCCTCCTCTCGCTACTGCCCTGGCCATGTCAAGGTCTCCTGCCAAGGCAGCCACCTGGGGATCAGAAGCCATCTGACTTGCTCCCCTGCCATCTTCTTCCCCACCTCCATGAAGAGGCCCACCTTGGGGCTGGGAGCTGAAGACCTAGGCTTCACCCAGTGTGCCGGATCATTCAAAGTGGTAGCTTAGTCAATGTCCCAACTAAGACATGTGATCTTTCATTTCTAGGCAGGTTTGGGGTCATTTTCAACTGTACTGATTAAAGTGAAAATGCTGACACGGATTTTTTTCTGTGTTGCCAACCATGAAAACCAATTCAGACCATGGATTAGAAACCTACCGTTTGATTATAAAGTATTATAAGGGAGATGCCTTTGAGACTAAGGCCATTGGTCAAGCCTCTTTCCCAGTCTTTTCCAAGAGAGGTCAAGTCAGCCCAGGAAATGCTGAGCAAATGGTGAGGAGTTGGATTCTCCCTCCCACCAGCTCTAGAGAATCCTGTCAGGCATTTGTGGAAAACCCCTCAACCCTGCCATCCACCCAACTCCCCTCACCATCCATTTACCCATCAATTCAAGCTTTTATCTCCCCACAAATACTTGTTGATCACCAGATAGGGGTTTTGTTGTGGGGATGGGAAAGGGAGGGGGGAAGCTGTGAGAAACATGAGAAAAATTCCAGGCCCTTCTCTCAGAGAGCAAACAGTTTAGTCAGAGGCAAGCTGACACATATGAAGTGTCAGGAAGTAGTCAAAGATGGTGCACAACACGGACTGATTATACCATTCCTAGCTGTAATGAAAGGACGGAAAAGGGAAAAAAGAAAGAGTGCGGGGTGGAAGAAGGGGGAGCTTCAGAGAGGAGACACTTGTGCAGATGAGGGTCAGAGGACAAGCACAGCTGGGATGAAGGGGAGGAGTAGGGAGATTAGACCGGCCTGTTGAGGAGGCAGGTTTGGGGGAGCTGGAGGTGAAGATGGAGGGGCAGACAGTCTAGGGCAGGTTTGGTGATGGGGGAGGGGGATGGGCAAAGCTGAGTGAGTACAACTGTGCTTTCTTTTTTCTGAGTGAAAATATTTTAAGGCTTCATCAGGCTGTTTCTAGACCAGCTTCCTCATTTCCAGTGTTCTCCATGGATTTCTTCACATCCCCTCAGGAGGTCAAGAGCCAGTATTACAACTAGTCACGAGAAACAACCGTGGGACCAAAGCCTGGCTCAGCTGCTGACTCTGCCATTCAACTCTTGCAGGGGCTCCAGGAGGCTCACTGGCCCCTGCCTCGGCTGACCCTTGACCCCTAGAGCCCAGGTTCTCTGCTCTCCAGTAGCCAGGGCTCAGAGGTGGGACTTCCAGGCACCTCAGTCAGTGAGAGAACTTCCTAAACCATCAGAGGTCATCACCTCAGACTTTACCACATAACAGAGCTCCCACATGCCCCTAACCTCAGAGAAATGACCCAGAGGAAGGTTCTATCCTAAGGAACAGAGACAGGTTGGTCCCTCCGGTGGCTCTGATGAACCGAGCAGGAAATCTGGGTCGGGGAACATGGTATCTGTGGTATCAGTCTCTGTTCTTTATATGAATATTTTGAAAATTTCATCAAAAAAGAAGCCCATGTGCCGGTCGGTGCTCCCAAGGGCAGCCCAGCAGTAACTGAGACCACTGCCCATGCATCCGCTGCTGGACATCGTGCCCTGGATGACAGCCAGCCCCTCCCCTCACTCCCAACCTGCCCACGGTACTAAGTCTGGCCAGGAACTCAGACTTCAGCTGGCCCAGGTAGACCCCTCTCCCTCCTCCTCCTTCTTTTTCTTTTGGTTTCTTAAGCCCTGAAAACCATTGTTTAAAAGACAGGACACATGGAGGCAGAACCCAATCAAAGGCACACAGCTCAGGGGTTCCCAGGCCCCAAGGGACCCAGCAGACGTACCCAGCAGGGGTGCAGATGGACTATTGGGTCTTCACACAGCTGTTTGGGACAGCTCATAAGGTTTTTTAAAAACCAGGGAGATTTTTCATAAAAATCCAAATGTCCAGCATCTTTTGAAAATTCAGAAAATTGGAACTTAGTATCTCTAGGTCTGTAGTTTAATGGGCTGCCTGGAGCACAGAAGTGGCCACGCACTACAGGAGGCATCTGTGTGCCCTGTCTGGGACCATCATACTGCCTCCCACCTCACCCCTGCAGGCATGTGGGCTTGTGATGCTGAAATAGGGTACCCACGAGGGCAGCAGGCCTCCAGCCAGCCCCTTATCTTATAGACGAGACCCACGACCAAAGGCCTCTCCTCACATCAGCCCCACGCCCCTCTCCCTACACCTTTCATGGCTTTGTTTCCTCATCATTCCCTGTCTGACAGATGTTCCTCATCTTGACTTAGCCAGGCCTTCTTGGCCCTCAGGACCCAACTCATTTTTGGTTGTCACAATTCAAAGGAGGTGGGTGCTATTGGCATGAGCTGGGTAGAGGCCAAGAATGCTGCTAAACATCCCATAATGCCCAGGACAGCTCCCTCTCTGAAATGTCAACTGTGCTGAGGCTGAGAAACCCTGCTTTAACCTTCCCCACAACCCTGCACAACTGCTGAGTCCCTTCCGTGAAGTCTCTGCAAGTAAATGGAGGGAGGGATGGAGGGATGGAACTCTCAGTGTCATTAGGAACCAGCGGCCTGACTCTCTATTTGGGGAAGACAAGGAAGACCTCATCTCCTCACATCCCTTTTCTGGAAGGCAATCCCTAGGCGCACCCTCCACTCCCAGCTCTCTGGGCAGAGGTGGGGCAGCACATGGAACTCAGTCACGTGAGATGAACAGCCTGCTACAGAGCCCTTTCTGTCTGGAAGTGGAAACATTTTCCAATTCTGAAGGGAAAGGATAAAAATACCATCGTTTGAAGTTCTAAAAATAGTTTTGGGGAAAAAATCTTTCAAATATTAGTAATTTGCTTTTTCTTAATTTTCCAGCTGTTTTCATATGGAACAGAGGGCCTGGGTTCCCAAAAGTTCCTACGGACCCAGTTCCCAAAGATGGAGATCCCCACGGATACAGTCATGTGCCTGATACACATTTCCTGGTGACCTATTGTGAAACCAGAAATACTGCAGCAAATTCCTTGCTTCCATAAAAAAAAAAAAAAAGATACATATATTTAAAAACCTTTATTTTTAAAGTTAAAAAAACTACAATATAGAAAATGTGGGTCCACCTCAAATCACTGGGTAAATCTGAGTGCTAAGTCGTTTCAGTCTTGTCCAACTCTTTGTGACCCTGTGGACTGTAGCCCACCAGGCTCCTCTGTCCTTGGGGATTCCCCAGGCAAGAATACTGGAGTGGGTTGCCATGCCCTCCTCCAGGGGATCTTCCTGACCCAGGGATTGAACATGCATCTCTTATGTCTCCTGCGTTGGCAGGTGGGTTCTTTACCACTAGCGCCACCTGGGAAGCCCATATATATGTATTTTCCTCCTCTCACCCCCATTTAAAAAATGGATACAGTCAACATGAATGAAAACAAATAAGCATTTCCTAAAAGTGTGCACTTATTCAGTAGGGCTACACTTTACCAACAAGGGGTTGATAAATTACAGCTGGTTAACAGTGTCCTTGGCTCAAAGCTTATAAAAATACTTGTATTTGTTCACTTCTAACCACACCAAAGAATAAGACATGGGTTCAAACAAATATCACCCTCAGGCAGCAACGCTACGGACAAGACCTGGTCCTCCTAGAGGCTTGCATCTTGAGGAGAGGGGAGCAGCCCTCACTGCCTCTCCTTTCCACGGACTACAGTTCTGTGTGTGATACTCAGTCCTATTTCTTGTGGTAACCTCCCAAGGTCAGCAGGAAGAGTGAGTCACACATGGGCTTTGTCCGTGGCCCTTCCAGAGCAGGATAACCAAGGCGTGTCCCTGGGGCCCTGGTGGGTGGCAGGGCCACAGGGAGAGGACTGAGTTGGATCCAGACCAGAGAGGCTCTGCATGATAGCACTGGGCCCACACTTGGCATTCCTCCGTTCAGCGAGGACAAATCATGCCAGGCCCCTCCTGTGAATGTGCTAAGTCAGTCTCTGGTCCTCAGGTGAGCCAGGCCCTCTCCAGCATCCCCTGCACTCGGCCTGCTCCTTGTTGGTTTCACTCTGCTGAGCCTCCCAAAGTGGGCAATCACCTCCACCTCTTCGTGGAAAGTGAGCGCCTTGTGTGTTTTATCCTCTCTACACTGTCACTCACCCCAAAGCTCTCCTCCCAGAAGGGGCAATCTGACACCCATCTCCCTCTCTCCCTGCCTAGGGAGCCAGTGAGGGCAAGCAGGAGAGACTTCGATGCAAGCAGGGGTACAAAGAGGATGTCTGGAGATTGGGAAGTCCTTTTGGGGAGTGGAAAGAGGTTGGGCAACCTGAGATCCCTTCTTCCACCAGCCTCCTCTCCCCCTGCCTGGGCAGAGTTCAGTGGCTCTGCAGGTACATTCCACATGTCTTACTCACCAGCTTGGACCTTGCAATTTCCCTTTCCCTGAAGTCACTCTAGCTTTCTCTGCTTTATTTCACTGTTGGAATTTCTTTCTCTTACAGGGAATTTCTTCTCAGCCTGAGTGCTCAGGACTGACTAGCTCCTTCTGAGTTCTTTGTGAGGCTTCTCTGGCCCTCAGATGGGGGACTGCCCAGCTCCCCTAAAACACTGGTGGGACATGGAAGATGGAGGATAAGGATGGTCTGAGTGTGTATCTAAAGACTAGAAATTTGAAACCAGAAACATCCAGGATGGGGGAACTTCCCTCATGGTCTAGAGGCTAAGACTCTGAGCTCCCAATGCAGAGGGCCTGGGTTTGATCCTAGGGAACTAGATCCCACATGCCATGACGAAGATCAAAGATTCCACAACTGAGACCCAGTGCAGTCAAACAAACAAATAGCTACACTTAAAAAAAAAAGAAAAAGAAACATCCAGGATAGTCATTTTTCTCTCCTGAGAACTTTCTCACTATCACCTCCTGCCTTCTCCCAAATCCAGAAAACTCCTCTTTAGATGTCCACTCCTCATTCTCAGGCTTTTATGGCTCTAAACAGAACAAAGAGAGTCCTTGGTAATACAATGAGCAAAAGTGAAAAGTGAAAGTGTTAGTCATTCAGTTGTGTCTGACTCTTTGTGACCCCATGGACTGTAGCCCATCAGGCTCCTCTGTCCATGGAATTCTCCAGCAAGAATACTGGAGCAGGCTGCCATTCCCTTCTGCAGGGGATCTTCCCGACCCAGGGATCAAACCCAGGTCTCCTGCATTGCAGGAGGATTCTTTACAAAACAACGAATAAATGACTCTTAAACTCACAAAGTGATTTTAAGATTTATAAACACTGCTCAAAATATAAGTGCCTGTGATTTAAAAGTTCCTGGGGATTTTGTGTCTTGAAATTGAGTTCACTCCCAGGTTACCCAAGGCCTTTCCTATCTGTGACCATCATTCCCCAACACCCTCGCTGTAAGTACTGTCAAAGGCATCGGAACTGCCTGCTGCCAAGACCCCGGGCTAGAGGAGGTGAGGCTGAGGCTGGAGAAGCCTGGGGAGGGTGAGGGGGAGGGAAGGGAAGGGAGAGGCCACAGAAAACAAGCCAAGGAAGCGATGATCGTTCAAGAGACTACAGGCTCTGGGTTTTGAGCAATTAAAAAGGAGAAAAGATCAAACTGTTGGCAGGATGGATTTAAATAAGCTGCTAGGAAGAGCGTCTGGGTCTTAAGGGTTTTGAGACCCTAGAGGCCACTGCTTAGAAGAGCTCCTTTGCCTTCAGTATCAGCTCTTCCATGGGGAGGGTGGGAGGAGGGATTAAAATGAGAGGAGGTACTCTGGGAAGAAGCAGGTTGTTTTTGACCTTGAGGATGTTTTGGTCTTGCTATGAATGTTACTGGTAACAACAATCAACATAAAACTAAACTGACAGTGGCTAAATAGCACAAGATAAAATTCATCATAACCGACCAAAGATGTCATTTTGTTGGTGACGTTGAAAACGGCAAACAATGATAACAACAACTATGGGGGAAAATGTGATTTGGTGGAAACAAACGAAACCAGATATGGTAAAACTCTTACTAAAATTTTTGACTGAAAAGGCAAACCTTCATTGCCAAATATATAGGTAAAAGAGTTGATACTTAAGAAAAAAAGGGAGAATGTTAGAAAATTTTAACTGCTCTATACCTACTCCAGTACTCTTGCCTGGAAAATCCCATGGACGGAGGGGCCTGGTGGGCTGCAGTCCATGGGGTCACTAGGAGTCGGACACGACTGAGCGACTTCACTTTATTTTTTCACTTTCATGCATTGGAGAAGGAAATGGCAACCCACTCCAGTGTTCTTGCCTGGAGAATCCCAGAGACGGGGGAGCCTGGTGGGCTGCCGTCTATAGGGTCGCACAAAGTCAGACACGACTGAAGTGATTTAGCAGCAGCGGCAGCAGCAGCATACAGAAAATTGGTCAAGGTATTAAACTGGCTTGATGGAGTTACACTGGAAAATAATTTCTTGATGAAAATTCATTAATGTTGGCATTGTTGTTTTTCAGTCACTAAGTTTTGTCTGACTCTTTGTGACCCCACAGACTGCAGCATGCCAGGCTTCCCTGTCCTTTACTATCTCCCTGAGTTTGCTCAAACTCATGTACATTGAGTCAGTGATGCCATCCAACCATCTCATTCTCTGTCACCCCCTCTTCCTCTTGCCCTCAATCATTCCCAGCATCAGGGTTTTTTGCAATGAGTTGGCTCTTTGCATCAGGGGGATAAAGTATTGGAGCTTCAGCTTCAGCATCAGTCCGTCCAATGAATATTCAGGGAATATTGGTATAATTCAGATTAAAAATTTGGGATCTTCCCAACCCAGGGATCAAACCCAGGTCTCCTGCAGTGCAGGCAGATTCTTTGCCATCTGAGCCACCAGGGAAGCCCCAGTGAACATTATGCCTAGAGAAAAGGGCAGGCATAAAAGGTCATATATGATTCCATTTATATGAAATATCCAGCATAGGAAAATTCACAGACACAGAAAGCAGATTAGTGGTTATGAGGAGCTGGGAGGGGAGGTTATGACAGGGAGTGACTGCTTAATGGAGATGGGATTTTTTGGGGGGAGTGATGACAATGTTCTGAAACCAGAGGGTGGAGATGGTTGCACAATATTATGAATTACTCAATGCCACTGAACAGTATACTTTAAAATGGTTAATTGTATGTTATGTGAATTTTCACTTTAATTAAAAAAAAAAAATCCAAAACAGCAAAGACTCTTTGGGGATGGAGCCAGAGGGTGTGCCAAAGACAGAGGATGGTGGGTAATTGACTTCCGTACCTCTGTGGCTTTAAATAAGGGATGGGTGAGAATGGGGCTCTCCAGTGAGTACTGCTCCCCAGGACACATTTCCCAAAGAAATGTGCCCTGCCTGCTCAGGACATGAGGTGTAGACGGATAGATGAGGGTGTACACAGGGATTAAGAGGGCAAAGAGGGAAGAGAGGCCAGCTCTCCCTCCCCGCTGAGAGTGCTGGCTCACACAGGGACAGAGATTTAGGGTTTAGAGGACTAGAAAGGCTGCAAGCAAGCCCAGGAGGGTGGTCTCAGTGGCCACTGAGGAGGGAAGCCTTGCTTTCCTATACCTCATCACGTTTGGTAATAAAGCAAGACATTTCACATCTAGAAGCACCTGCCAGGTAAGACTCGTATGTAAGTGGAGCCCGTGAAATAGAGTTTTATGCACAGAGCAGAGATCAGGTCACAAAGCTGTAAGAAGTCTCTTTACCCGAATTACACAGACCCAATTGTCTGGCTTCCATTTCATTGCCTGAGTCTGTTTTATAGTCATGCTTTTTCATGAAAGCTTTTAAGGGAGGCCATTCCCTGATGTCATGTAAAAAAAATGTCCGAATACAATTACATTACAGAACAGCACTCTTGGAAGAGAACACAGCCACGAAGCTTGCTGGTGTCCTGTTTCCTTCTCTTTAAAAGCCATTTGTCCTCTCTCTAAAGACAGAAGCCCCCCAATCCCAGCTCTCCCGGTCCCTCTCTCTGTCAGAGGGCCCAGCAGCACTGAGCTGGGAAATGCATGCAGAACTGGGGACCCCCCCCCCAGGGATGTCGGTGGGCCATCAGGGAGTGGGGTCTGGCTCTGGGGCCTGGCACGCAGTCCTGAGCCTCCTTGTCTAAGGTCACACATCTCACAGTCAAGGTGAGGAACTGAGCCTCCTTCTCCAGGCTTTCCCAGGAATTTCGGCCAGAACCTCCTTTCCACTTCCTCCCCCACCCACGTGCCTGATTCAGACATGCCCCCAGACTCGGGGAATGGTTTTCCTTAAATGCCCTTTTAAAGCTCTTCTCAATCAAAACCTGCTCTACTGTGAGCAAATTCTCCACATTTCTCACCCTTCCCTTGCTTCTTTCTTCTCCTGGCAGAAGGTGCCATGCTCCTAACTTTCCACAAGAGGCTCTTCATTTCCTGTCTCTGATGTGGACAGATCAGCCCACACCTTCTGTGACTTCTGGACAAGTCTTGCCTGCTTCTCACTCAATCTCTCTTCTTTTGAGGTCTGTACTAACCACCTCCCTGTTCTTGAGAACCTTATAACTAGAGACCTGGCCTTTCTCAATGACACAGAGTCACTGCCACTCAACTGGTGACATCAACATCCATAAAGATACCCCTCCCAGGATTTGTTTCGCCATTCTTGATCCTTTTTAATTCCAATACTCTCCATCTCCCATTTCACTGAACGCTCAACAATCATGATAGCATCTGAGACCCTGCTGTTGCTTAGAATGGTTTTGACTTCAAGATCTTAAATTCTAAGCTTTTGGGTCCCTTTTAAATGAATATCATCATCGCTAACATTTATGAAGCACTCATTATGTATAGTGCTTCATATAAATTAATCACATGTGTATTCATTACAATGATCTTTTGAAGGTTTTATGAGCCCCATTTTAGGAATGACGTAAGCAGAGACACGGGTGAGGATGTGGGATTTAAATACCAATGTCTATCCACTATGGCTCCTACACTGTATGGCCTCTCTGATATTCCTAAAACAATGGTTTAACCTTCTACTTCTTCTACTGGAACTACCTTTTCACCCTAATCCTGACCACATCTTGACCCTGCCCTTCTGTCAGGCCATCACTTGTCTTTCTATGTATATCCTGGGCTCTGGGGTTTGGGATGCTCTTCCTTGACCCATCTCCCTTATCAACTTGATCTTGTTCCAGGCTCAACAGTGCTCTATAACCATCTCTTCCCAAACCCATCTACTGTTCCACTGTGAGCCACTGATTTGCACTGGAGAGAGGCAGGATGCTCTTTAGGCTCTCTATGCATTCATGCTCTATTTTTTGGCCATGCAACATGCAGGATCTTAGTTCCCTGACCATGAATGGAACCTGTACCCCCAACAGCAGAAGCTCAGAGTCTTAACCACTGGACCACCAGGGAAGTCCCCACTGATGCTTTTTAATCTCAGCTGTCCTCTTGCTGCCCTCTCACCCCTGGCTATTCTTTCACTCATTTTTTTGGTGATTTCTGACTGAACTTCTATGTAAATTACTTCAACCATCTCCCTGTCCCTATATCCTACTCCCTAACCACTCATTCTTATAGATAATCTTGTCTTCTACAGAAGACATTCAACATAAGCTCAAACTTCTGTCCGCCCCAACTTCAAAATTTCTCTAAGGACTCTTTTGAAACGTTAGCTTGAAGGCAGAGCCAGGGCTAGGAAATGTGGTTTTAGGACAAGGGAGTAATGTCAATATTTATATGAGAGGCAGCCTAGAGAGGGAGAAGGAGAACAGAAAGACGCAGAGGAGGAAAGGGCGCTGTGGCTGCAGACAGGTCACAGGGTTGGCATAAGGTGCTGCGTGAAGAATGCGTGGAGGTTAAGGAGCATTTTTTGTTGTTGTTTTTGGCTTGGAAGGAAGATAGATAATATTACAGAGTGTGCGCCTGCGTGTCTAACTCTTTGTGACCCCATGGACTGCAGCCCACCAGGCTCTTCTGGCCATAGGATTCTCCAGGCAAGAATACTGGAGTAGGTTGCCATTTCCTGCTCCAGGGGATTGTCCCAACACAGGGATTGTACTCAGGTCTGCTTGCATTGCAGGCAGATTCTTTACCACTAAGCCACCTGGGAAGCCCGTTACACAGTGTACTTACTTTTAAACTCCTTGAAGCCAGCTTCTGACCTTCCCACCACTGGACCTTCTCTTTCAACACTCATTTACGACATTTCCTCAATCCTTATACTCCTTGACCTGACCTTTTGATGGTGATTGGCACAGCTGACCAACCTCTCCCTCTTGAGTTTTTCCTTATGTGGGTTTCCTGATGCCAGAACTTCTTGGTTTTCTTGATGGGTTTTTGTTAACTTCCTTTGCTAGCTCCCCTCCCACACCATTACAATGGGCTCTGATGGATGCTCCCAACTTTCATTTCTCTCTCCCCACCCCCATTCATCCATTTATCTCTCTTTCCAAATATATTTATTGAGGCCCTACCATGTGCCAAGCACATGGCAGCTATTAAACTGTAGCTGAATTAACTTTAAAGTATAGCTCCGATCATGTTACTTACTTGTTCTAAAAGTTTTACTGGTTCTCCGGTGCAAATGATATCCAGATCCTTTGCCCTGGCACTCTGGGTTTCAGTGGACATGTGCTGTTTTGTGGCCCGGCTGCCATTCGCCTTCTCTGGATAGCTGTACCTGATCTTCCCTGGAGAGTCAGCCCTTCTATGTCTTTAGTCCACTTGGTCTGGGCATGTCTGACACCTCCCACTCCTGTTCCAGGAATGGGCACCTACCCCAGGTCTAAGCCATTCAGGGCTTCATGTTCTGGGCCTCAGAGATTAGTTCCAGGATGGGCCTGGAACCCAACTACAGTCACTAAAAAAGCATTTAGGGACTTCCTTGGTGGTCCAGTAGTTAAGACTGCATTTGCACTGCAAGGGGTGCAGGTTCGATCCCTGGTCAAGGACTAAGATCCTGCAAGCCTCATGCCACAGCCAAATAAAAAGAAAGCATTTAAAAGTGAAGAGACATTACTGACACAGGCCTTGAATAAATGAAGATGTAAATGCTAGCACTGCTGCAGCCATCTTAGAACTTCAAGGGGAGTGAGAGCTTATCTGAAAACAGAAATAACCTAAGAGCAGAGAAGAAAAATTATGAAAAACCAGGTCCCTGGGACACTGTCTGAGGCCCGGAACTATGCCGCGTCTGAAGCCAGCCGCCTCCCCCTGGAACTCTCAGTTACATGACCCAACGTGCCCCACCCTGGGCTGGAGCGGATTGGATCAGACTTTCTGTCCTCTGCATGTGCAAGAGTCTTGCTTGATCCAAACATCCTCCGCTGCCCCGCCCTAGTCTCCTACTCGAATATGAAGGCTTGTATACTGATTTATTCCTTTCCTGAATGTGCCTCACACTTGGCCATCTCTGTCTTTCTGGAATGTTTCCCATCTTTTCCATTTTCTCTCACTCGAATTATAAAACTTCAGCTCTAACAGACTTCCATCCAAGAAGCCATTCTTCTCCAGTTTCCCCCAATAACAAATGTTTGTAGGATAAATGACTAACCGGACAAACAATGACCCAGGGTCCAAGGAGGGGGTTTCCAGACTGCTGTCCAGACCGGAGTTCCAGCAATCCTGTTTGTCACCCCCTCAGGGCTTGGGACTTGTTTTTTCCATCTTCCCACTGGTCTAAATCCCTGCTTCCTACCCTCTTTGGCCATCATTTCCCAGTTTCCCTTGGGATGTGCATTGGTTTTTTAGAAGGTTAGCAGACACTCAAAACAGAAAACTCCAAAATCTAAAACTGACCCAAGGAAAAAAAAAAAAAGATCTGGCTTAGTCAATACGTCTGGAAAATTCTGAGTTAAACAAAGGTTTTTGTTTTTAACAGACAGAGGTGGACACGGGGGCAGGACGTGCAGCCTTTCTCCACTTTACTCATGAAACAGGTACCAGCCCAGAGTGGAGCGCTGCATTCTTCCGCGCAGACGCACCAGGGGAAGGCCGCACGAGTTCTTTTATACACACACAAATATCCTGCCCTTTGTTCAAGGTGCCTATTTGCTCTGCACAGAGGCTACTGCAAACACAGAAAACGTTCATTGTTAAACCCGGCATGCTAAGTGGTTTTGCCTTCTGGCAAATCTCCAAACCATAATTATTAAGGGACTCCGAGCTGCTGAGGAATTCTTGGGTTACAGAGGCTTTGATCTGCCTTCTCTCCCCCACGTGAATTTCCATGGGTATGGCTGACTTTCATTGCTGGTCCCTGGCAGTGGGGCTGCTTCGAAGGTAAGGACTGAACAGCGCTGCAAAGTGAGTGGGGTCCCTGGTGAGGTGGGCTCTGACTGAAGCCCTGCACAGCGGTAGCCAAGGGAACAGACAAGCTCTGTCCAAGTACTGGGTCGGAATGTGGTGGCCTCAAATCTTCCGTTTCCTCCATGCTCTGGGAAGTCCAGGTTGAGAGATCTGCCCCCAAAATCTTTGGATAGCTCCAGCAGTTTGGCAAGTGTTGACCCCAAACTCAGGTAGCTGCCTCCACTTGGTTACAAACTGTTAAACAGTCAAACTTCTGAAAGAGCCAAACTGCTCTCTAGTGAAACACAGATGGAATGTCAAGGGGGACAGACCTATTCTTTCATGCTTTTTAAAATTCTCCCCTTCCTGAAAAGAGACATGGGAAAGAACATCCAGACGGTCATGATTCTATAATAAAGAAGGAATGAAAAGATGCTTCCAAAATACAGTGGTAAGGCTTTCTGATTGAGTGCATGAAAAGGATCCTATAACAAACAAAATTTCTAGTTTTCCAATATTAAAGAAATACATTTAGCATTTGGATCGAGGACAGAAATATTCACTTTTTGACATCTGTTTTTCTTCCTATTTTAATATAGCTATGAGATATGTGATCACCCCCATTTTACAGAAGACAAAACTGAGGCCAAGATAATAGTGCCAAGTAGTTCAGGACACAGGTGACTGATTCTCAGATCACTATTCTCTCACAAGTTAGCAATGCCCTTCAAAGGTGTCTTTCCCAGATGGGAAAGCCCTCTGTTGGTGGCTGAAGAATAGGAACGGAGAAACAAAGGTAGGGAGAGAATGAGGGAGAAGACAGAAATCAAGCTCCCCCAGGGAAGGAGCTAGAAATCAGACGGTCTAACACAGAGGGAGCTCAGAGAACTGCCCAGACTTCACCTGGGTTGGGGGCTGGGGGAAGGGAGCTTCGGGGGCAGTAGAGATACTTTCTTCAAGTGTCAGCTCCCATTCGGAGAGGCAGAGGATAGAAGCAGAATGCCAGGGGGACCCTAATAATGAGTCCCAGCGTGCTCGTCACTGTCTGTTAGTGGCTGCTGCTCCCTGGGAAGGAGTCAGGTGATCCATCGCAAAGAGGAGAGAGGTGTCCCCTGCCCTGGGCAGCTGGGTCCAATCCCAAAAGGTCTGCTGTGGGGTAGGACAGGAGGCTTCTGAGCTTCCTTCCCTGCATGGGTCCATATAGTGGGGCCCCCTTTTGTCCC